>NC_041380.1:24581680-24585734 GCF_002162155.2 Triticum dicoccoides
ACAGACCCGGGATAGGGTAGTAGACCTGATCTATACGCCCTACCCAAGGTCACTACCGTAGAAGCAAAGAAGTCCAAGAGACAACAAAGAACCCCCAGTCAAAGGTGTCGAGTGCAATCCACTCGACCAATCATATCACTCGGGTACCCCTCCTACCTGATGTCACTCGACCATACAAGGAATCACTCGACCTACTGAAGACCAGGAGTCACTCAACACTGCAACGGTCAGGCTTTCACTCCGTAGTCTTTAAGATCATTAATATCACTTATGGGTGGCGTTATCAGTAATGCCCCGTCTTTATGTACATTGAACCCCTTGTAATGGTGGATGGTTGGGGTCCTGGCGCACTCTATATAAGCCACCCCCCTCCTCTGGCACAAGGGTTTGCACCCCCTATAACACTACACACATATAATCCATTCAACCGCCTCCGAGCACCGGGACGTAGGGCTTTTACTTCCACCGAGAAGGGTCTGAACTCGTAAATCTTGTGTGTACACCTTCACCATAGCTGAGATCTTGCCTCTCCATACCTACCCCCCTTTCTATTGTCAGTCTTAGGACCACGACAGTTGGCGCCCACTGTGGGGCAGGTGTCTTAGCGACTTGTCGGTGAAGTTGCGATTTTTCCGATTCCCATCATCATGGTTTTCGGCGGTGGATTGGCTGAGGGCCGCGAGATCCGTCTCGGCGCGCTCGTCTTCATCGCCGACGACTCCGCCTGGCTTCAGGAAGTTCCCCTTGACATCCAGGCGCTCACCGTCCGAGGGGCGACGCACTTTCGCGCGTGCGTACGCGGCGTCCTTCTCCGGCAGCCGTCGACCCAGTATCGGTCGGCTCCCGTAGTGTCTTCTCTCCCCGTTGTTCGCCGTTGCAAGCGGTCCGGTCGGTCGCAGCTTCAGCTGTGGGTGAAACATGCGGTGGCTCGTCATTCGGCCACCCATCAAGTCGCGGCAATCGAGCCCAACGAAACTCTCTACGGCCTGTTCGAATGGCTCCGTCGAGACCGCATCCGAGTGCGATAGCAGCGACCCTGCGGCTGAAGTTTTGATGGTCGACGGACCACGTAGTCCGCCTGGCTTCCGCCGCGACGACGGCGGTGATGGTGGCGGCGATCCGTCGCGCGTTCACGAGGAGTACCATCCCGAACCTCTCTCTTCACAGCAGAGAGAAGAACTTCATCGCCGCAACATGGATGCACTCCACAAGCCCATCGTTGGAGAAACCCCCGAGGCTCGGGCCTTGGAAGCGGTGCGCCTGGACAATTTGGCTGAGCGCATTCGACTGGAGAACCTTCAGCACACACTCGACGAGCATGCTCGGGAGCGGATCCCTGAGTCCAGTCGACGACAGCTTTTTCCGCCTCAACCTAAGGTATACCGCGCTCGGATTCAAAATCTCATAGCTGCGGCCCGTATAGCAGAGTCAATTCAGCCTTCCCAGTCGGAGGCTGGCAGAGGTTTGATGCAGATCCGAGCCTTACTCCGGGCAGCAGGAGAACAACGGTATCTCAGTCGCGGAATAGGATTCATAGCAGGTCTGTGGTGGCGGATACAGTTCAGTCAGCCCACAACCCAAGATCGCCCCTGCGGCGTGAAGGTCGTGGGCATCAGCAGGATCAGTACAGGAACCATGGGCAGTATGATCACCGACTCGGCCGTGACGACAGTCGTCGACTGCCCACACCTCCTCCGAGGAGTGGGTCATATGTGCCTCGGCAATACGATAGCAGACGCCTTCACAGTGGCGAGCGCATAGTATCGGTCGACCCAAGAGAGCCAAGGCTTTGATGCGAGATCTATTCTCGTTCAAGGTCTAGTCGACCGGAACAGAGCGCACAGGGAAGACCTTGACAGGGATCGTCCGACTGGCAGCAGAGTTCATGTTTCAAGTCCGGAATGTTTCAACAGAGCCATCAGGGTTGCAGTGATTCCTCCCAACTTCAGGTTGGCGACTGGAGTCAGCAAGTTCACTGGAGAGTCCAAGCCTAAAACTTGGCTAGAGGATTACCAAGTGGCTGTGCGGATTGGTGGCGGAAATGATGAAGTGGCCATGAAGCATCTTCCTCTGATGTTGAAAGGGTCAGCCAGAGCGTGGTTAACTCAGTTAGCCTCGGGCAGTATATTCAGTTGGGAAGAGCTTGCCCGAGTATTTGTCAGAACTTTTGAGGGTACTTGCAAGCGGCCAGCAGGGTTAACATAAT
The DNA here is from genome assembly GCF_002162155.2 of Triticum dicoccoides. Classification (NCBI taxonomy): domain Eukaryota; kingdom Viridiplantae; phylum Streptophyta; class Magnoliopsida; order Poales; family Poaceae; genus Triticum; species Triticum dicoccoides. The sequence continues at coordinate 24,583,887 of NC_041380.1, forward strand.
TGCAGCATTGTGTGCAGAAACCGAGTGAGGCTCTAAGGGATTTCATTCAGAGGTGGACCACTTTGCATCACACAGTGGAAAATGTATCTGAGCACCAAGCAGTGTGTGCCTTCAAGGAAGGCGTTAGATATCGAGAGCTGGTCCTTAAGTTCGGTCGGACTGGAGATATGTCCCTGACTCGGATGATGGAAATAGCCACCCGATACGCTAACAGAGAAGAAGAGGATAGACTCCGCAGCAGAAAGGGTAAACCGGTCGGCCAGGACGCTGGCGGGGGCAATTCCAATCGGAAACAGAAACGTAAGGCTGAACCTGCAGTGCCTGGTGAAATTGCGGCAGTAGTTCAAGCAAAGTTTAAAGGAAAACCTAAGGATGTGTTGGATTTCCAGAGTTTAAAGGTAAAAGATCAAGCGGGAAATGATGTTTTGGATTAACCATGTCACGTTCATACGAAGAAGGATGAAAGAGGGTAATCTGATTTATCCTAAACACACCACTCGGCAATGTCGGCTCCTGATCCAGCAATTTTGAGAGAAGCAACCCAGTGAAAAGGAAAAAGAGTCAGACAAGGACGAGGATGAAGAGGAGGACGATGGTTATCCTAAGGTCAATTCCACCCTGGTGATTTTTGCTGATGTTGAGAGCAAAAGTCGATTGAAAGTTATCAACAAAGAAGTAAATGGTCACAAACAGCCATCACATTCGACCAGTCTGATCACCCGGCGCGTATAGCCACTCCTGCGAGGCAAGCGTTGGTGGTCGACCCAGTGGTTGAAGGCACTCGACTGACCAAATTGCTAATGAATGGTGGTAGCGGTCTGAATATCCTTTATGCTGAAACCTTCAAGGGGATGGGCATTCCGATGTCCAAGCTTAGCGAAAGCAATATGAGTTTTCATGGGGTTATCCCTGGAAAGAAAGCCGAATCACTCGGGCAGATCGCCCTTGACGTGGTTTTCGGTGATTCCAAGAATTACCGTAAGGAAAAGTTGACATTTGAAGTAGTGGATTTCTAGAGTGCTTATCATGCTATTCTGGGTAGGCCTGCCTATGCGCGTTTTATGGCTAAGCCATGTTACGTGTACCTCAAGTTGAAGATGCCTGGCCCCAGGGGTGTGAGCACAGTCACTAGCAATCGGCAGAAGGCAGAGGAATGCTTCCAGAAGGGTTCCAAAATCGCTGATGCACAAATGGCAGCAGTTGAATTACAAGAGTATCAGAAAAAACCAGATCCGAGTGATTTGTTTAGAAATGACAAATAGATGTAGCTCAATTTGAGCGTGAGTGATAGCAGTCTTGCAGCTTATGTTTAGCCTGCAAATTTTACTTGGAAGAAATGTTGATGGTTGTTTCTATGTTTTCAGTGGAATAAATTTTTTTCACCCCACGGCAGAAGTTGGAAGAGGTATTCTCGGGAGTTCCCAGCAATTGGCTTGATGTATGTTGGAACATGTATTCTAGCCCACCGTGGTTATCCAGCATGTTAGTCTGTTACATGATTCATTCTAGTATCTACATGCCATATCTTCTTTTTTGAATACTCTATGGTATATTCTTAATCTCATTATGGTATGTATGTTTGAAGAACAGATCACATATCATTATATAGCAATACAACTGGGCCATATATCATCCTTATTTTGTGCATACCGCTCTCTATCCCTCTGCCTTTTTACTTCTTTAGGGTCTGCAATCAATGACACAATTCAGCAGTTGGGGTACAAAAACTGAAATTGAGTGGTTGTGTAATGCTCATCACCCAAGGATCCTTATTTTGTGCATACCGCTCTGTATCCCTTTGCCTTTTTACTTCTTTAGAGTCTGCAATCAATGGCACAATTCAGCAGT
>NC_041380.1:24585780-24610610 GCF_002162155.2 Triticum dicoccoides
CATACCGCTCTCTATCCCTCTGCCTTTTTACTTCCTTAGGGTTTGCAATCAATGGCACAATTCAACAGTTGGTGTACAAAAACTGAAATTGGGTGGTTGTGTAATGCTCATCACCCAAGGATCCTTATTTTGTGCATACCGCTCTCTATCCCTCTGCCTTTTTACTTCTTTAGGGTCTGCAATCAATGGCACAATTCAGCAGTTGGGGTACAAAAACTGAAATTGGGTGGTTGTGTAATGCTCATCACCCAAGGATCCTTATTTTGTGCGTACCGCTCTCTATCTGAAAGGATCGATATGGTTGACTAGAGGGGGGGGGGTGAATAGGCAACTAACAATTTTTAGATTTTCTTTACCAAATTAAACTTTGCATCAAAGTAGGTTGTCTAGATATGCAACTAGGTGGACAGCCTATATGATGCAACAATCACAAGCACACAAGCAAGCAATGAATATAACACAAGTAAGCTTGCACAAGTAAAGGAAATAGATAACCAAGAGTGGAGCCGGTGGAGACGAGGATGTGTTACCGAAGTTCCTTCCTTTTGAGGAAAAGTACGTCTCCGTTAGAGCGGTGTGGAGGCACAATGCTCCCCAAGAAGCCACTAGGGCCACCGTATTCTCCTCGCGCCCTCACACAATGCGAGATGCCGTGATTCCACTATTGGTGCCCTTGAAGGCGGCGACCGAACCTTTACAAACAAGGTTGGGGCAATCTCCATAACTTAATTGGAGGCTCCCAACACCACCACGAAGCTTCACCACAATGGACTATGGCTTCACGGTGACCTCAACCGTCTAGGGTGCTCAAACACCCAAGAGTAACAAGATCCGCTAGGGATTAGTGGGGGGAATCAAATTTCTCTTGGTGGAAGTGTAGATCAGGGCCTTCTCAACCAATCCCGAGCAAATCAAACAAGTTTGATTGGCTAGGGAGAGAGATCGGGCGAAAATGGAGCTTGGAGCAACAATGGAGATTAGGGTTGGAAGAGGTGGTTCTTCTTGGAGAAGAAGACCCCCTTTTATAGTGGGGGGACAATTCCAACCGTTACCCACCACTCAGCCCGCGACCCACGGAACTACCGCACCACAGGCGCGGTGCTACAGCACGGGCCTGCGGTACTACCGCGGCGGACCGCGGTACTACCGTGGGCTCGGCAGAGACCAGACCTGGTAAAAAGGAGTACTAATAGGGCGCGGTAGATCCGCAAAAGCGGTACTACCGCGGCCCCGTGCGGTTCTACCGCAAGACAGCCGCAGGCCAGGCCCGGTAGGCACAAATGTAAAAAATTACATCCGTGACTACCTCCGCTGAGAAATTGTCGTGCAAAATTCCGACACGAAACTACCGCGACCATGGGTGCGGTACTACCGTGAAGGTGCGGATGTAAAAAATTACATCCGCCCCTTCCTCCGCACTTGCTACAGAACCTGGCCTGGCGCCACGGTACTACCGCGCCGCGGCACGGTACTACCGTGTGAAGCGCGGATGTAAGAAATTACATCCGCGCCTACCACCGCTTGAGCAGAGGTGCCAGACCAGAGCTCGCGGTACTACCGCTCTGAGGAGCATTACTACTGTGGGTGCCTACGGTACTACCGTGCCGGAGCCTGGTACTATCGCTGGCTCCTGCGGTAGTACCGCTCAGAAGAGCAGTACTACCGCTAGCCTGAGAAGAGCAAGGCGGAGGCCTTCATATTGCAGAGACAAGGTGAGACGGAGGAACACTCCAAGGAGCTCAAGGAAAGGCGGTGCAAAAGGGAATGTGTACCTGAGATTCCACCCAGACCTTTCCAAAGCGGACCCCCTCTTAATAGTACGGCTCTCCTACGACTCAACTCCACCGAACCGAACCGTATAGAAACGCCGTCTTCAATAATCTTCGAGGGGAATCAAATCGTCTTGTGTTTAGTCGTGATGTATCTGAAAGGCTCAATACACACGATTAGTCCGCAAAGGCATTGTCATCAAACACCAAAACTACTTAGGGACAAGAATGCCCTTACACTATCCCTCTGCCTTTTTACTTCTTTAGGGTCTGCAATCAATGGCACAATTCAGCAGTTGGTGTACAAAAACTGAAATTGGGTGGTTGTGTAATGCTCATCACCCAAGGATCCTTATTTTGTGCATACCGCTCTCTATCCCTCTGCCCTTTTACTTCTTTAGGGTCTGCAATCAATGGCACAATTCAGCAGTTGGGGTACAAAAACTGAAATTGGGTGGTTGTGTAATGCTCATCACCCAAGGATTGGTTGTTGCTTATATCCTGGAATGAGGTGCGCGCCCTGTTGGGACTGGTCGGGGTCATACGAAGTCCTTCAACCCTGTGAATGTCAAGAATGTTATCACACAATTGTAACTGAAGGAATACTATTACCACAACTCAGACAGAGTAGTGTTTTATGTTCAACTCCATCCCACTGTTTAGCATGAAAGCTTTGCTAAGAGTACTCAACAACCAGTTGAATTCCTTTTGCATTAATATATATACATGCAATAATGATTCAGGATGTAGTAGTTTGTAATGCTATTCATGTAGGTGTATCTCAGAGTGACTTTATTTATGTTCATATGAATTGGAACTGAGAATTGAACGATCCATATGCAGCTTGATGAGGCATTTATGTGAGGTTAGTACAATGCTCATTTGACAAGGATTCATGGAACGATGTCAGATTTAGGTCAGGTAAGGATCGTGTTAGTATATGGTCATGCCATAATTCACCAGTTCCTACACTTTCCTTGTTTTTCATAATTTCATTCAATCAAAACAATTGATGGATCACATGAACAGGTTGACAAAGGAGCATGCATTTGCGGAGCAGTTCGTTCGCGCTGACGTCATCGGGTGAGCAGTGTGTGGTGATGGCGCAGTACAGTCTGGGCGGAGGCGTCTTCTAGCCAATGAAGCCTTGGCGGCAGCGGCGTGTAAAAGCCTTTCGAACTTCAGATCAGAGAAGAGCATGTACCTATGTCGGCGAGGAGCTCCTCGTCGCGGCCGTGGCAGGGCGCCTGTGCGGCTGCACCTGCGTTGGGGAACAACGCGTCGTCGTGGCCGTCGCCCAGTGACTCCGCAAGCTCGTCGTCGCGGCCGTGGCAGGGCGCCTGTGCGGCTGCACCTGTGTTGGGGAACAACGCGTCGTCGCGGCCATCGTCGAGTGACTCCGCGAGCTCGTCCTCGCGGCCGTCGTCGGGTGCCTCGACGGCTGCGCAGGCCAGCGACGGGGCATGTAATCTGGAAGTCGGGCCTGATTCCTGCTAATTTAGCTCATTTGTTTCCGTATATGACTCTCCGTGTAAATTGGATGTGCGTTGTTACCTTTTTTTTTTTAGAAAAGGACGTGGGTTTACGTGGACTTGTGCGAGCGTGGTTGTTTCTAGGGGCAGAGTTTTCGTCCGCCCTAGTGTTGTTCTCTTGTTTAATAGTAGTGTAGATTGTTACCTTTTTTTTTGAGAAAAGGATGTGTGTTTACGTGGACTTGTGCCAGCGTGGTTGTTTTTAAGGGCAGAGTTTTCATCCGTCCTCATTGTTCTCTTGTTTAATAGTAGTGTAGATAAATCGTCAACACCAGATTTTTGAAGGCTAAGCACCACACGGGTTGAAGAAGATTTGCTCCATGCCCAAAAAGAGGCGAATACTAATATCTCGCTTATAGCGAGTATATTGTTCGTCTAGCCTAAAGGATTTCTCCCGTGTAATCAATGGGCGGACTATTTTTACTTTTTTTTTCGTACAATGGGTTTCGATCGAGACACTTGTGGTTTGTTCGTCGTTGCACTAGTTTTGGCTCTTTTTTGTAGTTTTTTTTTCTTGGTTTTAACTATTTTTTGTTCTATTTAGTTTTCTTTGTTTCTTCATTTGTTTTCTCTGGTTTTTTGTTTTTTCTCTTTTCACCGATCTTCTCCGTTTATATTTTGGTTTTCATTTGTTTTATAATTTCTTTAGTTTTTATCAGTTTTCTTTGTTTCCTTTTTGTTTTTTATCAGTATTTTTTTACTTCGGCGGTCTAGCTTGTTTCTTTTGTAGGCCTTTTTTAGCACATGTCTACTTTTTTCAGTACACAATAATCATTTTTAGTGTATATGTTAAACATTATTTTGGCACATATTGATTTTTTTCAAATACACAATGTACAATTTTAATATTTTTTTAACATTCTATAGACATTTAAAAAGAATCACAAACGTTTTTTGAAAACATGTGAATATTTATTTAAAATGCCAAGTACATTTTTAATGGAAATAAATTTTTTTACCTACACAAATTTTTTTACATTGTATAAACATTTTTTGTGTACAAGTTTAACATTTTTTTTTCAAATACATGATTGATATTTTTACAAACATATATTTTGATGCCAACTTTTTACACATTTCACATTTTATGTTTACAACAGAAACAATTTTTATATTTTCCAATTACATGATTAATATGCTTGGAAACTGATATTTTTGTATGCCTAAATTTTCTGTACACATTGTACATCTTTTCTATACATCAGGAACATTTTTATATACTTGTGTAAAAAAATTCAGGTACATGATTAATACTTTTTATGTCTACTTTTTTACTTATAAATACATGAGGATTTTTTTTAAATATTAACATATTTTCATATAAATGTTTTGATGTCTACTTTTTTATTACACATTATACATTTTTCATATATATTTGAAATATTTTTTATACACGTTAAACATTTTCCAAATGCTTGATTAATATTTATAAATTTAATGTAAAGTGAGTTTTGCAGTAGATGTATTTAGACTATTTCGAAATATAAGAAAAAAGAATAGAAAATGTGAAAAAAAGATGAAAAATGAGCGCCGAAGACCTACAGTCCGCGCTTGGCCAGCCCATTCTGGCGTATGCATGAGGCGAGGCGTGTTACTGCCAAGAGCAAACCTTCTAAGAGTATCTACAATCAGACTCCTGTTTTAACCGCGTTGTCGGCCCGGTCACTGTCCGATTAGTTTTAAAATGTTTTTTTATTTTTATTCTCTTTGATTTTCTTTGTTTCAAAATTGTATGTATAGTGATTTTGTAATAAATACATTTAGAATATTTTGAAACATAAGAAGAAAAAAGCAACAAACGAAAGAAAAAAATGTGAAAAAGGATGAAAAAAATAGCATCGAAGACATGTGGTCCACGTTGGGCCGGCCCTTTGGCGGATTTGTGAGCCGAGACGTGCTGCTATCAAGAGCAAACCTCCTAAGAGTATCTACAGTCGGACTCCCTATTTGCCGGACGCGTGAGCCGAGACGGTCATTGTTCGATTAGCTTTTTTCGACCCAATCGACCTCCTCAAACGTCCATATACGCCCGGGTTGACCAACACCCATCATATCTAGCCATATATGGGATGGACCGAATGCGCCCGCCACCAGCGCATCCAACGCTGGCCTACACCACCCCCACCCTATCCATACTAAAAATCCCCACCTGGACCAAACCCTACCTCACCCTCTCACTCACCGCTCCGCTCCCCCGTCAATTCCCCTCCCCTCCACGTCCCCTTTTTTACTAATATCGTGCACCGACAACGGCGAAGATGACCCCATCGATTAGGACGCCCTCGCCCGTGAGGCAAAGGTGGAGGTCGATGAGGAGCTCGCCCTCTGCACCGCGTTGCAGCGACACTGGATGGACAGGGGGCTACTGATGGCCCGATATTTTTTGTCATTTTTATGAGAGGGTTTTGATGTGGGTTTCAAAAAGTTTTCAATTGTCTTCCCAACGCTAAGCCTTCGAGAAAGAAGAAAACTTGCTTTTCCCATTAATGTGCAGGAATATACATTTTTGGAATGAAACGAATCAAGATCCCAACAACTAAAGTCATACGGACCAACTTTCCATTTGGACAACATCGAATCCTCAAAGGAGCTGCCACCACCACATCCATCACAAGAAGAGAAGAGATCTAGAGAAGAAGAACTCCCGAAGATCCATCCCCTCTCTTTCGCCCCGTTTCCATTTCATTCACCGCGGTCATCACGATAATGAGATAATTTCCAAGTTGTAAAATTAGGGTTTGTAACTCTATTCATATCTATCTCGAGATTGTGACTTGTTTAGTCATTCATCTTATTGTGGGATCTTTGTGATATTATTGAGATGATTTCCCTTTGACCTCTAAAGTGGTTGGTTATCCTCCTCTTGTACGTGAGTAATCCCCCTAGGTGTGGGAGGTGTAGGGGATATGTGAGATTCATTTGTTCCTAATCTATATAACACAATTTCTGGTAATAGTTCTATGATTGTTCAATAAGTTGTGTTATCCGTGGTGAACGTAATGCGTGTTGTTCAATTTAAGGGCTCATGCAAAATGATATGAAGACCTACATAGGTCAACATATTGTTTATCGAATTTCCGACCTCTAGGTGACATGTGTTGGTATCTACGAGGAGCGTAGAAAATATGAGATAAGGGATCCGTGAAATGTAATGCATTTTTCCGGTCTTATTACCTTAATAGGTAATTGCCCGTGCGTTGCTACGGGAGTATATAATCTAGTTGTTCTACCATGTATATCTTTATGGCACATTTTTGTTGTTCTAACATATATCTTTAAGGCACATAAGGCCGCATTGTTGACTTGTTTTTACCATTAAATCATTTCTTGCTCCTACTTTCTCAAGAGTTGCTAATGTAGATGAATTTAAGAATTTTCCATAATGTTTCCTCCAAACAAGCTATTCCTCCTACTTCATCTCACTCTAGCAGGCACCAGGTATTATGCATCCTAGCTTCTACCTCCCTTCAAAAGATAGAAAATGGAATGTGCAAACAATTAACATTATTTAGAAAAGAGCAAATGCAAGATTCTCGGGAAGAATGTATGGCAAATGCTTTACTAATGCTGGGATATTGAACAAGTTCAGGTAATAAACATGAAGACAAAAATGTGCAAGCCAATTGGTGAGGGGAGTCATCTGGAAGATAGTGCACACTATCTTCTCATGTTTCGTAAAAATTCTTCAGTGGCTTCTAGCAATATCTATATCCATGCCTTGTTGCCCGACATCCTTTTTATATATGGTGTAGATCATAATGTCTATATATACTAGGGGTTTTTACTTGGAAAAGACAATGTTCCATACTAAAGAATTCGGGTCCATAACCACGAGTTCCAGTGCACGACTTGGGTTGACTTATACAATGTTATGTATCGAGAAAGGACACTTTTTTTAGGTCAAGAGATTCGTTGCGAGATCACGAATCATATTACAGGTCGGAGATGACTATGAAAACACCTCTCTGGATCCTCAAATTGAAAGAGAGATTGAGAGGGATCAAGAATCCTCCATCCTTTTCAAATAGGAGAAGAGGCAAATGTTCTATGCTAAAACAAAGATAGTTATAGCAGATATTTCTCATTACATAATATTTCAAGGTCGCTTTGTATTGCATAAAAAGTGTTGAATAGAAAGAAAATGTCATGGATCAACAGAGGAGTATTATTCCAGAAGCTGAAAAACTACAAGAGAAAAGTATTCTCGGGGTGTAAATCTTCTATAAATTTATTCAAAATCTCATGCAGGTTACCACATAAAATTCTTTTAGCAGGATAGTTGCCAAAAATTGAAAATATATCTATGCACAATTGAGGTGGATCGTACCATGATAACATTGTTTTATCTCATTTCTCAAAGATATCAACAGCCCCATGAGAGAGAAAAATCTAGTTGGGAAATGCATATGCATCCTAGTTGTAGATCCATTGCAGAATATATCCCGGCAGCGAAAGCAATTGTTTTCCCTAGGTGAATATTTTGTATCCTGCACATGAGATACATAGTGTCGATGGAGTACGAAGCTTGTAAAGCACATTAATATTTCAAAATGTAAAAGCAATTACTATGCACCATGAATTACTAACTTTGATTCGGTACATAAGCATTAAACTTCCTTTTATGAGGAAGAGTCATTGGTGATTAAGTGGCAACTCCACTCCACTGGAATTATTGTCAAGTTGAGAGGATACCGAAGCTGAGTTACAGACATAAAAGAAATAAAAAACAAAGCATATACTTTTGTTTGGACAATTGTACAGTCTGATTACACAGAGGTAGAGAGAACGGTTAAAGGAAGGAATATGAGAGATTACCTTCCGTGATTGATTTGACTTAATTGTGTTATATGCCTTAACCAAATATCGTATTAATTGCCATCCGTGAATTGAATGAATATTGATCGGGAGGAGAGAGAAATTGTTGTAGGGATGGGAGAGGACGGGACGAAGGGATGGGAGGGCGTAAGACGGGAGACGGAACTTTACGATTCTTTTAGGTAGTAGAGATTGTGGAAACGACCATGTTATGACAACATCAAAGCATGACTATATGGGAAGAACAATTCTGGCATGAAGCACGACCGCCATATCGGCCTTGTCACCGCCGCATCAACCCACAATGTACTCCTCCACCCCTCGCTCTTGCGTTGAGATGAGTCGAAGTACCGGGGCAACACACTTCTGCTCATTATGTCGCAATGCCACTATGGTTCAACACCATGCTTTGGGTACCAGTAGGAGGGAGACCGAGAGTACTCATTAACGACCTGAACATGGACGCGCGATGCAACACCATCAAGAGCGGCAACGAACCGGTGCTTGCAACGATGAGGGACAATGCAACAAGGGTTCAGTTTGTAGCATACTAGGAGAGGGCAGAATCCAGAGAAATCCAATGGTGGGCTCAAATATGAAAATAGAGGGGGAAAACCGATCGGCGTTATATTCTATATACCCCATCCAGTCAACAAAATACTGACCATAAACTGGACTAAACTAACGCGGGCTATACGTGACAGGAATTATATCGTTGAGTTATATCCACATGAAGTTTCGATGATACGATTTATGAACTCACAAAGAAACTATATCATTCTAATTTATGGTCGAAGTTGAATTTTGAGATTTGTGCCCGTGTTATTGAAGGATAGATGTCACTCAAACATGTGCTATTATACTGAGGCTAAGAAATAACCAAAATGCAGAGGTAGTTTTTTTTTATATTTCATCAAGCTCCTAAAATACGTAACGTAATTACCAGGAGAGAGCTTCCCCACTCCTTAAACAGCGAACGCCCTTTTTTCCTCCACCCAGACGGCCACACCTGCTGGTGCCGGGGGAGCCAACACCAACACCAAAAAGCGGCGGGCGGAGACGGGAGGGGAGGGGAGCAGCAGCCAGCCGGCGGAAATGGCGGCGGCGCCGCCCAAGGCCTGGAAGGCGGAGTACGCCAAGTCGGGGCGGTCCTCGTGCAAGTCCTGCAAGTCCCCCATTGCCAAGGACGCGCTCCGCCTCGGCAAGATGGTCCAGGCCACCCAGTTCGACGGCTTCATGCCCGTGCGTAACACCGTCTCCCTCCTCCCCACCCCCTTCCTCCCCGCCATTCCCGCCCTCCCCGCCGTGAATCCCTATTCGCTCCGCGGGCGGATCTATCTTTGGCCGACCCCTCACGGCGCCGCGGGGGGTAGGGTTTAGGGGCGGTTTAGTGTTCTTGTTTTTTTCTTCTGGTGGGTCGGGGGCCCCCGATTGGATTGGATTCGGATGAATCCGAATCCGATGGCGGCTTCGTGTGCTGCATGCAGTGAGTCGATCTGACGGGCTCGGTCTTCGTCTGATTTCTGAACCTGACTTGTTCTTGATGGTGATTTGGCGAGTCTGGTCTGAGTCTGACTGACCACCCCCTTTGTAATGCGGAGCCTGTGATGATTGGGACACCCCCTTCGCAATGCGGGAATCGAAATGCGATTCTGTATGCTTCGATTTCAGCACTGGGTGTCCGCCGCTCCGTTATCTGTCGATTTGTGTTAGTATCTTTTTTTGCTCGTACCATTGCTGAAAAGAACTCCTGAAACAGCTATTGGTCTGGCATGTAAAATGCAGGCTTTGAATCTTACGCCTGCGATTGATTTGATATATGTTTCTGTTTATGTTATATGCCTTTCTGCATCACCAGCCGTAGGCTGCTCTAGGTTCATATGCCGCGAGGTAACCATTAACTGTTTAATTGTTAATTTAAAGCGAATAAGTCTATCTGAACTACATAATAATTTGGTACAACATCAGCATGGTGCCCTTTGCCATGTGTCTAGTAAAATCCAGTGCCAGGTTAGATAATAGTTTGGACATCATATTTTTGTGAGATATGTGTGGATATGATTCTGTGCTTGTTTGGACTTCGAACTATTTTATGATACAATGTGATAAATGTAGCTTATAAAGCCATTTCACTTATATACGATTCCCATTAGCATTTTTTAACTGTCAGGCAACTGCAGTTCTCATCTATTCATTACTGGTCTTCATATTACTAGTGGGTTCTTAACTGTTGTGATTCTATAACTGTTTGCTTTGGTTTGGCTCATGTGGACACTCTTAACTGTTTCACTGGGAGAACACTATATTATGTAGGGAAATTAAGGCGACTCTTGGTTATTTCCTGGTTCTAAAAGTCACATTATCTGATCATTTTTTCTAACATGGATAGCTTGCTTAGCATTATGTTTTCCGTATTATTCAGAGGGTTATGGATGGGTACAGTATCTATGTCTCAGTGATGTTCTGATAGACTCTGCTTTTCTGGAATTTTATGTCTAGCATTTGGTTGGTGATTGGTCAGTTTTTCAAGAGGCAGAGGAAAATACGATGCCTTGTGCCAACTTATATCACCAATGCAGTTTTGCTAATTTACACATCTTATTTATAATTTATATTTCCATGTTTTCTCTTTTCCAGATGTGGAACCATGCCAAATGCATCCTCAACAAGAAAAACCAGATAAAATCGTATGTAACTATGTCTCTTACTCATCAACTGGATTTTAGGCTTCAGTATTCAGCCTGTTAGTTTATCCGACTCTTGTATCTGAGTATAAACCATGGAAAATTTAACTCTACCTTAACTTCTGACCAGTGTTGATGATGTCGAAGGAATAGATGCACTTAGGTGGGATGACCAAGAGAAGATAAGAAACTATGCTGCAAATTCCTCGAGTACTTCAACTGCAACTGCAACTGCAACTGCAAGTTCCACAGCTGCTATTTCTGACAAATGTGCTATTGAGGTTGCTCAATCTGCCCGTGCTTCCTGTAGACGGTGCAGTGAAAAGATTGCAAAAGGCACTGTACGTATTCGTTGACCAATTGTTTTCGCACATTTCTTTTTGTTGTGATATAACTTTATTAGTCTCCCGTGAATGCAGGAATTTATACTTACTAGTGCTTGTGTATAAAATGTTTATGGTCCTAAACAGAGTCCTCCTTATGATCAATAATCTTAATGTGTTGTTCTTATTTCTCACTTACTAGTAACTGTATATAGAGACGTGAGTTTCACATTCTTGAATAAATCTTAATGCAATTGCATACAACTGTCACATAATTATAGTACTACCATATTTCTAGTTCTAGTTCTAGTTCTAATCACCTGACACCTATTGGGGGATATGTCGTAGTCTCCCAAACCTAAAATCTTGATTTTTTGAACTCAGAGATTAGAACTGTTCTATATATGGCTTTGAAACACATGAACATGGCACATTGTTTCTCTGTCGAATAAGAACATGGCACATTGTTTTCTGCACCCTATCTGTGACCAAGTCAGACTGCAGATCAGGTTGCAGATAATGCCCAAGCTTTTATTATTCTGCTGTGTTGGAATCTGGAATAACTGTAATATCCTGTAAAGGCAGCAACATGGTATCCTGTTATGTAAAAATTCTCTGCTACTAGCATGCTAGGTCACCTGCAAAATAAGTTCTGAAAAGTAGGAATTGGTAAAGCAAATGATTGTGTTGATTTATATTCTTTTTCGGTACATGGAATTCCTGATTTTGTGCTAGATTGATTGATGAACTTAGCTCACCAAGTATAAAGAGATACTAACATTTAATACCAGTGGTAGGGTAAATTATGCTGTGAAATTATGTTACTTGTCTTGACTCTTAAATTGTGTCTGTAACAGTTTGCTATGTTGATTAGGTTCGTGTTTCATCTAAACTTGACGGTCAAGGTTGGTATCATGTTAGTTGTTTCTTGGAAATGTCCCCAACTGCAAGTGTTGAGAAATTCCCAGGCTGGGAGACCTTGTCGCACGATGATAGAGGAGCTATTATTGATGTTGTTAAGAAAGGTGCTGCCAGCAAACGTAAGCATGGAGATCATAGTTTTTCGTTCCTTTTTTTAACATAACTTGATAATCTGACTTGTTGTATTTGTAATGGTCATCAAGAAGAAACAACTTCGAAGGGCTCCAAGCGCAAGATTGGTGACATTGATATGCGTAACTCCAAAGCTCCGAACTTGGATGGAAGTACATCTGAAGGTGCTGCACGAAGCAAAGGAAAACTTGTTGTACCATGTGAGCCCAATTCTAGTTCTGCTGATCTGCACCAAAAGCTTAAAGAGCAGAGTGACACGCTTTGGAAGTTGAAGGATGAACTCAAAAAGCATGTTTCAACTGCTGAGCTGAGGGATATGCTTGAAGTTAATGAGCAAGATCCATCTGGACCAGAGCGGGATCTATTGGAACGATGGTAATGTTTTTTTGCTATTTTTCTTTTCTTGATGGATTTTCATCTAATCGCAAATTATTTTACTTGTTGTCATGTGCTAAACTCGGTAAGGTCCAGAGACTGGGATAGGGCACTCGCCTCTGGCTGTAACTTGGGCAAGGGGCTAGGTTCATGCCTATGCCATACAAGCGGTTCTTTGTGTTGTTAGAATAAGTTAGAATTATAACTATATGACACTTAGTGCTTGTAGAGGAAGTGGAAACTTGTACAAGCGGATCTTTTTGCTAGTGATGATTTTTGTGCTTGTTTTCTGAATCCCAAATCCTGGTGCTGACCTGCTGGTACCAGGAATCTGATGGGGCTTGTTTTCGAGATATTAGGTGCTATTTTGAAGGAGCTTATGGTCAAATACTATTTAGAGGCAAAGGGGAATAACATTTCTTCTTTAGAATAGGGAAGAAAAACACTTAAACCAAAGTTGGTAGGAAGCAAGATGGCATTTTATTGGTTATTATTCTACTGGTTGGGTCATAGGGTATTTACCAAAGCAGAAGAGTCGAACCTCGCTTGCTTTAGTTGTTTTTTATGTGCTAATAAGCTCTGTCTGCTCCTGGCTGGCTACCTTAATATTTTGAATCATGGCTATCTTAATGCTTGACAAACCATCTCTTTAGATTCCCTGCCTGGTGTACTAATGATTCTAGTTTTCACTCAAATTTGTAATCCGTTCCTATCACGCGTCTTCTTATTTTGTGATTTAGACCAGTAAAATATGAGTCATGTGTCATAAAACTTATACAGTTGGAAACTTTTTCTAATACAAATTGAATGCTGTAATTTTTGTGGCACACAACCCACGTTACATTGGTCAAATTGATGGTCAAACTTGAGGGGGAATTGGATACATTTAACTATAGCAACTATTTTTGAGTGAAATGCAACATGCGGTCAGATGGCCACCCACCTACACCCAACATGATTATATAGCCAAACCAGCACAATCATGTGGCTAACTGTTGATTATGTGTTATAGATGGGGACATCTATTACTTGTCTAATGCTAAGTATTACAACTATTGAACCAATATTATACGTTCTATAAAGCAATTCTAATTGATCAACAAAACTAAGTTCAATAATTATGGGGTTTAATTGACCTCAAAAGCCACATTAAGTTTTCTGGCTTGTACTTTCTTTGTTCCAAATTAATTGAAGTACTAGCTTTGTCCTAAGTCAGACTTCTCCATATTTGACCAAGTTTATAGAAAAATGTGCGTATACCTACAACATCAAATATATGTAGTATGAAAATATATTTTATGACGAATTTAATAAAGTTAATTTGATGTTGTAGATGTTGATATATTTTTCTGTAGACCTGGTCAAACTTAAAGAAGTTAGACTTGGGACAAAGCTAGAACTTCAATTAATTTGGAACGGAGGAAGTAGCTTTTAGTGGAGCTGAAGAGCTCTGAAACAAGGCCTGGTATCCTGCTGAAGTATTGTTGAATTTTGACTACAACGACCTGCCAGCCTGTGGCATTGCTCTTTCTGTCGTACTTCACAGTATTCAGATGCTTCACTTTTTATAATGTCTCATGGTTCTACTTTTTATATAACATTTTTGTTCTCTTGCAGTGCTGATGGGATGCTGTTTGGAGCGTTGGGCACTTGCCCAGTCTGTAATAGCTGCCTATACTATTATGGTGGTCATTATCAGTGCAATGGCCATGTTTCAGAGTGGTCCAAATGTACCTACATGACAACAGAACCTGTACGCATGAAGAAAAAATGGAAAATTCCTGATGAAATAAAGAATGATTATCTTACAAAGGTAGGGCATCTTGGAGCTTCTCAAGCTCAAGTATTTACTTTTCGTGTTAGAGAGCAGCGTCTTGTAGCTAATGTGGGATTCGTCCAAGGACCAAAAGAACCATATATTTAGGTAAATAATTAAGTGCTTCCCAGAGGTAGATATTATTTTTGGAGGGGAAATTATGCATTATTGGGAACATTGTGCTCCATGGTTAGAACTTGTAAGGGCACCCAATGGTTGGACCCTCCCGCCCAACCAACTTTGTCCCGGGCTCATATAGTTCCCAAGCCCAACTTCTGTTTTCTCAGAAAAAAACAAACTAGAAACTCCTGTGATCGAATTAACAGTAGGCACCACTCACTAACAGAAAATAACTGCATCTTAATTTTCTGCAGTTGAAGGTTAATAAACATGTTTGTCTTGCAGTGGTTCAAGTCTCAAAAGGTTAAGAAACCAGAGCGAGTTCTTCCCCCAATGTCACCTCAGAAGTCTGTAGGTCAATCACCTCAGCAGTCTCTCGTCGGTGAAGCATTGGATAAGTTGAGAGTTTGTATAGTAGGACAATCTAAAGATGTAGCTGTAAGTAATCTTCATTAAATTTTTTGTACGTTATATTTTTAGGTTATTTTTCTGTTTTGCTTGCCTTTTTGGTTACATCCTACGTAAAATGTCTATTAGTTTAAAGTAGGTGCAAAATTAATTGCGTGAATCTCTAGTCTTTGTTGAGTTGCATCTATGCAAGTATGCATCCTTGCTGAAGTGGTATGCATCATAATTGCTTCAGTAAATCTGTGTCAAGGGATACTTAGGCTCATTTTGCTGTCACTGAATATGCTATGTATGCTGTGCCTAATTTATAATCTTTTGTGGAAAAGTAGCCTCCAAAATAGGCAGAGGCTGGTTAGCCAAAAGATTAAATGGGCATAAGTAACAGAGCCTTACTATATTGTATCAGAGAATCAGTTTATGCACACACTGCATGGTTTGTCTACGAAAAAACTGAAAACGTGGAAAGTACTACCTCTGATCCAAAATGTAAGTCCTTTAAGCATTTTTACCGATGAAGCATTTCTAGATTTTACTATCTAGAGAAGAACTACTAGCATTCAAAACATCAGATCAGTTTTACTAGATTTATCATGAAATATACCTTTATAGTTCATGATTATTTTTATTTGAGGCACACATCTGCACAGAAATTGATCTTCAATGTATCATTGAAGAACGTGTCAGTGTCCTAAAAGGCTTACATTTTGGATTGGAGGGAGTACTCATTACTCAACTGACCTCTGGCATTTTGAAGTAGTTTTCTGATAGTTTTTGAGCTGTTAGTTCTCTTGAATGCACTAATGTCTTGAAAGACACAGATAGCTGTGTGTCAATTGTTTCTTTATGTTTCTCAACAATTTCTCCAATTTACATTTTATTTGATATTCGTCGGAATATGGAGAGTTAGCTTGTTAGACCATCTCTAATCCTGCATCGATTCAAAGAGAAAAAAAGGCAAGGCTTTGAATCTATGAGCCTTTTCCTCCAATGTATATAGCTTCGATGGCTGGGGACTCACCTTATTAATAAAGAGAAGGAATAAATTGATGCCTGCTTTGTGTTCTTCCTTGGATTTGCTGCAACATTTGCTGCAACTTCAAGCATCAGTCCCTTTGCATCGCTTTCTGCAGTGTATCGATCCAGCTCTATACTTCCTCCAAATCACTTTTCTGCAACACTGGTCTTAGAATGTAACATGAGCAAAAGGAGCGAGGTGTTGAATTCATGTAAAATCATTTCTTGTCAGATTCTAGGGTCGAATTGCCTCATGTGATCTGGCTCCTTTATTTCATATCAGATGGATACTATAGGCTGTATATCTAGTTGCATGTGACACCCAGTTTTTTTTTATTTGTTGTAATTAGGATTATTGCTTGTTTCAAATGCTCTTTACAAGTTTTATATTTATTTAACGAGCTGAACTCTTGTAGGATGAGTGGAAGCAGAAGCTTAAACTTGCTGGTGCCCACTTCAGTCCCAGGGTTACCAAAGGTTTTTCTTTGCATATATGAACTTCTTTTACAATTGGATTTGTACAGCATTGGAACATAGATTTCCTTGTGCTACATATATGGATAACTGAGGTAATTGTTTTATGGAGTAGGGATAAAGGGAAGAGGCTATCTTATGGCTATTCTTATGTCAATATGGCCGGTTGGCTATACCACCCTTAGATCCAACTATCCAACATCACTTCATGCTTTGAGATTCTTATATTTTCACCATCTTCACTGTAGCACACCCTCATGTCACACCATAATAAAGACACTTCTGTAGTGAGGCCTCAGTTTGACTACCACTTAATTGATAGTTCATATTCAGTCCCTAGCATGCACAGATTAGTTTATCACAGAGTGCAATGCTGCATTGTGCAGAGAAATAAAATATGCGACCCTCAGCATGAGTCCATGGTCTGGGTTCGACTACCACTTAATCTTCAGTTTATTTTCAATATCTGGTAGTGCATAATACGAGCTGAGTACAGATTGGCTCATCACGGAGGGTGCAATGCTGTATTTTGTATAGACATAAAATACGTGAACCTCAAAGCACGAAGTTATTGCACTATGCTTATGTTTACCTGCATTGCAGATATTAATTGTGTAGTTTCATGTGGCGGGCTTGATAATGAGAGTGCTGAAGTCAGGAAAGCTAGGTCTCACATTTTACCCTATCCATTGTTTTTCAATCATAATTTGGCATGTTCTTTTTGCTCTAATGCTGAGGTTGGAATATCATGTTATATATATGAATTTGTTTGCAGGAGGCAGAAGATACCAATCGTCAGAGAAGATTACCTTGGAGAATGCATTAGAAAAAACAGGGTGCTTCCATTTGATTTATACAAAGTAGCGACTATGTTGGAGGAGTCATCAAAAGGTAGCACGGTCACTGTTAAAGTTAAGGGCCGAAGTGCTGTTCATGAGGCTTCCGGTCTGCAAGATACGGGCCATATTCTGGAAAATGGCAAAAGCATTTACAATACAACCTTAAACATTTCTGACATGACACAAGGTGTTAACAGGCAAGGTTTTTGCTCATAATATTTTTTTGAGGGTTTGCTCATAATATTTTGTTGCAAATTCGTGACATACATTTTGAGTTAGGGTGATTGCGAATAGTGCCTACTGGTTAGGGCACTTTTAGACTTATAATAAATCCCGCAACAAGTTTTTTCTCTCATTTACCCCCTACAAGCTTTCCATTCCAAATATCCTCTTTCGACTGCAGTATCCTTCAATTTTAATGAGTTCCACCTGAACTTTAGTGGTTAGGAGAAATATACAATAACCGTGAAGCAACTATCTTATTTGTGTATGTATCCAGGCTATAGGAATTGGAGGTAGTTAATCTATAATGGGTAATAAATCTGAGTTACTATTCACATTTTATTTTTGTTGTGGTTCCTTGAATTCAATTTGAGTTTATCTAAAACTTAGAGGATGGTTTAATACTTTGTACTCCAGACTTTCTTCTCATCCACACAAGGTTTATCATACAGGGGCATTTTAGAATGACTGACTAACTAGCCTGAACAGGCTCAAAATCATACCAAAGGGTTGAGGATAATTTCGTCAATGCCTCACAATGGTACGACAGTTGCATGTGATTTGTAGTCTAGGGAACATCACCTCAGATTACCAGGTCGATTTTGACATGATTTACCCCAGTCCCCCTTGTGTGGGTTATATCCCTACTCCTGCCTCGACTAGTAGTATTATATGGAAAAAGTGCACAGTGTTGGTTACAAAAGGGGGATCTGCCGAGTTGGTAGGCAACTCGCCGAGCTACGATAATCAATCTGGGCAATATGCGCCATAATCACTACTATCACTAGGGTTTCTATGGATCTAGATTGCTTGATCCCTTTCTGGGGTCCTCGGCACCTTTATATAGCTCCTGGATGGCGGTAATCTTCCTTCTCCTTTATATAGCCTCTTTTGTACACGCGTAAGGAGTTTGGATCGGATACAAGTAGAACTTGTGACCTCTTCCTACGAAAGGTTTCCTTATCTTCCACCTGTAATATACACCCTCTAGGTTAGTGGTCCTTTACATCGGCTTCCAAGTCCCATATACACCAAGGCCTGTATGGCCCGCTTGTACAGTTTGCACGGCACTGGGATACGGTAAGCTGGCTTACCATCGCCAAAGGGTAGGGTAATAACTAGCTAAACAAAGAAACCATAGCAGAATGGCAGGAGGTTGGGTGCTACCACCTCGGTCATCTTTCTTGTATGAGCTCAGTTCTTGTTAACATTGTCACCATGGAACTTTTATTGATCACCATCATAAATGTCGTCTCATTGCTTTTGCCATCACAGTTGGCATTGATGTCAGTGTCACGTCTCTATCCATCATAAATGTCGTTTCAGTGGAGGGGTTACTTGATCAACTTGCCCCATCTTTGTTTTGATTTTTCTAATAAAACTGTAAGAAAAAGGGAAATTTGGCTGCTCTATCCATGTAGAAATTCCCCATTCGAATCTACTAAATTAAGTACATGATTGTAATCATGTATATTGATACTTTCCAGAATCAAAAAATATATGCGCAAGTTTACCTTGATTATGGTTCCCTGTTCCTGTCGGAGATTGGTCTCCAGGAACATAAACACTATTACATCGGGAATAATTAATTCTGCTGTTGCTACATTACATAGGTTATTGCTTGCCTTACTTCATCTCTTACAAATTGCTTTTTTGTTTCTGAAGCTACTATATACTTCAGATCATCGAAGAGGATGATGGGAGTGAATGCTATGTATTTCGAAAGTGGGGACGAGTTGGCAGTGAAAAGATTGGTGGAAAGAAACTGGAGGAGATGTCAAAAACTGACGCAATACGTGAATTTAAAAGATTATTTCTGGAAAAGACTGGAAACCCCTGGGAAGCATGGGAACAAAAAACAAATTTTCAGAAGCAGCCTGGGAGATTTTATCCACTTGACATTGTATGTTGTTGGAAAAAAAAGTTTGTTCACATAGTTTTGTTTCTCCTTTTTGTGGATTTGAACTGATGATGTGATATACATTATTGTAGGATTACGGAGCAAGGGAAGCACCAAAACGGAAAGACATGAGCAAAATGAAAAGTTCACTTGCACCTCAGGTGCTGGAACTCATGATGATGCTTTTCAATGTTGAAACATATAGGTGTGCCTCAACTTTCTTGTTCAAGGAATTGCTTCCATCCATGTCTTGTTATTATTGAAGTCATTATTCACGTTATTCTGTTCCAGGGCTGCTATGATGGAATTTGAAATCAATATGGCAGAAATGCCCCTTGGGAAATTAAGCAAGGAAAATATCCAGAAAGGTCTATCTTGATCATGAGGAAGCCATTTTTTCTTGTTATCATATTACTGTTATTATGGTTCGAAGATTCTTATCTGCATTGCGTGCAGGATTTGAAGCATTAACTGAGATACAGAATCTACTGGATGACACTGGCAATCAAGAACTAGCTCTTAGAGAGAGCTTGATTGTTGCTGCAAGCAATCGTTTCTTCACTCTTATTCCTTCTGTTCATCCACATATTATACGTGATAAGGATGACTTGACAATGAAAGTATGTGCCTGTTGCCTTGCATTGTATTCCTGTCAGTTGTCCAAGTATCCTATCCCTATTCGCACTTCCTAATTCATGCCAACTTATTCATATGTGGTGGATGTACGAATGTTCAAATTTGCAAAGAATTATCCTATTATAGTGACGTGCAAGTAGGGTTCATTGCTATGTAGCTGGAGAATGAGACATTTGCCTTAACGCTTAGATGAAATCAAAAGAAGAAAAACATGTTCTTTTTAAATCCTATTCTAACAGAGCCACAAATGAAACAAACTCCTATAGGTGAAAACAAAACTGATCATGGTGCTGCTAGTCATGGTGCAAATTCTCAACGCCTCGCACATTTTGCAAGGATTTATGAGATGTTATAATGCAATACAGACAATTATTTTTATTCTTCACATGTTTCTTGTCATTTGATTATCTTGATTCTTGAGTTTCTTCTCATGTACCTGTTTTCTTTGATTATATGACCTGAGTTATGTTATACCTAGCTGATTTGTAGCTTTTGCACAGGCGAAAATGCTTGAAGCTCTTCAGGATATTGAAATTGCTTCTAAACTAGTTGGTTTTGATGGTGACAATGATGAATCTCTTGATGATAAGTACAAAAAACTTCATTGTGACATCACCCCGCTAGCTCATGATAGTGAAGATTACAAGCTGGTCGAGAAATATCTTCTCAACACACATGCTCCTACTCACAAGGTATGCAATTTCTTGTGTATAAAATAATACTTTGTTTCTGTGTAGGTAGAATACAGAAGACTACCGTCTCTTCTCTTCTGTATACATACATGCTGACATGTGCTTTATTTTGCTTTGAAGGACTGGTCATTGGAATTAGAGGAAGTTTATGTGCTTGATCGAGATGGGGAAGGCAGCAAGTACTCAAGATATAAAAATAATCTCCATAACAAGATGCTATTATGGCATGGTAAGTAGTTATTTTGAACTACACAAAGCATATAGTTTGCGGCAATATTTTGAAGGTATTTAAGTTGGAAGCTTCTGCCAATGCTGCTTTTCTGCTCTTAGAGTTGGATGGCTAAATCTGGGTTGGATTAACAAATAGTTTCCAGGCAATCAATGATTCTAAATGCTTTCCCTTATTATTTTGAGCACTTGTATGATTGCATTATGTTAGGTTACAGGTGTTTAATTACTTTGCTTGTCTTTACAGAATTATTTTTTCTTTCCTGCCATCTCATGGCCGTAAAACTCAATTTTTGTAGGTTCAAGGCTGACGAATTTTATTGGAATTCTTAGTCAAGGACTAAGGATAGCACCTCCTGAGGCTCCTGTGACAGGCTATATGGTTTGCTCTTTATTCACTTTATACATTTTATATGCTGTAACTCTGCTAAACTATATGTTGAATTTAATAACATGTTGTTTCTTTCACTTGTTGAAAGTTTGGCAAAGGCCTCTACTTCGCAGATTTAGTAAGCAAGAGTGCACAGTATTGTTATGTGGATAGAAAAAATCCGACTGGCTTGATGCTTCTTTCTGAGGTTGCTCTAGGAGACATGCATGAACTGAAAAAGGCCACGGTGAGATACAAAATATCTTGGTATTCAAAGGGCAAATTTAATTGCGCATGCTGACTTTTGTCCTTACACCAGAAGTAACCATGTGTGATTTGATGCTGTGTCAGCTATTTTTCTAGATTCTTGTAATCTAACTTTCTGAATATGTTTTTGTTACGATGTTCATTGCTTATCAAAATTTCAGCAAAAAGAAAGAAACTCAATGAGATAGCAACTAGGCCGGCATTGTTCCCCAATGCATTGCACTATTGCTCAACATAAAAGCTTCAGTTTTTTGCATGTTTATTCTGATTTAGCATCTGTACTTGGTACTTATTGTGCAGCCAATGGACAAACCTCCAAGAGGAAAGCATTCGACCAAGGGCTTAGGAAAAACTGTGCCGCTAGAGTCGGAGTTTGTGAAATGGAGGGATGATGTCGTCGTGCCTTGTGGCAAGCCAGTGCCAGCATCTATCAGGGCATCTGAGCTTCTGTACAACGAGTATATAGTCTACAACACAGCCCAGGTTTGTTGAGCCTACTTGTTCTTATGCTACCGCAGTTACAGGAGTTTGCTGCTCATCTTGAATGAAACCTTCTTCTCCTTTGGCAGGTGAAGATGCAGTTCTTGTTGAAGGTCAAATTCCGTCACAAGCGTTGATTGGGAACCTAGGAGAGTAGAGTTGGACCGTTAGTTGAAGAATGTTCTTTGGTGTCAGTACTCAGTAGCTAGTCTTCACTGTTGCATATGCAATGGCATCGGTGAATTATTCTGTAGCTTAAGGTAGGTTGTGCGGCTCTCGTGTTTGATCCGTTTTGGGAATATGGCATGGGCATCGGGTGTGAGTGGCGCGAGTAACCCCCCGCATTGTTGTCGCCTGTTGATGATGGATGCTCAATCTTTAGGAACTGCTGCTTTTCCTGACGTTTGCTTTGCACATGTCAACTATTGCCGTTCCGCATTATGCTTTGCACGTACTCATATTTGAATTTAAATCGATGCTGTACTATTAGAGGAAGAGTGCAGCTTTACTGCAGAGTCTTGGTTGCCTAATCATCGGCGGTCTAGAGCGCAGCTTTCTTTCAGAGTCTTGGTTGTCTGATCATCAACGGTCTAGAATGCAGCTTACCGGTCTGCTCACCCTCGGTGTGAGTCTGTCTGAGGGCCCTCGAGTCTAAAATTCAGGCAAGAATTTTCCTCTCTGAACCAAATAAAGATGCTCCCAAGTCTGGAATGTTGCAACATGGTTGGGCCATGGAGTTAACACTGCTCCCTTGTTCCCCTCCTCATATTTCATCATGGCCATATGGGTTTGCAAGATACACTCATATTTGGATTAAATTTTGAGCATACATTTAACCACCAAAATATAAGTTATATTCCACAAAGTATAATGGTGGATTCGTATTCAAAAGAACTTTCCATTGGTATACTTGTGCGTTACATATAACTCATGTTTTACTAGTCAAGTTGATGGTCAGTTTGACCCAAAATTTACGTCGTGTAAAATTATATGTGAAAGGTTGAAAGTTGATCACCTCAAGCATAGATTGTTTATTCTTTTCCCTAAACCTCGCTCATTTCATCTCCACCTCCATGTAAGTAGGAGCACATGCTTCTTGATCTCCCCTACGACTTTGTTCACATCGCATCATTTAGCACATACGCACATGCTTCTTGATGAATGTAGCAAAGGGACTTTGGTCGCCATCCTCCCCATGCAACGCCTTGCCTAAGCATCTTTGAGTTCTGTACGGAGGTTGTTCAACTGTTGCCCTGGAGAAGATGAATGCTTTCTTGGCCGGGGCATGCATTGTGATTAATTAATCTCCTCAGGCGTTCCAGATTGAGCATCTGCATGTGCGGCTTGGATGTGGACAACGGCCTGAATGAGGATTAGAGAGAACAACATCGCCACCACATCTACGTTGCAGCTCATCGAGGAGTATCTCAGTTTTTTTGTCTCAAAGTCAACCCCTTCACTTTGATTTTCTAAAGCCCTGCTTGCACAACTTAAATTTCCAATGCATCCCATTTCTAAAAAATGTCCCTGTTCAGTTGCTTTACTGGCACCGTATCGGTAATTTTCTCTCTCTCCGTAGACTTGTTCATATTGTATGGAGTTGTCACACATCTACTGTAGTTTCGAGCATTGCTTATGCTACACGAGGGAACTAGTTATTTATAGATATGATGGAACATGCAAGTGAGACTTCAATTGCTTCACCAAATTTTACATGTTTGCCTTTTTATTTTCGTTCTTCAAGTGTAGCCATAGTTGTTGGTGAATTAGTACCTCTAAGGCTCATCCAATATATGCAGCTTTGACATGCCACAAGTTGGGATCCATCTTGGTTATGAAAATAGGGTCCATGTGTCTACAAACAAAACTATGATGTCCCCAATCGCTTCTCTCTCCATTGCCTGCCCACAAAATCCTTTTTCTCCTGCAGAAGCTCTTTTTTTTTTCCTATCAAGATATTCCTCTACACCGTCGGTGCTCTTACACCGTTACATACCAGCAACCTAGCCTGGATGATATTTGCTAAAAGGAAAATAAATAAATAACCTGTGTGATTAAACTAACTGCCACATACTTCTCGGGCCTTATTTGTTTTCTCCCCAGAACGCCCACAAACAAATAGATGTTGCACCAAACACATGCATATAAATCAACAAAATATTTGAATCCTAACGATCTGAAATATCAATTTATTATTGATACTAATCATCATAGACACAAAAACGGTTCGCTCGGTTTGATTATGAATCTTTGCATATTCGATTTAATCATTCACGACCGTATGTAGAACAAGGCATGTCTATGCAAGGCTTGTGAGATGCGCTCAACTATACTATCAGGTGGGGGTGAACAATGTTTTCTTGCTTTCTAACCACGTTTATCCTTATCTTCCGACCTTATTAAAAGAAAGTTTCAGCCCTACATTTTTCATTACTATCAAAGTTCTTGCATCAAATACAAAAACACAACACCTACCACACTTTCGGGTATAGCGCAACTAGCATAACCTCACCAGGCCCCAACAAAGGACACATGTGTACTACTACCACCACCACCACCACCACTACTACATAATTAAAAAAAAACTACAACTACCAAATAACTTCTCTTAGTACAATGAAATAACTACTAGGATCTTCTGTTCAAGGACTCCAGAGTAGAAGACCACATGTTGCCGTGCTTTGTAAACAGAGTCCTTTTTCCTCGAGCAACTTAGAAGTCCTTCCTTGCAATCCGATCAGATAGCTTTGTCCCACGCTTGATTATATTTCACTTCGCCTTCTTTATGCGTAACACCCTAGCATGTAGACATT
>NC_041380.1:24610887-24653135 GCF_002162155.2 Triticum dicoccoides
AAACTACCAATTTTTAGCCTTTCTTAATAAATTAGGCTTAGCAACAAAAGGTTGTCTAGATGTGCAACTAGGTGAGCAACCAATATGATGCTAACAACAACAACAACAACAAGTACAAGTAAAGGATAGAACACAACAATAGCTTGCACAAAGTAAAGGTAAGAGATAACCACAAGTGGAGCCGGTGGAGAAGAGGATGTGCTACCGAAGTTCCTTTCCTTTAAGGGGAAGTACATCTCCGTTGGAGCGGTGTGGAGGCACAATGCTCGCCAAGAAGCCACTAGGGCCACCGTATTATCTTCACACCCTCACACAACATGAGATGTCATGATTCCACTAGTGGTGCCCTTGAAGGCGGCAACCGGACCTTTACAAACAAGGTTGGGGCTCTCTCCACAACCGAATTGGAGGCTCCCGACGAACCACGGAGCTTCACCACAATGGAATGTGGCTCCGAGGTGATCTCAACCGTCTAGGATGATCAAATACCCAAGAGTAACAAGATCCGTAAGAGATTAGTGGGGGGAATCAAATTTCTCTTGGTGGAATTATAGATCGGGGCCTTCTCAACCAATCCCTAGAAAATCAACAAGTTCTATTGGATATGGAGAGAGATCGGGCGAAAATGAGCTTCGGAGCAACAATGGAGTTTGGGGGAAGAAGAGGTGGGTCTTCTTGGGGAAGAAGACCCCCTTTTATAGCGGGGGAACAATCCAACCGTTATCCACACTCTCAGCCCGCAGCACACGGTACTACCGCTCATGGGAGCGGTACTTCCGGTGGCTGTAGTGGTACTGCCGCTTGGCCCAGCAGTACTACCGCCGTGACCGCGCTCAGTAGCTGCACAGGGAGAAGGGACAGAGGAGAGAGACCCCGAGTGACACTAGTAGCGGTGGTAGGTGCGGTACTACCGCTCATGAGCGGCACTACTGCCCCTACTGCCGCTGCTACTACCGCTGAATCCGGCACGAGAACAACACGTCTCGAGTCGAAGCGGTACTAGGGCGGAACTGCAGCAGAACTACCGCCTGTTGCTCTAGGCGGTACTACTGCTGCTACAGCGGTACTACCGCCTGTTGCTCTGGGTGGTACTGCCGCTACCCTCCACGGTACTACCGCTAGCTCCTCTCCAATGCCACTTCCACGACAACAAAGGATCCTCCAAGGGTGCGGGAAAGATCTAGGGGTGCAAAGAGATGTGTACGTGTTGATTCCACCAACCCTTTCCGATATGGACCCCCTCTTGATAGTACGGTATCTCCTACGACTCAAGTCCACCAAAACTGAAACGAAGGAAAACTACACCGTCTTCACTTTAAGCTCCAAGGGGAATAAATCGTCCGTGCCATATGAATGAATATCTGAAATGCTCAATGCACCCGCAAACGCATTGTCATTAATCACCAAAACCACTAAGAGAGAAATATGCCCTAACAATCTCTCCCCTTTTGGAGGATTGATGACAACACGAGATTTGCATAGAGATATAACAAGAGAATAAGCAAACCCCAGAATCTACAAAATATAGACGGGCTCCCCCTAGATGTGTGCACTTATTTAAGAATGCTTTTTGAATGCAAAGCACACGCACTAGGATCAACACCCCCCTATATTTTATAGACCGACAACACTTGCATCTACAATATGGGAAACTTAAACTAGGATGCAAGAAGTAGTAAGTGAGCATAAGAAGGACATAAGTTAAGCATGCAACTCACATACTACCAAAGTACTAGACAGACATAAGATAATAATAAAATAGCATATGTCTCACACCATATGACACAGTAACCAAGTCTCACAAGCACAAACCAAACCAAAACAAACAAACGACAAAAGAGTTCACGAGAGAGAAAGACACGACAAATAAGACAACTCGGCAAACACCTAAACTCTCTACCCCTTTGGCATCAAGACACAAAAGGGCAAAGAGTGCTACAACGGTCACATGTGATAGCAATGTCGAAGATCCTCGATCATAGCTCCGCGTGGTCGCTCGCGCCTCCGTCATCGGCAGTAGCAGCAGGCTAATCGGTCTCTGAATCCGTCCATGGACAGTGCTGAGAGACCCACTCCTCCTCATCAGTGATCTTGTCCTCTGACCCACTGGCAACCTCTGCACCCAGCTGATGCAAAAGGACTTTCTGATGGCTGCGAGACTTCTTCTCTGACACATGCGCCATATACTGTGAAGGAAGTATGCCCTAGAGGCAATAATAAAGTTGTTATTTTATATTTCTTTATTCATGATAAATATTTATTATTCATGCTAGAATTGTATTAACCGGAAACTTTACATGTGTGAATACATAGACAAAACAATGTGTCCCTAGTATGCCTCTACTTGACTAGCTCGTTGATCAAAAGATGGTTAAGTTTCCTAGCCAACGAAAAACAAGATCCGGGCTGCCCCCCTCCCCCCAGATTGGGCCTTACATGGTCTTTCAGTGGAGGGGTTACTTGATCAACTTGCCCCATCTTTGTTTCAATTTTTCTAATAAAACTGTAAGAAAAAGGGACATTTGGCTGCTCTATCCATGTAGAAATTCCCCATTAGAATCTACTAAATTAAGTACATGATTGTAATCATGTATATTGATACTTTCCAGAATCAAAAAACATATGCGCAAGTTTACCTTGATTATGGTTCCTGTTCCTGTCGGAGATTGGTCTCCAGGAACATAAACACTATTACATTGGGAAAATAACTAATTCTGCTGTTGCTACATTACATAGGTTATTGCTTGCCTTACTTCATCTCTTACAAATTGCTTTTTTGTTTCTGAAGCTACTATATACTTCAGATCATCGAAGAGGATGATGGGAGTGAATGCTATGTATTTCGAAAGTGGGGGCGAGTTGGCAGTGAAAAGATTGGTGGAAAGAAACTGGAGATGTCAAAAACTGACGCAATACGTGAATTTAAAAGATTATTTCTGGAAAAGACTGGAAACCCCTGGGAAGCATGGGAACAAAAAACAAATTTTCAGAAGCAGCCTGGGAGATTTCATCCACTTGACATTGTATGTTATTGGAAAAAAAAGTTTGTTCACATAGTTTTATTTCTCCTTTTTGTGGATTCGAACTGATGATGTGATATACATTATTGTAGGATTACGGAGTAAGGGAAGCACCAAAACGGAAAGACATGAGCAAAATGAAAAGTTCACTTGCACCTCAGGTGCTGGAACTCATGGTGATGCTTTTCAATGTTGAAACATATAGGTGTGCCTCAACTTTCTTGTTCAAGGAATTGCTTCCATCCATGTCTTGTTATTATTGAAGTCATTATTCACGTTATTCACCAAATTTTACATGTTTGCCTTTTTATTTTCGTTCTTCAAGTGTAGCCATAGTTGTTGGTGAATTAGTATCTCTAAGGCTCATCCAATATATGCAGCTTTGACATGCCACAAGTTGGGATCCATCTTGGTTATGAAAATAGGGTCCATGTGTCTACAAACAAAACTATGATGTCCCCAATCGCTTCTCTCTCCATTGCCTGCCCACAAAATCCTTTTTCTCCTGCAGAAGCTCTTTTTTTTTTCCTATCAAGATATTCCTCTACACCGTCGGTGCTCTTACACCGTTACATACCAGCAACCTAGCCTGGATGATATTTGCTAAAAGGAAAATAAATAAATAACCTGTGTGATTAAACTAACTGCCACATACTTCTCGGGCCTTATTTGTTTTCTCCCCAGAACGCCCACAAACAAATAGATGTTGCACCAAACACATGCATATAAATCAACAAAATATTTGAATCCTAACGATCTGAAATATCAATTTATTATTGATACTAATCATCATAGACACAAAAACGGTTCGTTCGGTTTGATTATGAATCTTTGCATATTCGATTTAATCATTCACGACTGTATGTAGAACAAGGCATGTCTATGCAAGGCTTGTGAGATGCGCTCAACTATACTATCAGGTGGGGGTGAACAATGTTTTCTTGCTTTCTAACCACGTTTATCCTCCGACCTTATTAAAAGAAAGTTTCAGCTCTACATTTTTCATTACTATCAAAGTTCTTGCATCAAATACAAAAACACAACACCTACCACACTTTCGGGTATACACTACTAGGAAAAGGCCTACTAATGGCGCACCTAATTTGGCCATTAATGGCGCATTAGTGGTGCGCCATTAGTGCCACGCCATTAGTATATTTTACTAATGGCGCACCACTGGTGCGCCATTAGTATCTGGTATACTAATGGCGGACATCAGATGCGCCATTAGTATATACAACAGTGCGTCATTAGTATGCCTCCCAGGGGGCCATGTATACCCAGGTGCTTTGGCATACTAATGGCGCACAACAACAAGATGCGCCATTAGTAACTTCGGCATACTAATGACGCACTGTTTAATGATGCGCCATTAGTATCCTTTGGCATACTAATGGCGCACTGTGATGTGATGCGCCATTAGTATGAATATTAGGTTTTTTTTTATTTTTTAATTTTCTGTTTTTTGCACAGGTTACAAAATGTATAATTGGAGAAAATATAGACAGCACACATCAACAACAGATTCATCAAATACAATAGAAGATTAGTCTCTGAATACAATTCATCATATTAGTCTCCGAATACAATTCATTATATTAGTCTCCGAATTGAAAAGACCGAACAAAGATAGAACATTATATTACAAGTCTCGAGACCGCGAGTAGCGAGTTTGTCTTCACATTACAAGTCGATATCGATCATCTAAACTACCATCACATAGAAGAGAGCCGCGATCATCACGATGAGCATCATCACGATGAAACTCGTCTTCATCCGGTTCCTCCAACGCTCCCTCCCCTCTCCCGCTAGATAGCGGGCGTATCTAGATTCGACCTCGGCCCTAGTGGTGTACCCTTTGTAATTGTTACCGCTGAATCGGTGAACCTATCTCCGACACTCCTCCCAGTCGTCGTAGACTCCGGGAACCTTACCCTTGTACACGACATACGACGGCATCGCAATGCACTAGCCAAACGAAACGTTAGTACCAATTCACAGACAATACATAAGCAATATATAAGTATGCAACAGAACGATCGGAAGAGAAAAGCAAGACATTAATAGCATCGATTACATCTAAGTTGAACGACTCTCGAAACCAAAGAGACATACTACAAGTTCATTAAAGTTTAATTACAACATGAGCCAATCGATGTTTCAGAACTAGACACAGCATCACTGCTTTCGACTTGACTCAAGGGACCGGAGCGTGGATGAAGCCGCCGTCTATCGTGGGAGTCATGAAATAACGGGCGTTGTCAGCCTGCATTTGTAGCATTGTGTCGATGTCACTGTTGGACGGTTGATTTCTGAGGTAGAACTGCCCCGAGGTACGAAGGACATCTTGATGGATGATTTCCGCAAACTCCGACTGGATGCGAAAGAATTCTTGTCTGATGTCCGCGTCCTGGATTGCAGACACGCTCGCGGCCCAATCTTTGAGTTTACTCGGTAGCAGAAGTTGATGATGGTCCCGTACGATCGCCCGCATGTGATGGATGGCGTACTAGGCACCCTTCTGACCGCCAGGCGGCTGCTTGACGCAGCAGAACATCGTATTGTGGGAGAACACGTGCTTGCCGTACTTACGAATAGGCCTGGTGAAGGTGCCTCCAGATTTGGCGTAGCTGGGGAGAACATCATCAAGAACCTTCTTGACATTTGTGTAGTCTACGTTCGACTGACGGTCCGGGTCGAAATACGTGGCCATGGAATATTTGGGGCTTAGGAGGATGAGCGTGCAATGTGTGTCACTGCAGAAAACACGGAATGTTAAAAGAAAAACGATAGAAATCTAAGAATTCATATGTTACGGGCCGGTTGAGGGGAGGACTTACTCGGGAAAGTAAGGCACGAGGAAGTTATCCTTATCTTGGTTTGCCAGAATGACGCCTTCGAGGTAAGAACTCGCGACTTGCCAGTCCCCAGCGCTGCCCAAGATCTTGGCACGCATGTAGAAGGGGTCGACTATCACGATGTCCAGGGTCTTGTCGCGAATGATCCGCATCTCCATACTCAGCGAAAATAGCCGAACGAAGGTGTAGTGCAGCGGATGAAGGTTCAACATAGCGTGGATGTCATCAAACCGCAGGACGATCGTACGCCCGATGGAGTTATCCACAAAGCCCTTGCCCTCTGGCACCTTGGCCGCGAAAACCGGGTATGCCACATCCTTCTCTCTGAGACGCCGCTTCTCCAAAGAAAGAACACTGTCATGCAGACTCCGCATAGCACCGGTTGCAGCATTGAGCATATTTGTCGGTAGCATCGCCCTACCCGCCACATGCACCCTCCTCGAGATATCCTTAGGTGAAGGTGGCCCGTCCTGAGCACGGATCGTACTCGGTGCCGGCTGGCTCGCACCCTTGTTAGTCTTTCTTTTGCGTGCCTTCTTCTTCTCCTGTAATGGGACCGAGTTCTGCTCACAGACCGCCTTCTTGAGTGTGTTGGGGCTGATAATATTTCGCACCTCGCCTATCTGAGGCTCGGTGAAGTCGGCAGCTGGAGGAGTCTCCTGAGAGCTGAATGACAGACGACGCCTGTTGCAACTTGGCTTCTCCGCGGTACCAGCTAGATCGCGCACGTCTTTTGTTGGGTTGGGTTCTTGAGAAGGAGGCCCCATGAAGTCGCCATCGTACCCATGATCGGCAAAGTACTGATCGACGTTGCCAAATGTATCGTCGTCATCGTCGTTCTGATCCTGTGCCATATGCATGTTTGGATCCAGTGGCATAGGGATGTCCAGCACCGTTGCGGCGGTCTTGCCATGGGGCCGACTTGGCGCCGGCACGACTGGCGGTGTTGTCTTTGGGGTGGTGTCCCCCGCCCCTAAACGAATCTGGCTCTTCGGCCAAAGCAGGGGCCAGCTCAGGCAGGCGCTGAGCGTCATCACGTCATCATCGTCGGCCCCGACGGGTCGAATCGGAGGTAACAACTCGTCGCAGCCTGGCAGCACCCGAACCATTTGAACCCTAAACAAGTTGGGTGGCATCTGGGTACCGTGGAACAAGGGGTTGCACGGTTGAACGATTTTGCCCTTGGCGACATCGACCAACTCGTTGTTCACGAAGTGCAGGAGAGTGCACGGAACGTCGGTGGCGCCCTACGAAAACATGTAGGGTGTCAGGGATGCCCAGTCAAAGGCAAGGAGATGAAGTCCTCGGCCGAGAGAGGCTTAATTAGTTACCGTGATGATGGCGTCGAGCTCGGCTAATGTCGAGGCACCGCCAACGGCGGGCGTGCAGTTGACGGAGGGGCCGCTTGCTGCAGAGGTGCCGGCCGGCGTACACCCAGGTGCATTAAGCTCCCGTGCCGGCGTCCGAGACACCAATGCTGCCTCCGCCGGAGACACCAATGGCCCCGCCATCGCATTCTGCGAGTTGCTGGCCGTGAAGCTAGGAATCGGGGGCGGCCCCTGTTGGCCGCCCGCAATCCACGCACTCAACCCCTCGATCAAGGTAGGCACAATGGCGGTGATCGTCGCTCTGAGTTGTTGTTGCACTTGCTCTTGGACAATCTCCGGAATCCACGCCACCTGTGCCTTGAGTTCTTGAACCTCGCGCGCCTGGCTTTCCGAGCTGGTCTTTTTCTCCTTTCGCCCACCATTGTTATAGTATGACAACCATTTTGTCGACAAGCCTTTGCCGGCCACACGACCAGCTGACGTCGGCTTACTGAGCTTAGCCTTGTTCTTCATTACATTCAACGCCCTATTTAGAGTGGTGTCCCAAGGGTTGCTCTTAGTCGACCCCGCGCTACTGCTTTCAGTCGCCTGCGGAAGGAATGTGAACCATTTAGAAATTTGGCTTCATTAATTAGAATGCAACCATATGGAGCTAATTACGCGGGGGTGTATTCCTTACCAGAACAAGCTCAAGCGCCCTGGTCTTCGGATCCGTGGTAAGCTCCTTTGTTTTTGGGTCCTTCTTGTACCGGGCCCTGACAAAGTTCCTGGTCTGCTTGTCACCGTATTTATTGAAGAGGGGCGGTAGGCCTTGCTCGGCACGGTCCGCCTCCTCCTTGTCCCATATAGGCTCCGCCACTCTGTAACCGCCGGGACCGAGTGTGTGTTCCCCTAAGTTCAGCTCCCGCATTTCTTTCCCCCACTGACTTGATTGGGAGTTTGCGGTGCTCGAGCAATTGATCTTGAAGTCGTTGTAGCCATCTTCGGTGATCGAAGGATTTTTCTCCTTGATCTTCGCATAACTCTCACCTTTTCTCGATCATTCTCTGCACATTGCTTTTCCAAGTAGACAGGGCCTTGCTCATCTTCGTGAGGGCAGCATTGTTCACTTTATTCCCTTTGAGGCTTGTGTTTTCAAATTCAGCGGGGAACTTGTATCGTTCGTGCAGCTTCGTGAAGAGGAGGTTGCGCAAATTCCCTCGGTCAGGATGCCTCAGGTTCTCGGTGTTGATCGAGACGGTGCTCCGGAGAATGCACCCGAGCTGAAGCGAGTACCCCTTGACTATTCGTTCGGGCGCCGTTGGATTCCCGTCGGAGTCCACTTCAGTAACTTCCTCCTTGAGGGTGCGGAGCACGGTCGAGCGCCGGTCCTTCCGTTGCCTCTTCGGTTGGCTGCCATCTGTGCGTGCGCCGCCATCATCAGTGGTGGCATCCTCGGCGGCACCATCAGTGGTGGCATCAGTGGGGTCATCCTCGGCGGTACCATCAGTGGTCTCAGGATCGGTGGGGAAGGCGGCGTCCTCATACAAGTGAGGTTGTTCCTCCATCTCCTAGGACAGCTCCCAGAATGCCTTGCCGCCCGAACCCCCGGCCTCATCGTTGTTGGCCATGTTTCTCTCTAAATAGGAACAAAGTTTGGTCAAAAAGTTGGTTATTGTCAAGGAACAAGATCATGGTCTCATCATTTAGGGTTTGTCGACACCGAGGCATCCTAAAAGCTAAGCTTTTATCATTGAGGGTTTTTCGACGCCGAGGCACCCTAAAAGCCTAAGCTTTCATCATTAGTCACAAGTACCCCGGCCCATGCATTAGTCACAAGTACCCCATATGTCCTATTTTTAGCAAAGTCATGCTAAAATTCACGGAAAATTTCAGCATGACCTTTGCTGAAAATAGGACATATAGAGTACCCGAATTTGCTGGAACGGAAGTTAATCGACATTCCAGCAAACTCAAGGGCCTCTCGGGTGGACAAGGCAAAAAAGGCCTCCATCACAACATGGAAAATACATTGGCATGTGAAGAGGTGAAACAATATATGCATCTCCAAGCAGTATCATTCAACATTTTGGACAAACCACTACAAGCAATACTGGATCAGATACAAGAAGAATGTGAGAAAATGCAGACAAATACTAACAGATTGAGGTGTTTAACTTGTGGTGCTCTCTGTGCTATTAACATTTCAAGTCAAAACCTTTTCTGGTTAGTAAGTGTTTCTTGAGCATATGTATGTAGTAAGTGTTTCTGCTCTCAGTGTTTCAGAACACATATTTTAGCTACCTAGTACCAGTGCTATTACCCAGCAGTTAATTAGCTTTTGCTTTTGCTTTTCAGTGCCAAATTCTAGCTAGTACCAGCAAATTAACATCTAGCAGCAATCATTTTCAAATATATATACACTGGACATTTAATATTAACCTAAGGAAAAATGAATAGTTAGGTTAATTACCCACTGTTAGTTATTCAGTCTGATGCTTTGTTCTACACTTTGATGCAAATTAGTATATAGAAGAAGCTATTTACTAGCAGTACCATATATAAAAGACATTCAGTCTGATGCTATTTACTAGCAGTACTAGCAGTTTTTTTTCTTCTTCAATAACTGTATTGTCCATCAGACTGTATTGGCCATATATAAAAGACATTCAGTCTGATGCTATTTACTAGCAGTAGTAGCAGTTTTTTTTCTTCTTCATTAACTGTACTAGCAGTTTTTTTCTTCTTCATTAACTGTATTAGCAGTACTAGCACTTGGATCATATGCTAACGCTACATTGATACATCATCATGCTGGGTAATATTAAACCCAAGCAACTTTATAATCAACCCAAGATACATCAACTACTGCACTGTCCTGCCTAATAAAAACAGTCATGCCAGCATATAGTATATAAATCTGAATTTGTGTTTACAAGAAGAGTGCCCATTGCAATGTAAACCTGAGAACACAACTCACCTCAAGTGCAGGATATAGCAGACACCTACTTCTTTAGTCAAGTGCAGTAAAAGACCGTTTGCAGAACCTGTTTAGTCAGAGTTGAACATTAGAATCCATACTATGCTCTACTATGCTTGTAAAGGAACACCTGCTAGCTAGCTGCTGTCGAGTTGCCAGCATTCGTCGTCAGTGAAAAAAAATGAAGAAGAAAAAAGGCATGCATGCACTGGTTTGCCAAAATAGAGCACTTTAGTCCTCTGTTTTTGCTAACTGCTACACATACCCCCAAGTGAACCATCACAACATCTAAAAGCTAACAATTGTTTTTGCTTATATAATCAGACTTTTTGTGCTAAAAAAACCATAGAACAACTGCTCCAAATTTCTAAATAAACTGCCATTTCATTTTATTCAATAATGAACTGTACTCTTTATGGGTTTTTTAGTTAAATGCAGAAAATCCAAAGTTAATTCCGCCGGGCTTTTCTATGTTTTTTATACATAACTGCTAAAACCCTAGGAGTTAACTGAGCCACCAACAGAATGTGGACTTAAAAAGAGAGAGTCACGGACAGTGACATGATACATTTTCATAAAATTAGCTAGTTTTACTTATGGTGCACAAAGGAACAAGTTATGGTAAGTAGAAAAGAATGCAGAAGGCACATATTATGGTAAGTAGAAAAGAATGCAGAAGGCACATCGCATGAAGTTCTTTCTCGACTCAAGAATGCAATTCTATGAATATAAGTCCAAGCATATAATCCATGAAAATTGCATTTCTAGATTGATAAAAAATATTAGTAAGAAACATGGTTTAGGTGTCTTGTATGAAATCCAACATAAATATCATCTAAAACAGAGAATTGCACAAATAAATATCCTCAACTGTGGTTCTGGGCCTTATAAAAACTATTTTGTTGGGCAAATCCACTTGTGTTGTCATGGAGTGTACAAGCACGCTAATGACGTGCTTTTGTTTGGTACTTTGGTGCATGAAAGTCTGAAACCATCAACCAAATCAGCAGCATTTCAGAAGCTACATTTCCTTCAAAATACATTTGAGAATCGCACTAATTCTTTTTCATGCAAGCATGTTCCAGTGGTAGTTAGCCTGTTTGACAATCAAATTATAGGATTAATAGCTAAAGTGTTCAATTATGCCATGAAGACATGTTTCAGTATAAACAAGGTAGCAGTCCTCCCCAAGTAAAGTTATCAAGTCAAATTGTTCAAGGTGCACTGGCAATTCAGTACGCACCAGGCTTACTAGTTAATTTTGCATCCCCGACTAGAGCAGTTCATACAATGTCTTTCACATACTAATAACACACCGTCAGAACACCATATCCAGCTACCCGACTAGACATCGCAGTCCCAAATCCTGTCCCAAGCATCCGAGAGTCAAACCGCAAGCCCTTCCCAATCCTCACTTGCAGAGGAGCTGAATTCAGAAACACCGCAACCGCCACCAAAATCCACCCAGTCAACCTGAATTTCGCAGCTCACGGATTTCTTGCAGCCCTGATGCCGTAAATTTCGCAAGATGTCTGTACATGTACAAGGCAGTAGAGCGCAATTCCACGGGGTTGACGAACCGTACCTGGAGGTAGAGGAAGGGGTCGGCGACGAAGTTGCTGGGGTAGCTGGCGTCGGTGGCGGAGGCGCAGGTGAGCACCAGGTTGGCCACCGGCCACGCGGAGCCGTTGGCGCTGCTCTTCCCTTCCTGCGCGAACCAAATCAAAACAGCAGTGAGCATCCCAGCGCCTCCCCGAAAGTCAAAACCCACACCAAACACACACAGCCTTGAAGCTCGAGGCTCCTCACCATCTCGATGGGGCAGAGGTGGAAGGGGCTGCTGCCGTAGAAGACCCCGATGGCCCAGGAGCCCTCGCCGTCGGGCCGGCACCCGAGGGCCCCGGGCTCCGGGAGGCGGAACGAGGCGACGACCACCCAGAAGTAGGTGCCCCCGACGAGCGCGGCGGCCGCGGCCGCGGCGAGCAGGAGAGGCGTCGAGGCGGCGTCGGGGCGGCGTCGGGGCGTCGAGGCGGCATCGGGGCGTTGAGGCGGCGTCGAGGCATCGAGGCGGCGTCGGGGCGGCGTCGAGGCGGCGGGGCAGCGACGTCGGGAGAGGAGAGGGGAAGGGGATCGAGGGCGAGGGCGAGGGAGAGAGAGGGGATAGGTTTGCGCCGGGGAGGAAATATGGATGGGGGCGGCACAATACTAATGGCGCACCACCCCTCGGTGCGCCATAAGTACATCCATACTAATGGCGCACCTCACCCTGGTGCGCCATTAGTATTTTTTTTGATTTCTGCTCGAGCCAACAGGTTATCTTCCACCTGACCTGATCCACATCAAGTTCCCTCTACTAGCTTGACTGATCAGCAGCCAGTTCTCACACCAGGAGGTCCTGGGTTCGATTCCCAGGCTCCACAATTTTTTTTATGCATTTAAAATCCTGTTTGATACTTATTTGTGTTTAAATATGTTCAAACTTGTTTAAATCATAACAGTAATATTTTTTTATAAGACAGTAATAATTTTTTAAAAAATATCATCAAACAGTAATGCCGGTGGAGCGGGGGAGGGTGCGGGGGGTGCGGGGGGTCGGCGGCGGCGGTTGAGTAGGGGAGGGGTACGGGGGGTCGGCGGCGGCGGTTGAGTAGGGGAATCGATGGTGCGGGGGGTCGGCGGCGGCGGCCGGTGGACCGGGGGTGCTCGGCAGCGAGGGGGACCGGATCTGGCGAGGTGGGATAGCGATCGAGATGGAGGGGGATCGAGATCGAGTGTCCATGAAATTTAAAAATATTCATGATAGTTCAAAAAGTGCCCATGAAATACAATCGAGAAATGAAGGCTACGATTTAAATACAATCGATCTTAGCTAGCTATCTGTTCACAATCTTCTTGCCCTTCTTTTTCGCAAATGGAGTTCTTCTGTGGAACGGACGTCCTTTAGGTAGGGTGGTCCTGCTTCTTCTTGTGGTGTATGCTGCTACTTCATCATCGTCGTCATGTTCGATCCTCGGGTCGCCGTACTTGTCGAAGTCTTGCTCATTGGCTACTCCATCCATTCCGATGATCTTCCTTTTGCCTCTCCTCACGACAACACGACTGGGCTTTGACGGGTCGGTAATGAAGAAGCATTGGTCAACTTGGGAAGCCAGTACCCATGGCTCATTTTTCGCGGTGACGTTTGCGCCCGCGGTCTTGGATTTGGCTTCGGGTATAACCATGGTGGTGAAATACCGGTCTTCTTTTAGGACGCTCTTCGCCCATCTGACACGGAACATCGGGACCTTCTCTCCAGCGTAGCTTAGCTCCCAGATCTCCTCGATCCTTCCGTAGTATCTGTCCTTGTCATTACTGGTGTAGGATTCCATTGTTACCTCGGAGTTCTGATAACCATCGCTCTTCATGTCCTTGGCCTCGGTGTAGAATGTGTAGCCGTTGATATCGTACGCCTCATAGGTCATCAGGTTGTGCTCGGCGCCCTGTGACAAGGCGAATATGAGTTGTTCTTCCGCGGAAGAATCCTCATGTAAAGGGTATGACAGAAGCTTCTGCTTGAACCAACGCGTGAAACATGAGTTGTGCTCTTTGATTATATCTCCGTCCGTCCTCTGTTGGCCTCGGTCATTGTACGTCTTCTTAATAAAGGTTTTGTGCTCTACCACCCAAGGATCAACCACGTCTATGTGTTGTAGCGCGACTAGGTTTGCTCTTTCAAAGTCGGCGAGTCGACCCTCTAAGTCGACATGCATTTCGTGGCGACCCTCACGGTGACCCCATCCAGCGAGCCTGTCGAGGTGCCTGTTGACGGGCAGACCAACGGGGTTCTCGATGCCTAGATAATTCGTGCAGTAGGAGATGCACTCTTCGGTCAGAAAGCCCCTGGCTATACTTCCCTCTGGACGTGACATGTTGCGAACGTATCCTTTGATGACACCATTCATCCTTTCGAACGGCATCATGCTGTGCAGGAACGTCGGCCCGAGTTGGATGATATCCTCCACTATATGGACCAGCAGATGCACCATAACATCGAAGAATGCGGGCGGGAAGTACATCTCAAGCTCGCATAGTATCACCACGATCTCTTCCTGTAGCCTTCTGAGTTGCCTCACGCCAATCGACTTCCGAGAGATGACGTCGAAAAAGTTGCATAGGCCAAATAGCGTTTCACGGACGTGCGCGTCCATGATCCCACGGATTGCAACTGGAAGTATCTGCGTCATCAGCACGTGACAGTTGTGAGACTTCATCCCACTGAACTTCTGCTTCGCTGGGTCTAGGTATCTGCTTATCTTCCCCGCGTAACCGTAAGGAAGTTTTACTCCTAGGAGGCAGGTGAAAAACTGCTCGATCTCCTCCTGACTTAGAGTGAAGCACGCGGGAGGGTAGTCATTTCCGGTCTTCTTGGCCTTTTTGCCTTTGCGATGACTTACTGTGTCCTGCTTCGCCTCATCATCATCATCATCATCATCATCATCATCATCATCATCATCATTAGCGTGAAGCTCCTGCCTGATTCCCATTGATTTCAAGTCTGCCCTTGCTTTCGACCCATCTTTGGTCCTGTCTCGCATGTTGAGCAGGGTACCAAGCAGACTCTCGCACACGTTCTTCGTGATATGCATGACATCAAGGCTGTGAGGCACACGGTGGATCTTCCAGTACGGCAAGTCCCAGAAAACAGACCTCGTTTTCCATACCTTCAGCAGCGGCTCTGGCGCCTTTCGCTTCTTTCCCAGCTCTGGCGCCTTTTGCTTCTTTCCCGGCAGTGGGCAGTCTTTCCAATTTTTCAACAGCTTGTCTATTTCCTCGCCGCTCCTCGTACACGGGCGTTTTCGGGGTTCGGTTTCACCATCGAACAGATCCTTGCATTTCCTCCACGGGTCATCGTCGCGAAGCCACCTTCGATGTCCCATGAACATGGTTTTCGAAGACCCGGGATCTCTATCTAGCTGGCGATACGTTGTGTCATCCATGCACCTTACGCATCCAGAAAATCCGTGGACTACCTGCCCCGCGAGATATCCGTAACCGAGATAGTCGTGCACCGTCGTGAGCAGTGCGGCTCTCATAGGGAAATATTCTTTCTCTGCGGCGACCCACGTATTGGCTGGCGTTTTCCACAGCGTGTCAAGCTCCTCTTTCAGCAGCCCCAGATACAGATTGATGTCATTCCCTAGTTGTTTCTGTCCTTCAATTAGCATACTCATGTGAATGTACTTCCTCTTCATGCACAACCAGGGGGGAAGGTTGTACATCCACACAAACACAGGCTAGGTGCTATGTGTGCTTCTCTGGCTGCCAAACGGATTGACTCCATCGGTGCTCGCACCCAGCACGATGTTCCTTGGATCGTTCCCAAATTCTAGGTCTTTGAAGTTCAACGCTTGCCACTGGCTCACATCCTTAGGGTGACTCAGCATCTTGTCTTTTTTATCTATCTCCGGATCATTTGCGTCATCTTCTTGCTTCTTCTCCTCCCTATCCGCGTGCCAACGCAGGAGCTTTGCTACCTTAGGGTCCGCGAAATACCGCTGCAGACGAGGAGTGATAGGGAAGTACCACACCACTTTTCGAGGAGCTTTCTTCCTCTTCTTGTATCGAGTGACGCCGCACACCGGACATATGGTAGACTCCGCGTGCTCGTCCCGATAAATGATGCAATTGTTCATGCACACATGGTATTTCACGTGCGGTAAATCCAAAGGACACACGATTTTCTTCGCCTCCTCCAAACTGGTCGGGCACTTGTTCCCCTTGGGAAGACGTTCGTGCCAGAACGACATGTTCTCATCGAAGCATGCGTCGGTCATTTTGTGTTTTACCTTCATCTCCAGAGCCATGAGCGTTACTTTCAGGTGGGT
The DNA here is from genome assembly GCF_002162155.2 of Triticum dicoccoides. NCBI lineage: Eukaryota > Viridiplantae > Streptophyta > Magnoliopsida > Poales > Poaceae > Triticum > Triticum dicoccoides. Next base: position 24,626,917 of record NC_041380.1, read on the forward strand.
ATCCTCGGGCCTGCATCCTTCATACAATGGAGTAACCGCGTCTAACTCAAGTTGATCCATCTTGGCTTTCTCTCGGGCGGCAGCTCTTGCGTTATCCGTTTGCTTGAGAAGCAGCTCTTGAATATGAGGGTCCTGCACCCAGCCCATCGATGGTCCAGCATCGTCTGCTCCGCCGGCATCATCATCTTCATGATCATGACCGTCGTCTGCTCCGGCATCTTCCTCATCATCATGTCCTGCATCTTCTACATGATGACTGTGTACAGCATCACCGTCGTGATCATCTCCTGGGGATTCTTCGTCTTCTCGCCCGCCCGAGCCGCGGTGGTTGTCTTGCTGCCCTTCCTCATTTCTTGCCCGGCCCCCATGGACGACTTCGTAGTCATCTTCATCACCTTGCCACCGATAGCCATCCGTGAAACCACGCAAGAGCAGGTGGTCCCGCACCTGCCCGGAATCCGGGTCCGCAATAAGGCTCTTCAGCTTGCATCTTCGACACGGACATCTTATCTCCATCTCGTTCTTTTGAAGCATCTCGGCCTTCGCGGACCTCAAAAACCTATTCACGATGCCTTCGGTCATTGTGCGGACCATGGTCGCCTGCGGGGTAGAGCAAAACGATATTTTAGAACCAAGAAAAAATTTGGCATGACTTTCCCTAAAAATAGGACCAAAAAGAATGCTTAATGCCAAAATTCTCGCCGAAACGGAAATGAATCAACATTCCGGCAAAATATTGGCAACTATCGCATTTCAAATACCGGTGCACCTCCAAACACAAACACATATGCAACACCACAAACATATGCAACACCACGAACATACATAGATCTAGCTAGGCCATAAAAAGTGCATGTGCACATTGTTGTAGGGAGAACAACATAAATATAGCTTCCCCCCTTACTTATCTATCAAAACAAGGTAATTTAACCACTTAATTTGAATGAATCTATGGTGGAAATGAGGTGAAAAAGAGGAGGCACCCGAGACAAGGAGGAGGTGGAGAGAATGAAGTGGGGAGAAAGTGAGTGTGGGTAGGAGAGGCTGTCCAAAATATCTTGTTGTTGCCCACTTACTAATGGCGCACCAACTCTAAATGCGCCATTAGCAATCCAGGTTACTAATGGCGCACCTTCTTGTGGTGCGCCATTAGTAGTTTTGCAAAAAAAAAAACATACTAATGGCGCACTGTTCCACAGTGCACCATTACTAGTTTAAACTAGTAATGGCGCACGGTGGAACAGTGCGCCATTAGTAGTTTTGCAAAAAAAGGAATAAAAAATATAATAAAAAAACAACATTAGTGACGCACTTTCCGACAGGTGCGCCATTACTAGTTACAACTAGTAATGGCGCACTGAGTCTGGATGCGCCATTAGTATGTTTGGACAGGCGCACTAGTTCAAATTTTTTTTTGATACTAATGGCGCACCTTGGGCCAGGTGCGCCATTAGTAGTTTCAACTCTAATGGCGTATCAGAAGGTGGTGCGCCATTAGTATATACTAATGGCACACCGCTTGTCTGGTGCGCCATTAGTGTCAATCCCATCTATAACCCTTTTTCTAGTAGTGATAGCGCAACTAGCATAACCTCACCAGGCCCCAACAAAGGACACATTTGTACTACTACTACCACCACCACCACTACTACTACATAATTAAAAAAAACTACAACTACCAACTAACTTCTCTTAGTACAATGAAATAACTACTAGGATCTTCTGTTCAAGGACTCCAGAGTAGAAGACCACATGTTGCCGTGCTTTATAAACAGAGTCCTTTTTCCTCGAGCAACTTAGAAGTCCTTCCTTGCAATCCGATCAGATAGCTTTGTCCCACGCTTGATTATATTTCACTTCGCCTTCTTTATGCGTAACACCCTAGCATGTAGACATTGAAAGGATTGATATGGTTGACTAGAGTGGGGGGGGGGGATAGGCAACTACCAATTTTTAGCCTTCCTTAATAAATTAGGCTTAGCAACAAAAGGTTGTCTAGATGTGCAACTAGGTGAGCAACCAATATGATGCTAACAACAGCAACAACAACAAGTACAAGTAAAGGATAGAACACAACAATAGCTTGCAAAAAGTAAAGGTAAGAGATAACCACAAGTGGAGCCAGTGGAGAAGAGGATGTGCTACCGAAGTTCCTTCCCTTTGAGGGGAAGTACATCTCCGTTGGAGCGGTGTGGAGGCACAATGCTCGCCAAAAAGCCACTAGGGCCACCGTATTATCCTCACACCCTCACACAACATGAGATGTCATGATTCCACTAGTGGTGCCCTTGAAGGCGGCAACCGGACTTTTACAAACAAGGTTGGGGCTCTCTCCACAACCGAATTGGAGGCTCCCAACGAACCACGGAGCTTCACCACAATGGAATGTGGCTCCGAGGTGATCTCAACCGTCTAGGATGATCAAACACCCAAGAGTAACAAGATCCGCAAGAGATTAGTGGGGGGAATCAAATTTCTCTTGGTGGAAGTTAGATCGGGGCCTTCTCAACCAATCCCTAGAAAATCAACAAGTTTTATTGGATAGGGAGAGAGATCGGGCGAAAATGAGCTTCGGAGCAACAATGGAGTTTGGGGGAAGAAGAGGTGGGTCTTCTTGGGGAAGAAGACCCCCTTTTATAGCGGGGGAACAATCCAACCGTTATCCACACTCTCAGCCCGCAGCACACGTTACTACGACTCATGGGAGCGGTAGTTCCGGTGGCTGTAGTGGTACTGCCGCTTGGCCCAGCAGTACTACCGCCGTGACCGCACTTAGTAGCTGCACAGGGAGAAGGGACAGAGGAGAGAGACCCCGAGTGACACTAGTAGCGGTGGTAGGTGCGGTACTACCGCTCATGAGCGGCACTACTGCCCCTACTGCCGCTGCTACTACCGCTGAATCCGGCACGAGAACAACACGTCTCGAGTCGAAGCGGTACTAGGGCGGAACTGCAGCAGAACTACCGCCTGCTGCTCTAGGCGGTACTACTGCTGCTACAACGGTACTACCGCCTGTTGCTCTGGGTGGTACTACCGCTACCCTCCACGGTACTACCGCTAGCTCCTCTCCAATGCCACTTCCACGACAACAAAGGATCCTCCAAGGGTGCGGGAAAGATCTAGGGGTGCAAAGAGATGTGTACGTGTTGATTCCACCAACCCTTTCCGATATGGACCCCCTCTTGATAGTACGGTATCTCCTACGACTCAAGTCCACCAAAACTGAAACAAAGGAAAACTACACCGTCTTCACTTTAAGCTCCAAGGGGAATAAATCGTCCGTGCCATATGAATGAATATCTAAAATGCTCAATGCACCCGCAAATGCATTGTCATTAATCACCAAAACCACTTAGAGAGAAATATGCCCTAACAATCTCTCCCCTTTTGGAGGATTGATGACAACACGAGATTTGCATAGAGATATAACAAGAGAATAAGCAAACCCCAGAATCTACAAAATATAGATGGGCTCCCCTAGATGTGTGCACTTATTTAAGAATGCTTTTTGAATGCAAAGCACACGCACTAGGATCAACACCCCCCTATATTTTATAGACCGACAACACTTGCATCTACAATATGGGAAACTTAAACTAGGATTTGCAAGAAGTAGTAAGTGAGCATAAGAAGGACATAAGTTAAGCATGCAACTCACATACTACCAAAGTACTAGACAAGCATAAGATAATAATAAGATAGCATATGTCTCACACCATATGACACAGTAGCCAAGTCTCACAAGCACAAACCAAACCAAAACAAACAAACGACAAAAGAGTTCACGAGAGAGAAAGACACGACAAATAAGACAACTCGGCAAACACCTAAACTCTCTACCCCTTTGGCATCAAGACACCAAAAGGGCGAAGAGTGCTACAACGGTCACATGTAATAGCAATGTCGAAGATCCTCGATCACAGCTCCGCGTGGTCGCTCGCGCCTCCGTCATCGGCAGTAGCAGTAGGCTAATCGGTCTCTGAATCCGTCCATGGACAGTGCTGAGAGACCCACTCCTCCTCATCAGTGATCTTGTCCTCTGACCCACTGGCAACCTCTGCACCCAGCTGATGCAAAAGGACTTTCTGATGGCTGCGAGACTTCATCTCTGACACATGCTGTCACATCCCTAGTTCTGGCCTGACCTATGCTTGCTTCCATGTGTGCATCATGTTTAAATTCGAATGAAATTTGAATTGGGGAATTGGAGAGCCTCAGAAATCATTTAAAAAAACAATGATGATCAACATTAAAAATTGCTTCAAATGTTCCCAAGGAAGTATTCCTTTTCAGCTTTGAAAAATATTGGCAAGAATAAAATGCAAACCAATATTTTTGGAGTGACTGAAACATTTATTTTGGGCCTTTGTTTTAATTCAATAACTATATACTGGAACATTTTATGTGGTTTGGTATATTTTAGTCCTAGCCACATAACTATTTTCAGGATTTTCTAAAATGGTTTAGTATTTTACTAAACTAAAACAACACAGAACAATATTAAAAAAACAGTAATAGGAAAAACAGAGAGAGAGTACTTACCTGGCAGCCCAGCTGCGGCCCAGCTTGACCAGCCCAGCCCACCTACCTCGCCGCTCGTCGTCTTCCTCTGCCAGTAGGCAGAGGCGAGGCGTGGCGCGCGCCCGAGAGCCCCGGCCACCTCCTGCTTACCTGCTCGCCGCTGGAGGCACCCGAGGGTGCCACGCACTCCCCTCGACCCCTTGCACCTCTCGCCACTCTCTCGTGTCTCTCCCTCCGTCCCTATCCCCCTCTGCTCCCTCTCTCTCCCGCGACCGAACGGAGCCCGTCGCCGCCGACCAGCGCTCGCGCGGCCACAGCCACCGCCTCGCCTCCCCGACGCCTCCCAAAGCTCCACCTCGACCCCCTCTTCCTCCCCACCGATCCACGGCCCTCCGGAAGCCCTCCAGCGTCGCCCTCAAGCTCGTCCCCAACCTTCGGCCGCCGGCGAACTTTCGAGGATTCGCGAGCTCCAGCCCCTCCCCGGCCTCGCCGTTGCCTCTACCGGATCCGCTGTGAGCTCCTCTTCCATTCCCCCTCCTCCTCGCGCTTGTTCCCGCACTCTAGCCGCCCTTTTCACCGGAGCCGATTGCTCCTCGCCGCCGGCCATGGCGTGGCCGTGGCCACAGCCACCGCAGCTCGCTCCCGAGCCCACCGTCGTGCTCACCGCAACCTCAGGAGCCCGCAGCACCCACCAGTTTCTCCCGTAGTGCACCATAGCGTCGAATCGATCGGCGCCCGAGCTCCGGCCGCCGCCTCTGTGCTCGCCTTCATCATCTCCGGCGACTCCGAGGCCTTCCGATCGCTCAGCTAGACGCGGTCGAGCGCGGGCTACCCCCTGGTGGCCTTCGCGCATCCATCCGTCGCCCGCAGCTCAATTCCGGCGAGTTGCCGCCGCAGTTTAGGTCGTCACCGGCGAAACTCCGGCGGGAGTTGACGTGGCGTTGCCGTTAGCGGCTAATCCCCCCAATTAGCACACTAACAGACACTGACAGCGGGCCCCGTAGCGGGTCAAAGCCCGAGTCAACGCGGGTTTAGTGTATGTCTCACTGGCCAATGGACCCCACGGGTCAGGTTTGACCCGGGGCGCCCAGTTGACTCTGCTGATGTCACAGTGACGTGGTGCTGACGCCATAAATCATTTTCTGGATTTATTTTTATTCAGAAAATTCCAGAAAATTGTATAAACTTCTAAAAATCATAGAAATTCAACCGTAACTCCAAATTAAATAAATTATATATGAAAAATTATCAGAAAAATTCAAGGAATCCATCCGTACCATTTTCATGCATGTTAGAACAACTTATAGCTGCTGTTTAGCACAAATCAATTAAATGGCATTTGAATAATCACATATGGAGTTTGAATTTGAATCTTGTATTCAAACCAACCTCATTTAAATCATAGCTAGGTGCATTAGCCCAAAACACATTCATATTGCCATGTCATGAGCATGCATCATATTGTGCATTGCATTGATTGTATTTCTTCTTTGTTGCCGGTATCTGTTCCCTCCCGGTAGACGATGTTCCGACGTTGTGATCTTTGACACTGATGAAGACTCAATGTTATCTTCAGAAGTGCCAGGCAAGCAAAACCCCCTTGTTCATTCCGATACAATCCTACTCTCTCGCTCCTGCTCTCTTTTAATGCATTAGGACAACACCGATTCATCTGTTACTTGCTGCGGTAGCTGAACCCCTTTATCCTCTGCATGACCTGTCATTGCCACAGTAAATAGATGAAACCCACTAGCATGAGTAGGAGTTGTTTGAGCCCTGTTGTGCCTACTCATTCATGCTTGTTTGTCATGCCCGCTACTGCTTAGAGTTGAGTCAGGTCTGATTCATCGGGGACGAATCAGAGGTGTGTGAACATGTCCTACTGTGTGTGAGCTAAGTGTGTGAACACGATTTGGTAAAGGTAGCGGTGAGAGGCCATGTAGGAGTACATGGTGGGTTGTCTCATTGCAGCCGTCCTCAGGAACTGAGTTCTGTGTTTGTGATCCATGATTCAGCTACTACCACGCATTGGGCCCGAAACCAATGGACCCTCTCGGCTTCTTAATCACCCTTGTCCTCTGTCTAGGAGTTGCAAGTAGTTTCTGGTGTTTGTAGTATGCTGGAGGCCGTGGGCAGCGCTGACCGAAGGGGTGGGCTGTGATGCGGTAGGCACGTGGCACGGTGTACCGGGCGCCCGTTTGGTGTCTCGGGAACCCTGTACACATCGTTTGGGGCTGTGAGCGAAACTCCGGCCGGATCTCCTCATGGATGGAACCCGAATAGGCGATAAACATGGACTAGAGACTCGAGTGTTTAGGTAGGCCGTGGCCGACACCCACGTTGGGCTTCCGCTTGAAGGTTGCCGAGTACATGTCGTGTAAACGGCGGTAAATGGTGAGAGCGTGTGTGAAGAAGTACACCCCTGCAGGGTTAGCATCATCTATTCGAATAGCCGTGTCCGCGGTAAAGGACTTCTGGGTTGCCTATATCAGTTCATAGACAAGTGAAAGTGGATACTCTAAAATACGCAAGATAAGCGTGAGTGCTATGGATGGCGTTCTCGTAGGGAGACGAGAGCGGGTCCATAGTGGTGTATTGATATGGTGAATATGTGGACTCGTGTGCGCCACCTCAAAAGAGTTACTTGCAGTCGTAGTTAGGTTAGCCACCGAGTCAAAGCTGGCTTGCTGCAGTTAAACCCCACCATCCCCTTTGTTGACAATGATGCATATGTAGTTAGTTCTGATGTAAGTCTTGCTGGGTACATTTGTACTCACGTTTGCCTATTTTATGTTTTTGCAGAGAGACTTCGGTCTCGCTAGTAGTTCCGCGTGGACTTCGACGTTTAGCTTGTTACCTCAGCTACGATCTTGTGCCCTCGGCAGGATCTGGTAGATAGTCAGGCTTTTCAGCCTTTTTCATTTATAGTTGTCTGCACTCAGACATGTTAAGCTTCCGCATGTGCTTTGACTTGTATGCTCTGATTGTTGGGTCATGATACCCATGTTTGTAATATCTCGCTCCTCGCAGCCTAAGGAATAAATACTTGAGTTGTAGAGTCATGTTGTGATGCCATGTTGTATTTGCACATATCGAGCATATTGTGTGTATGTTATTGAAATGCTTGGTATGTGTGGGATCTGACTATCTAGTTATTTATCTTTAGTAGCCTCTCTTACCGGGAAATGTCTCCTAGTGTTACCACTGAGCCATGGTAGCTTGCTACTGCTCTGGAACACTTAGGTTGGCCGGCATGTGTCCTTCCTCGTTCCGGTGTCTGTCCCTTCGGGGAAATGTCACGCATTGAGTACCGAAGTCCTGTTAGCCCGCTAGAGCCCGGTTTACCGGAGTCCTGCTAGCCCAGTGCTATAGCCCGGACCCACTTGCTGATGACCGACACGTTCGATGCTGGGTCATGGATGCCTGTCCCTGTAAGTCTGTGCCACTTTGGGTTTACGACTAGTCATGTCAGCCCGGGCTCCTTATCATATGGATGCTAGCGACACTATCATATACGTGTGCCAAAAGGCGCAAACGGTCCCGGGCAAAGGTAAGACGACACCCATGGGAATACCGTGCGTGAGGCCGCAAAGTGATATGAGGTGTTACATGCTAGATCTATGTGGCATCGAGTCGGGGTCCTGACAGTGTTGGTATCAGAGCTTGACTGCCTGTAGGATTACCAAGCCAAACTGGTCGAAGTTGAGTCTAGAAAATGCTTTAGTTATTTAAGGGAATTGATTGTGGGATGGAACGTAAGGCTCTTTTTACTCCTTATACCTCATGGCCTTCTGATCTGAGTCATCCTCTTCTCTTCTACGGGGTTTAAGAACTAGGCCTTCTCATCTATCCATCAGGATCACGTGTTACTAATCCGCAGACTTATAGAATTGTTGGACTTAAGCCTTGTTTCAGTTCCTATTACTTCCGTATGTTAATTGTTGATCTCGAAACCTTGATATTGTGCTTCTGAGTGGTTATGCCACCATTTTTGTGAATGTCTCAAATCTTTTCTGAGCATTTACAGCCGTTATGTTGTCCGAGTCATTCCAGGTTTCTAAATAGTCTGATGCATTTGCAAATCCTTTCTTTCCGTTCCCGATGTCCCTTATGGTCAGAATAAGCACACTAACCGGTGCGTTGAGGTAATTTATTGCCTTGACATATATGTTGGATTTCCTATTATGACCCTAAGTGCTTAGAGGATCATCTAGTGGTCTAGCCATGATTTGTGTTTCCAGTGTGATGATTCTGGCCGTCATTCTCGAAAGCATCCCGTGATGCTACTTAGTAGTAGGTATTCTATTCCTGGGTTCTTGAACCCGAGATTCATTCTACTTACTTCATGTTGATAGTGTTTGCTAGTTCCTTTAGGATATTAGTAACCTTTGCGATAGTCCTCGAGGTTCGTGGTACATCCTTCTTCCAATTACCATGAACCATTCTTGGCAGGAGTTCTTCTGAACCAAAAGATGACAACAAGAGTGCTCTCGATGAGTTCTCCATGCTATATTGTGACTCTGCCAGCTCAACCTTTCTGCATGGGTTATCCGAAAGAATTATGTTGAACTTGGTTCGACATACTAATCTATGCATCCACAACTCAGAAAGTTATATGTTCCTTTGAGTTGTCCCCCTTTAGTTGTCTTCTGACCTTCGTCTATCAATTGATAGTCAAGAGTATGCATGCATTCGTTCATCGATGCCTATTATTCTTGTGGTCCGTCAAGCTAGGAGAAACAAACTCCAGTACCTCTTCCATATCCAGGATTGGGTCAAAGCAGTTGTATTCCGCAGATCAAAATGCCAATCCAGCTTCTGGTCTGTTCTACCTTGGAGTGTTACCATCTTCATATTAAGATTATCATGGGAATTGCACACCATCCTATGAACTCTTGGTACAGTGATACTTCTTGCCATTATTGTTCATTCCTCGGTTCCTGTGTTATTGTAACCGGAATGCCGACAAATGAATCATGGCGTGTGAAATCAATACTCCTAGCAACTCCGTTGCTTGGTAGTTAAATGGACAGTAACCTCATTCTTAACGTGTTGGTTCTTGAATCATCATTCTAAGATTGATCGTGCTACCTTGTTCATCTTCCTGGTGCACATTTCGATTGACGAGTTAGGATTTTGTCAAGTCCTCGCTCATTTGATTATATCGTCTTGCCCTGAAAAGCAAGATTGTTCTCGAGCTTAGTAACATACCGGTGGTTCGTGATTTTCCGAATATCTTCTCGGAAGTATTACCAGGTTGTCCCCTGACTGTTATGTTGAGCTCGTGATCAAGTTGGTTTCTTGTGAACCACCTTCTCTCCAAGAATCGGTGTTAGATATCCCTGAGCTAGTTGGTTAAGCTAGACAACAACTTGGAGAGTTGGAAGATAAAAGCTTGCCTGACTTAGTTCGTTCCAAAGGGATATTCTTGTGTAGTGTGTGTTGAAGATAGATGATATCTTTATTGGTTGATCCTCGTGATCAATTGTTGGATCTATTATCTTACCCCATCATTGATTTGAGTGTGGGCTATCCTCAAATCAAGTCAGAACCAACGATGTTCGTAATGTTGTCTTACTCGTGGTTTTTCCTCGAGCATACACCGTTATATTCTTGGGTCTGACCAATGCTATCACCGTGTTCACTTAACTATGGAATTCCTTTTAAAAGGAAATCTGGATGAATTCTTGTTGAGCCCATCGACAACATCCTTGTCTTCTCTATAATTTTGCTGAACATTAAGCTAGTGTTGGAAACTTTTGAAAGCATTTGTTCATGCTAGTTCATGAAGCATATGTTAGGATGTAAGAAGTGACTTCCTCTAGTTCATGTGCATTTGATGCAAGTTGCCGTCGTGAATTCAAGAAAGTTTGTTTTTGCTCCTCTGGAATCATCCCAAGTCAGTCATGCACGTGCGAAGAATTCTGTGGTCTGTTAGACTGATCATCTTCATTCCATATGTATATCCTAGCACACCAAGCCACTGATTGAGTTGTTCAAAGATAAAGGAGTCTGTCCAAGGTGAACTCTTTGGACTTCCACGCGTGGAGACTTTGATGTCATTAATGATGGTTCCCCACCGGAACTCGGTAGTGTTTTATTGTAAGACTACCATGTGATCATGTTTGTCTGGGACAACGTGTTCACATGTGTGTAGCAGAACCAGCTCATGTTTTGGAGCTTGCTATCGTAGTTCATTCCCCGAGAATCTCGCAACGTCATCTTGTCGATTTGTGTTGCAAACTTTCATTTTTCTTCCCAGACTCGATGAGTCTGGAATATCCTGACACCAACCAGATCTGAATCTCAGGCAGATATGATGGTTGGAACATTTCCCCAAGAACTATAATATTGGTCCCTCGATAACTGGTAAAGTGGATGTCATGGCCAGCACCACCCAGCCGAAAGACCTATTATTGTAGTATCTTGATTGAAGAAGTTGGCCACCTCCCCATAAGGATTTCGTAGGATTTACTCCCTAGTTGTTCATTATGGATTTTCGTTTATGCTCCCGAAGTCCGATCTTTTACTTGATGTTCTAGATACCAAACCATGTAAATGGGTTACGCTAGCACATCAAGGAGAGCATTAGAAGCGGAGTGCTAAATGTCTCTCGGTCGGTCATCCAGATTTTATTTCCTTGGCCCCGCCAAGGGTGAAATCTGAGAAAGTGTTATCTCTCCTTGTATCTGCATCGTCCATTGCTATTCATCATGGTAGTATGTTGTGTTGTCAGCACCCTTGACACGGATGTTGATAAAACCTTGATGATTGTGGAAATGCTCAAGTTCTTGAGAGCACGCACAAGCGTTAGGTGTTACCATCGGCACTAACTAGGTTTGCTCTCAACTTCCTCGGTTATGCTATAACTTCTCAAACAGTGGATTCACTCTCTATTGTTGGGTTCTTCCCCAGTTACCAGAATCATTCCCAGCATTTGCATTTTGTTCCCAGCTTGCACCGCCAATGTGCCATTCTACCATGGGTCTCTTCCATTTCCGGTGATAAGCAAGTTCATCCATTACGTTGTCTTCAACAAGGTAATCCACATCATCCAAGTCCGAGTATGCCATTCTACCGAACCCCTCCAAACGATCACTCAAGAATTGCCTTAGGCTGGTATAAAGAGTTTCAATGATCTCGGAATCAAAAGTAATTCTTTTTGCCACCTAAGGGGATATATCTACGAGTCACCATCCCTAAGGTGTCTCGTTGTGGTATCATGGCAACTCAACTCCTCGCTACGTTGACAACCGTTCACCACCCTCTTAGGTGTGGAATTGTTGTCTACTTAGTGAGCCCTCGTCATCTGTCTCACTCCATTTCTTCAGATGTATGCTTCGTGTCTCAGCTCAAGAGATGTTGCTATGACTCACCTTGTGAGCTGATCCTAAGTTGATTGATTTTCGAGAAGATCGATTCTTCCGGAGATGTCCTTTTCCTCTTGCTGTCATGCTAGTTGGAGTTCTCAGAGCTAGACGACAAGACAAAGATGGTGATTGAATCAACGTTCATTTGAAGTGCAACCTGGATCGTGAAGATTATACTAGTTTGCGTTTCCCCTTCATCTTACCCTACGCTTGAATCTCGAGGCGAGATTCTTGTTTAGTGGGGGTGAGTTGTCACATCCCTAGTTCTAGCCTGACCTATGCTTGCTTCCATGTGTGCATCATGTTTAAATTCGAATGAAATTTGAATTGGGGAATTGGAGAGCCTCAGAAATCATTTAAAAAAACAATGATGATCAACATTAAAAATTGCTTCAAATGTTCCCAAGGAAATGTTCCTTTTCAGCTTTGAAAAATATTGGCAAGAATAAAATGCAAACCAATATTTTTGGAGTGACTGAAACATTTATTTTGGGCCTTTGAATTAATTCGATAACTATTTGCATTGGATATATATTTGATATATAAATAATATATGTCCAATAATACTGGAACATTTTATGTGGTTTGGTATATTTTAGTCCTAGCCACATAACTATTTTCAGGATTTTATAAGATGGTTTAGTATTTTACTAAACTAAAACAACACAGAACAATATTAAAAAAAACAGTAATAGGAAAAACAGAGAGAGAGTACTTACCTGGCAGCCCAGCTGCGGCCCAGCTTGACCAGCCCAGCCCACCTACCTCGCCGCTCGTCGTCTTCCTCTGCCAGTAGGCAGAGGCGAGGCGTGGCGCGCGCCCGAGAGCCCCGGCCACCTCCTGCTTACCTGCTCGCTGCTGGAGGCACCCGAGGGTGCCACGCACTCCCCTCAACCCCTTGCACCTCTCGCCACTCTCCCGTGTCTCTCCCTCCGTCCCTATCCCCCTCTGCTCCCTCTCTCTCCCGCGACTGAACGGAGCCCGTCGCCGCCGACCAGCGCTCGCGCGGCCACAGCCACCGCCTCGCCTCCCCGACGCCTCCCAAAGCTCCACCTCGACCCCCTCTTCCTCCCCACCGATCCACGGCCCTCCGGAAGCCCTCCAGCGTCGCCCTCAAGCTCGTCCCCAACCTTCGGCCGCCGGCGAACTTTCGAGGATTCGCGAGCTCCAGCCCCTCCCCGGCCTCGCCGTTGCCTCTACCGGATCCGCTGTGAGCTCCTCTTCCATTCCCCCTCCTCCTCGCACTCGTTCCCGCACTCTAGCCGCCCTTTTCACCGGAGCCGATTGCTCCTCGCCGCCGGCCATGGCGTGGCCGTGGCCACAGCCACCGCAGCTCGCTCCCGAGCCCACCGTCGTGCTCACCGCAACCTCAGGAGCCCGCAGCACCCACCAGTTTCTCCCGTAGTGCACCATAGCGTCGAATCGATCGGCGCCCGAGCTCCGGCCGCCGCCTCTGTGCTCGCCATCATCATCTCCGGCGACTCCGAGGCCTTCCGATCGCTCAGCTAGACGCGGTCGAGCGCGGGCTACCCCCTGGTGGCCTTCGCGCATCCATCCGTCGCCCGCAGCTCAATTCCGGCGAGTTGCTGCCGCAGTTTAGGTCGTCGCCGGCGAAACTCCGGCGGGAGCTGACGTGGCGTTGCCGTTAGCGGCTAATCCCCCCAATTAGCACACTAACAGACACTGACAGCGGGCCCCGTAGCGGGTCAAAGCCCGAGTCAACGCGGGTTTAGTGTATGTCTCACTGACCAATGGACCCCACGGGTCAGGTTTGACCCGGGGCGCCCAGTTGACTCTGCTGACGTCACAGTGACGTGGTGCTGACGCCATAAATCATTTTCTGGATTTATTTTTATTCAGAAAATTCCAGAAAATTATATAAACTTCTAAAAATCATAGAAATTCAACCGTAACTCCAAATTAAATAAATTATATATGAAAAATTATCAGAAAAATTCAAGGAATCCATCTGTACCATTTTCATGCATGTTAGAACAACTTATAGCTGCTGTTTAGCACAAATCAATTAAATGGCATTTGAATAATCACATATGGAGTTTGAATTTGAATCTTGTATTCAAACCAACCTCATTTAAATCATAGCTAGGTGCATTAGCCCAAAACACATTCATATTGCCATGTCATGAGCATGCATCATATTGTGCATTGCATTGATTGTATTTCTTCTTTGTTGCCGGTATCTGTTCCCTCCCGGTAGACGATGTTCCGACGTTGTGATCTTTGACACTGATGAAGACTCAATGTTATCTTCAGAAGTGCCAGGCAAGCAAAACCCCCTTGTTCATTCCGATACAATCCTACTCTCTCGCTCCTGCTCTCTTTTAATGCATTAGGACAGCACCGATTCATCTGTTACTTGCTGCGGTAGCTGTACCCCTTTATCCTCTGCATGACCTGTCATTGCCACAGTAAATAGATGAAACCCACTAGCATGAGTAGGAGTTGTTTGAGCCCTGTTGTGCCTACTCATTCATGCTTGTTTGTCATGCCCGCTACTGCTTAGAGTTGAGTCAGGTCTGATTCATCGGGGACGAATCAGAGGTGTGTGAACATGTCCTACCGTGTGTGAGCTAAGTGTGTGAACACGATTTGGTAAAGGTAGCGGTGAGAGGCCATGTAGGAGTACATGGTGGGTTGTCTCATTGCAGCCGTCCTCAGGAACTGAGTTCTGTGTTTGTGATCCATGATTCAGCTACTACCACGCATTGGGCCCGAAACCAATGGACCCTCTCGGCTTCTTAATCACCCTTGTCCTCTGTCCAGGAGTTGCAAGTAGTTTCTGGTGTTTGTAGTATGCTGGAGGCCGTGGGCAGCGCTGACCGAAGGGGTGGGCTGTGATGCGGTAGGCACGTGGCACGGTGTACTGGGCGCCCGTTTGGTGTCTCGGGAACCATGTACACATCGTTTGGGGCTGTGAGCGAAACTCCGGCCGGATCTCCTCATGGATGGAACCCGAATAGGCGATAAACCTGGACTAGAGACTCGAGTGTTTAGGTAGGCCGTGGCCGACACCCACGTTGGGCTTCCGCTTGAAGGTTGCCGAGTACATGTCGTGTAAACGGCGGTAAGTGGTGAGAGCGTGTGTGAAGAAGTACACCCCTGCAGGGTTAACATCATCTATTCGAATAGCCGTGTCCGCGGTAAAGGACTTCTGGGTTGCCTATATCAGTTCATAGACAAGTGAAAGTGGATACTCTAAAATACGCAAGATAAGCGTGAGTGCTATGGATGGCGTTCTCGTAGGGAGACGAGAGCGGGTCCATAGTGGTGTATTGATATGGTGAATATGTGGACTCGTGTGCGCCACCTCAAAAGAGTTACTTGTAGTCGTAGTTAGGTTAGCCACCGAGTCAAAGCTGGCTTGCTGCAGTTAAACCCCACCATCCCCTTTGTTGACAATGATGCATATGTAGTTAGTTCTGATGTAAGTCTTGCTGGGTACATTTGTACTCACGTTTGCCTATTTTATGTTTTTGCAGAGAGACTTCGGTCTCGCTAGTAGTTCCGCGTGGACTTCGACGTTTAGCTTGTTACCTCAGCTACGATCTTGTGCCCTCGGCAGGATCTGGTAGATAGTCAGGCTTTTCAGCCTTTTTCATTTATAGTTGTCTGCACTCAGACATGTTAAGCTTCCGCATGTGCTTTGACTTGTATGCTCTGATTGTTGGGTCATGATACCCATGTTTGTAATATCTCGCTCCTCGGAGCCTAAGGAATAAATACTTGAGTTGTAGAGTCATGTTGTGATGCCATGTTGTATTTGCACATATCGAGCATATTGTGTGTATGTTATTGAAATGCTTGGTATGTGTGGGATCTGACTATCTAGTTGTTTATCTTTAGTAGCCTCTCTTACCGGGAAATGTCTCCTAGTGTTACCACTGAGCCATGGTAGCTTGCTACTGCTCTGGAACACTTAGGTTGGCCGGCATGTGTCCTTCCTCGTTCCGGTGTCTGTCCCTTCGGGGAAATGTCACGCATTGAGTACCGGAGTCCTGTTAGCCCGCTACAGCCCGGTTTACCGGAGTCCTGCTAGCCCAGTGCTACAGCCCGGACCCACTTGCTGATGACCAACACGTTCGATGCTGGGTCATGGATGCCTGTCCCTGTAAGTCTGTGCCACTTTGGGTTTACGACTAATCATGTCAGCCCGGGCTCCTTATCATATGGATGCTAGCGACACTATCATATACGTGTGCCAAAAGGCGCAAACGGTCCCGGGCAAAGGTAAGACGACACCCGTGGGAATACCGTACGTGAGGCCGCAAAGTGATATGAGGTGTTACATGCTAGATCTATGTGGCATCGAGTCGGGGTCCTGACACATGCGCCATATACTGTGAAGGAAGTATGCCCTAGAGGCAATAATAAAGTTGTTATTTTATATTTCCTTTTTCATGATAAGTATTTATTATTCATGCTAGAATTGTATTAACCGGAAACTTGATACATGTGTGAATACATAGACAAAACAATGTGTCCCTAGTATGCCTCTACTTGACTAGCTCGTTGATCAAAAGATGGTTAAGTTTCCTAGCCAACGAAA
This sequence comes from Triticum dicoccoides, assembly GCF_002162155.2. Lineage (NCBI taxonomy): Eukaryota > Viridiplantae > Streptophyta > Magnoliopsida > Poales > Poaceae > Triticum > Triticum dicoccoides. The sequence goes on from NC_041380.1 coordinate 24,643,375, forward strand.
AACAAGATCCGGGCTGCCCCCCTCCCCCCAGATTGGGCCTTACATGGTCTTTCAGTGGAGGGGTTACTTATCAACTTGCCCCATCTTTGTTTCAATTTTTCTAATAAAACTGTAAGAAAAAGGGACATTTGGCTGCTCTATCCATGTAGAAATTCCCCATTAGAATCTACTAAATTAAGTACATGATTGTAATCATGTATATTGATACTTTCCAGAATCAAAAAACATATGCGCAAGTTTACCTTGATTATGGTTCCTGTTCCTGTCGGAGATTGGTCTCCAGGAACATAAACACTATTACACTGGGAAAATAACTAATTCTGCTGTTGCTACATTACATAGGTTATTGCTTGCCTTACTTCATCTCTTACAAATTGCTTTTTTGTTTCTGAAGCTACTATATACTTCAGATCATCGAAGAGGATGATGGGAGTGAATGCTATGTATTTCGAAAGTGGGGACGAGTTGGCAGTGAAAAGATTGGTGGAAAGAAACTGGAGGAGATGTCAAAAACTGACGCAATACGTGAATTTAAAAGATTATTTCTGGAAAAGACTGGAAACCCCTGGGAAGCATGGGAACAAAAAACAAATTTTCAGAAGCAGCCTGGGAGATTTCATCCACTTGACATTGTATGTTGTTGGAAAAAAAGTTTGTTCACATAGTTTTATTTCTCCTTTTTGTGGATTCGAACTGATGATGTTATATACATTATTGTAGGATTACGGAGTAAGGGAAGCACCAAAACGGAAAGCCATGAGCAAAATGAAAAGTTCACTTGCACCTCAGGTGCTGGAACTCATGATGATGCTTTTCAATGTTGAAACATATAGGTGTGCCTCAACTTTCTTGTTCAAGGAATTGCTTCCATCCATGTCTTGTTATTATTGAAGTCATTATTCACGTTATTCTGTTCCAGGGCTAATGTGATGGAATTTGAAATCAATATGGCAGAAATGCCCCTTGGGAAATTAAGCAAGGAAAATATCCAGAAAGGTCTATCTTGATCATGAGGAAGCCATTTATTTTTGTTATCATATAATGTTATTATGGTTCGAAGATTCTTATCTGCATTGCGTGCAGGATTTGAAGCATTAACTGAGATACAGAATCTACTGGATGACACTGGCAATCAAGAACTAGCTCTTAGAGAGAGCTTGATTGTTGCTGCAAGCAATCGTTTCTTCACTCCTTCTGTTCATCCACATATTATACGTGATAAGGATGACTTGACAATGAAAGTATGTGCCTGTTGCCTTGCATTGTATTCCTGTCAGTTGTCCAAATTATCCTATCCCTATTTGCACTTCCTAATTCATGCCAACTTATTCATATGTGGTGGATGTACGAATGTTCAAATTTGCAAAGAATTATCCTATTATAGTGACATGCAACTAGGGTTCATTGCTATGTAGCTGGAGAATGAGACATTTGCCTTAATGCTTAGATGAAATCAAAAGAAGAAAAACATGTTCTTTTTAAATCCTATTCTAACAGAGCCACAAATGAAACAAACTCCTATAGGTGAAAACAAAACTGATCATGGTGCTGCTAGTCATGGTGCAAATTCTCAACGCCTCGCACATTTTGCAAGGATTTATGAGATGTTACAATGCAATACAGACAATTATTTTTATTCTTCACATGTTTCTTGTCATTTGATTATCTTGATTCTTGAGTTTCTTCTTATGTACCTATTTTCTTTGATTATATGACCTGAGTTATGTTATACCTAGCTGATTTGTAGCTTTTGCACAGGCGAAAATGCTTGAAGCTCTTCAGGATATTGAAATTGCTTCTAAACTAGTTGGTTTTGATGGTGACAATGATGAATCTCTTGATGATAAGTACAAAAAACTTCATTGTGACATCACCCCGCTAGCTCATGATAGTGAAGATTACAAGCTGGTCGAGAAATATCTTCTCAACACACATGCTCCTACTCACAAGGTATGCAATTTCTTGTGTATAAAATAATACTTTGTTTCTGTGTAGGTAGAATACAGAAGACTACCGTCTCTTCTCTTCTGTATACATACATGCTGACATGTGCTTTATTTTGCTTTGAAGGACTTGTCATTGGAATTAGAGGAAGTTTATGTGCTTGATCGAGATGGGGAAGGCTGCAAGTACTCAAGATATAAAAATAATCTCCATAACAAGATGCTATTATGGCATGGTAAGTAATTATTTTGAACTACACAAAGCATATAGTTTGCGGCAATATTTCGAAGGTATTTAAGTTGGAAGCTTCTGCCCATGCTGCTTTTCTGCTCTTAGAGTTGGATGGCTAAATCTGGGTTGGATTAACAAATAGTTTCCAGGCAATCAATGATTCTAAATGCTTTCCCTTATTATTTTGAGCACTTGTATGATTGCATTATGTTAGGTTACAGGTGTTTAATTTCTTTGCTTTTCTTTACTGAATTATTTTTTTCTTTCCTGCCATCTCATGGCCGTAAAACTCAATTTTTGTAGGTTCAAGGCTGACAAATTTTATTGGAATTCTTAGTCAAGGACTAAGGATAGCACCTCCTGAGGCTCCTGTGACAGGCTATATGGTTTGCTCTTTATTCAAGTGTAGCCATAGTTGTTGATGAATTAGTATCTCTAAGGCTCATCCAATATATGCAGCTTTGACATGCCACAAGTTGGGATCCATCTTGGTTACGAAAATAGGGTCAATGTGTCTACAAAAAAAACTATAATGTCTCCAGTTGCTTCTCTCTCCATTGCCTGCCAACAAAATCTTATTTCTCCTGCAGAAGCTCATTTTTCTCTATCAAAATATTTCTCTACACCATGGGTGCTCTCAAAGCATTATATACCAGCAACCTAGCTAGGCTGAATGGTGTTTGCTAAAAGGAAAAATAACTAACTAACCTTTGTGATTGAACTGACTGCCACTTACTTCTTGGGGTTTATTAGTTTTCTCCTCGGAACGTCCAAAAAATAATAATTGTTGCACATGCATATGCGTATAAATCAACAAAATATTTGAATCCAAATGATTTTGAAATATCAGTTTATTATTGATACTAGTCAATATAGTCTCATAAACGGTTCCTTCAGTTTGATTATGAATGTTCGCGTATTCGATGTAATCATTCATGGCTATATGTAGTAACCAGGCGTGTCTATGCAAGGCTTGTGAGATGCACCCCACTTTGCTATCTGGGTTTGAATAACGATGTTCTTGCTTTATAATCACATTTATCCTTATCTTCTGACCTTATTAAAAACAAGAGGTCGAGCCCTACATTTTTCATTACTATGGCAATCAAAGTTCTTGCATCAAATATAGAAACACAACACCTACCACACTTTCGAGTATAATGCAACTAGCATTACTTCACGAGGCCCCAACAAAGGACACATGCACTACTACATAATTCAACTTTTAAAACTACAATACCAAATAACTTCTTTTGACATAATGGAATAACTACTAGGATCTTCTCACTAGTAGAGAAGGGGGCAATGGCCCAGGCCGGTTCAGCTCATTAGTTCCGGTTCTGCCACGAACCGGGACCAATGGAGGTATTTGTCCCGGTTTGTGAGCCCAGGGGGCCGGCCGGGCCACGTGGGCCATTGGTCCCGGTTCGTCTGGACCTTTTGGTCCCGGTTGGTGGGATGAACCGGGACCAATGGGCCTGGCTCCTGGCCCACCACTATTGGGCCCGGTTGGTGGCTTGAACCGGGACCAAAGGCTTCCCTTTAGTCCCGGTTCATGCCACCAACCGGGACCAATGGTGGTGCCTATATATACCCCCTCGCGCAAGAGCAGAGCACACTGCTCTGTTTTTTCTGGCCGAGGGGGAGAGGGCTTGGTGGTGCTCTAGCTCACCTCCTATGCACACAAGGTGTTCGATGGAATGCCCGAGCCACACTACTTAAGGTTTATCCTCTCCAAGCTCGACCGCCAAGCTCCATTTTCCTCAATATTTATCTAGGTTTAGCGGTCCGTCACGCCCCGTCCCCATCTTCACCGCCGTCGATCACCCGCGCCGATCTCATCGCCGGCACCACCGTGGTGAGCCTCTTGTTCTTATCTTCTTTCTGAAAGGAAAAATATTCTTACTTGTATGTTTAGATAGATACTTGTATTATTTTCTTACTTTTATTATTGCATCTTATATAGTGCGATGGTTTTGGTATCCGCCCCCGTCGGCCCTCGTCCTGTCTATGATTCGGATGTGGTATATATTATCTTTTCATAACTATTGGTTCATTTATTGTTTATGAAAATTATGCCGACCAACGTGACATAGATTTTATTTATCTAGGAGGTTGTTGAACCGGAAATTCCGACCGACCCTATTGTCGAGAGGTTAAATTTAGTTGAAGAAGAAAACAATTTCTTGAAGGAAAAAATAAAAAAACTTGAGGAGGAGAAGATGATATTGGAGTTGCATGTTGCGGATGTCATCGATGATCACAAGATCAAGATGGATGCAATGCGCTTGAAGATTAGAAAGATTAGAAAATATGCCATTCATACCGAGGCTTGGTATCATTATGCCGTTGGATCAGTTGTTACCTTGGTTGCGATTATGATCGCATTTGTTTTCGCATTGAAATGTTTTACATAGTTTCAATGTATGGTTTAATTAATTTAGATGCTCTGCAGAGCTTTATGTTGTTAGATGAGAACTATGTATGTACTTTGGTTTTTATGTGATGATGAACTTCTATTTATTTGGTCACTTAATTATCTATTCATGATGTTCTGTAATGATTTTTGACACACTTAATTATATATAATGCACGCAGATGAACCGGCAATGGATGTACGGTGACAGACACACCTCCGAGTACACTAAGGGCGTGCATGATTTTCTCGAAGTGGCTGAGGCAAACAAGCAGAATGGTTTTATGTGTTGTCCATGCCCTATATGTGGGAATACGAAGTCTTACTCTGACCGGAAAATCCTTCACACCCACCTACTTTACAAGGGTTTCATGCCACACTATAATGTTTGGACGAGGCACGGAGAAATAGGGGTTATGATGGAAGACGGCGAAGAAGAAGAGTACGATGACAACTATGTGCCCCCTGAATACGGTGATGCTACTGAACATCAAGAGGAACCAGACGATGTGCACGATGATGATGCAACAGGCGAAGCTGCTGAAGATCAAGAGGAACCAGATGATGTGCCCGATGATGATGATCTCCGCCGGGTCATTGTCGATGCAAGGACGCAATGCGAAAGTCAAAAGGAGAAGCTGAAGTTCGAACGCATGTTAGAGGATCACAAAAAAGGGTTGTACCCCAATTGCGAAGATGGCAACACAAAGCTCGGTACCGTACTCGAATTGCTGCAGTGGAAGGCAGAGAATGCTGTGCCTGATAAAGGATTTGAGAAGCTACTGAAAATAATGAAGAAGAAGCTTCCAAAGGATAACGAATTGCCCGACTGTACATACACAGCAAAGAAGGTCGTATGCCCTCTAGGATTGGAGGTGGAGAAGATACATGCATGCCCTAATGACTGCATCCTCTACCGCGGTGCCTACAAGGATCTGAATGCATGCCCGGTATGCGGTGCATTGCGGTATAAGATCAGACGAGATGACCCTGGTGATGTTGACGGCGAGCCTCCCAGGAAGAGGGTTCCTGCAAAGGTGATGTGGTATGCTCCTATAATACCACGGTTGAAACGTCTGTTCAGAAACGGAGAGCATGCCAAGTTGATGCGATGGCACAGTGAGGACCGTAAGAAAGACGGGAAGTTGAGAGCACCCGCTGACGGGTCGCAGTGGAGAAAAATCGAGAGAAAGTACTGGGATGAGTTTGCAAAGGACCCAAGGAACGTATGGTTTGCTTTAAGCGCGGATGGCATTAATCCTTTCGGGGAGCAGAGCAGCAATCACAACACCTGGCCCGTGACTCTATGTATGTATAACCTTCCTCCTTGGATGTGCATGAAGCGGAAGTTCATTATGATGCCAGTTCTCATCCAAGGCCCTAAGCAACCCGGCAACGACATTGATGTGTACCTAAGGCCATTAGTTGAAGAACTTTTACAGCTGTGGATTGGAAACGGTGTACGTACGTGAGATGAGCACAAAAAGGAGGAATTTGACCTAAAGGCGTTGCTGTTCGTGACCATCAACGATTGGCCCGCTCTCAGTAACCTTTCAGGACAGACAAACAAGGGATACCACACATGCACTCACTGTTTACTTGACACCGATAGTATATACCTGGGAAGCTGCAGGAAGAATGTGTACCTGGGCCATCGTCGATTTCTTCCGACCAACCATCAATGTCGAAAGAAAGGCAAGCATTTCAAAGGCGAGGCAGATCACCGGAAGAAGCCCGCCATGCGTACCGGTGATCACGTACTTGCTATGGTCAATGATTTACACGTAATCTTTGGAAAGGGTCCCGGCGGACTAGCTTTTCCGAATGACGCTGAGAATCACGCACCCATGTGGAAGAAGAAATCTATATTTTGGGACCTACCCTACTGGAAAGACCTAGAGGTCCGCTCTTCGATCGACGTGATGCACGTGACGAAGAACCTTTGCGTGAACCTGCTAGGCTTCTTGGGCGTGTATGGTAAGACAAAAGATACACCTGAGGCATGGGAGGACCTGCAACGCTTGCACGAAAAAGAGGGCATGCCTTCGAAGCAGTATGAAGGTCCTGCCAGCTACGCTCTTACGAAAGAAGAGAAAGAAATCTTCTTTCAATGCCTGCTCAGTATGAAGGTCCCGACTGGCTTCTCGTCGAATATAAAGGGAATAATAAATATGCCAGAGAAAAAGTTCCAGAACCTAAAGTCTCATGACTGCCACGTGATTATGACGCAACTGCTTCAGGTTGCATTGAGGGGGCTTCTATCAGAAAACGTCCGATTAGCCATTGTGAAGCTATGTGCATTCCTCAATGCAATATCTCAGAAGGTGATCGATCCAGAAATCGTACCAACGCTAAGGAGTGATGTGGCACAATGTCTTGTCAGTTTCGAGCTGGTGTTCCCACCATCCTTCTTCAATATCATGACGCACGTCCTAGTTCATCTAGTCAACGAGATTGTCATTCTAGGGCCCGTATTTCTACACAATATGTACCCCTTTGAGAGGTTCATGGGAGTCCTAAAGAAATATGTTCGTAACCACGCTAGGCCAGAAGGAAGCATCTCCATGGGCCATCAAACAGAGGATGTCATCGGGTTTTGTGTTGACTTCATTCCTGGCCTTAAGAAGATAGGTCTCCCTAAATCGCGGTATGAGGGGAGACTGACTGGAAAAGGCACGCTTGGAAGGGACTCAATAATATTCAGGGACGGATATTCTTGGTCTCAAGCACACTACACAGTTCTACAGAACTCTACCTTGGTGACCCCGTATGTCGATGAACACAAGAACAGTCTGCGCTCCAAACACCCGGAGCAGTGCGACGACTGAATTACATGTGAACACATCAGGACTTTCAACAGTTGGTTGGAAACACGTCTCAGAGGTGACAGCACTGTTTGTGATGAGCTGTACTTGTTGTCCAGGGGACCATCTTCGACTGTAATGATTTGGAAAGGATACGAGATAAATGGGAATACATTTTACACGATTGACCAAGATCAAAGGAGCACCAACCAAAACAGCCGTGTCCGCTTTGATGCAGCAACCGACAGGGGAAAGGACACATATTATGGTTACATAGTAGACATATGGGAACTTGACTACGGAGTAGATTTTAAGGTCCCTTTGTTTAAATGCAAGTGGGTCAATCTGTCAGGAGGCGGGTACAGGTAGACCCACAGTACGGAATGACAACAGTGGATCTGAAAAATCTTGGGTAACTGACAAACCGTTCGTCCTAGCCAATGATGTGGCACAGGTTATCTATGTGAAGGACATGTCTACCAGACCGAGGAAAAGAAAAGATAAGGAAGCGAATACATCATACGATGAGCCAAAGCGCCACATAGTTCTTTCAGGAAAAAGGGACATCCTGGGAGTGGAGGGCAAGACAGACATGTCTGAAGAGTATGAAAAGTTTCATGAAATTCCTCCCTTCAAAGTCAAGGGTGACCCAAGCATCCTGATAAACGATGAAGATTATCCATGGTTACGGCGCAATAAGCAAACGACACAAGCGAAGAAAAAGTGAAGACTTTCTCCCGCAACTATTATGATGATACCATGCCAACTTTGTAACAGACGAGTATGATACCATTGTCCGCTTTGTACATGCACATGCTATGCCAACTTTTTCAGAGTTCATTTGAAAACTATGAATTTAGGTCGAATTTTCTCTATAGGCGCATCTATGTTGATATATTAGTCCCTAGCCCATGCGGCTCGCCCCTGGCCCATGACCATTAGTCCCAGTTTGTGCCACAAACCGGGACTAAAGGGTTGGTCCTCGTTGCGCTCAGAGTTTAGTCCCACCTCGCCAACCGAAGGGCGCTCACACCGGTTTATAAGCCCGTCCCTCTCTGCCTTGTTGAGCTCCTCTCAAAGTGAAAATAGATGCCCCTATACAGGGAATTTGACCTAAATTCATAGTGAATTTCTCTGATATTCATAGAAATTGATTATGAATTTAGGTCAAATTTTCTCTATAGGTGCATCTATGTTCATTTTTTTAGTAAAGTTAATCACAAACTTGTGATTCACACAAATTTCAAACAATTCAAATTTTAACTATTCAAATTGGAAAACTAATGGCACAAACATAAAGTTTATAATTTTTCTAAAACTAATGGCACTAACAGAAAGTTTATAATTTTGCTGACCTAAAAGCAAAAAGAATTAAAAAACAAAGCAAAAAACCAAAAAGAAAATAAATAATGCAGAAAACAAAACAAAAAACTGGAAAAAAAATAAAAATAGCAACAATAAGTATTTTGTTGTAAGTAGAAACAAAATAAAATAAATAAAGCAACAAAGAAAACAAAAAAAGTGTTTTCAAATTTGAAAACTAATGGCACTAACAGAAGGTTTATAATTTTTCTAAAACTAAAAGCAAAAAGAATTAAAAAATAAAGCAAAAAACAACAAAAAATAAATAATGCAGAAAACAAAACAAAAAAACTGGAAAATAAAATAAAAATAGCAACAATAAGTATTCTATTGTAAGTAGAAACAAAATAAAATAAATAAAACAACAAAGAAAACAAAAAAAGTGTTTTCAAATTTGAAAACTAATGGCACTAACAGAGAGTTTATAATTTTTCTAAAACTAAAAGCAAAAAGAATTAAAAAATAAAGCAAAAAACAACAAAAAATAAATAATAATGCAGAAAACAAAACAAAAAAACTGAAATAAAAATAAAAATAGTGCCGCCTACTGGGCCCCCACGGCCTGAATATGACTAGAAACCCTACATGGGCCAGGATTCAGGCCTGCAGGAGGCCAAGTAGGCCCACAGGCACATAGCTAGTAACAGATTAGGCCCGAAAGCCTGCAGTTGAGAGGAGCTCGAGAGGGTGGGCGCAGCAGCGCTTATAAACCACTCTCGAGCCCTCTCAACTAGCGAGGTGGGACTAAACTTTTGGGCGCGGGGCAGCACAAGGCCTTTGGTCCCGGTTGGTGGCACCAACCGGAACTAAAGGGGGGCATTGCTCCCGGTTCATGGCACAAACCGGGACCAATGCCCTCCTTTAGTCCCGACACCATCCGGGGCCACCAACCGGGACCAAAGGCCGCCGCTTCCCGGCCTTTGGGCTGCTGAAAAGAGGCCTTTGGTCCCGGTTGGTGGCACCAACCGAGACTAAAGGGGGGCATTGGTCCCGGTTTGTGCCAC
>NC_041380.1:24653433-24679174 GCF_002162155.2 Triticum dicoccoides
GCCGCCCCTTCCCCGACCCCGTCCCGTCGCCGCACGCGCCGCCCCTTCCCTGACCCCGTCGCCGTCGCCCCGACCACACGCCGCCGCCTTCGGTCCGGCCGCCGGCGCCTTCGGTCCGGCCGCCGGCGCCCTTTCCTCTCATTTTTTCAGTATTATAAAAATGTATATATATGTATATGTTCTCTGTGTATATATGTTCATATATGCAAAAGTTAGAATTTAGAAAAACTTTATATATGCAAAAATTTATACATATATGCAAGTATATATGTATTTTATATATGCAAAAATTTATATATCTAGCTAGGAAGAAGGAAGAAAGGAAGAAGAAGAAAAACTTATATATGAGAAATGTATGTATGTATATATGAGAAATGTATGTGTGTATAGATGTATGTATGTGGATACATGAGGGGGGTCGATATACCCCCTCTCCGATAGCATTTCCTTCTTCATATGTTGAGTTAGTTGATTTAGGTTAGTGCATTTTAGGTTAGTTGATTTATAGTGCATTTTAGGTTAGTTGTTGTTAGTGCATTTTAGGTTAGTAATTTTAGGTTAGTCTATTTCTTCTTCTTTGAGCATTTTTGTGCATTTTAGGTTAGTAATTTTTTTCTGTTGTAATTTAGTTCGATGAATGTTTTCTTTTAAAACTCGTATTAAGTTTGTTCGATGAATGTTTCATGGAAGGGAGGGAGTAAAAACTCATCAGACATGAGGGGGAGGAGTCCCCCTCCGGTTCCTAACTCTCTCGAGAATTCAACATGAGGGGGGGGGTCGATACCCCCCCTCCCCGATAACTTCGACATGAGGGGGGGGGGTCGATATACCCCCTCCCCGATAACATCTTTTTCCATGTATGTATATCGTCGTTGTCAATATACCCACGTCACTTGTGGGACATAGATGTAGTGTCGTCGTTGTTGTTGCCGATATACCCCCTCCCGATAGCTTCATGTATTTTTTTAAGAAGGAAAAAAAAGCATATTATTTTCCCATGTACGTCGTATGTCGTCGTTGTCGATATACCCCCTCCCGATAGCTTCAACACGTGGGGGGGGTCGATATTACCCCCTCCTTGAAGCGTTGTCGAGGCCACCCCTAACCCTTGAAGCGTTGTCGAGGCCACCTGAAACCCTAGAGAAGCAGCGTCGAGGCCACTAATTAATTTGATTCCTTATTGTGATTAGCTAGCCAGTTCTACGTTTGCCACTAATATATCCATATCTGTCATGTTTGAATAATAATTGCCATGTTGTAAACATTTGTAGAAACTATGGACACCCCGCCCCGAGACGAAGCACAAGAAGCGTTATTGAGGGACATAATCGCAGAAGGAAGTGACGCCGTCTGCTCGTTGATGTTTCTCAACGACACCGATGGTCTGGAAGGAGAGGGTGAAGAAGCAGCTGGCTATGATTTAGATGGCTCCGATGACCCAATGCCGGTGCAAGAAGGAGAGGGTGAAGAAGTAGACCGTGAGGACGGCTCCGGTGATCACCGAACCGAGTCCGACCAGGTATATATATTAGTTAAGCCTGTGCTGACTAGCTAATTGATGCATTCATTATTTTGGTATGTACACATATTAATTAACTCTCGTCTTTGTTCTTTTTTCTAGCCCTCCGGATCAAGCACAACTTCGGTAAAGTGACGAGGCCCGAAGAAAAAGTTGAGCCCGGATGAAAAGTTTGAGATCATAGAAATCGCACGTGACGGCCAACCGATTGAACCCATCCAGACAAAGAAGGCATTTGTTGCTCAGTGCGGGGTTCTGGTTAGGGACAAGATCCCGATCAGCATCCACCAATGGTATAAGCCTAAGAACGAAGACCCTGAGGTGTCTTATGTCAATGATATGCAGAAAAATGATCTTTGGACTGAGCTGAAGTCAAATTTCACCCTACCGCCAGAGGATGATCCGGAGAAGCCAGTTATAGAGCCATTAATCAAGTCTTTTGCTCTTAAGAAGATGGCAGACCTATTCAGGAATTGGAAGAAAGACCTGAATAGGTTTGTCAATAAAAATGAGACACCAAAATTCAAGGGCAAATATGAGAAGATCAGAGATGACTGGCCCGCATTTGTGGCCCACAAGACATCGGAAAAGAGTAAAAAGATGTCGGCGACAAACAAGCAAAATGCTGCGAAGAAGAAGCTTCACCATCGCACGGGGTCAGGTGGCTACCTCATAGCCCGGCCTAAGTGGGCCAAGGCTGAGAATGATCTGCTTGATAAAGGGATCGAACCAGAGACAATGAACTGGCCAGACCGTTGCCGGACTTGGTTCTTCGGGGCTGGCGGAACCTTGGACCCTGTATCAGGGAAGTGCATTTGGACGGATGATCAATTGGACATACCAGTCAAGAGGCTTCAGCAATATATCGAAGCAGCGCAGCAAGGGACGTTCGTTCCAGACAGGGAGAAGGACGAGCTCACAATGGCCCTCGGGAATCCTGAGCACCCTGGACGGACACGAGGCACGCCAGGCTCTGTTTCGTGGAAGGCTGGATTTCCGGATGCAGGGGGTTACAAAACCCAGGAGAGGAGGAAGAAACTGGAGCAGAGCCAACTGCAGGCGCTGCACGAAAGGGTAATGGGGCTAGAGGAACGAGAAGCAGATTGCAGCAAACGACCCGCCGAAGCTTCCCCCGAAGCTACCCCGCCATCTCAGCGGAGAAGCAGTGTGGCTTCCACCGAGCTGCTTCAGCCAGAGCATGCCTTGACGGCTCCTGCCAGCTATCCCGTGGATGCTATCATGGATGCTGAAAATTGCCACCTTATGGCGCAATGGAGCAATTTGAAGGTCAAGGCGGTTGTTGGCTCTGTTTATCCTACTAAACCCGACTCAACTTTTCACTGCCGGCCGATTCCAGAAGGATATGCTAAGGTGATGGTCGATGAAATAACGGAGGGATTTGAGGACCTCCGGCTTGACCACCCTACCGGTGAAGGGGAGTATCGGCTGGGTTCTGCTATGAAGACTCCATGCCTATGGCGGAAGGATCTCATCAACCTTCCGAACTGGACGCCTCCGCCTCCTCCTCCTCCTCTGGCGAGTCAGGGCACTCCGCCTCTTCCACCGCCTCCTCCTCCGGTGAGTGACGATCAGGGCACTCGGCCGGCTCCTTCTCCGGCGCGTGGCAGCACTCCGCCTCCTTCTCCGCCTGCGCCGGCGCGCCCGAGCAGCCAGCCTCCTCCTTCTCCGCCTCGTCAGCAAGGGCGGAAGAGACCCGCCGCCGCTCCGGCTGCTCCAGCGCGTCGTAGTCCTTCTCCTCCGCCTCGTAAGCAAGGAAAGAAGACATCCGCTCCGTCTGCTCTGCCGGCGTCTAGCAGTACAGCCAAAGGCGGGAGGAGATACAGATTCGGTCCTTCTCTGAAGACTCCAGAGAAGTTACCGTACGAGAGGAGCGAGGAGGAAAACGCGAAGATCGCGCAGACCGAAGTGGATGACTGGTTTCAAGGGTTGAAAGCAAAGAGACATCCACCTCCAGAGGAGAAGGTAGATCCGGTGAAAGCGAAGCGCACTCTGGCTGCCCTGACAAAACCACCCAAGTCTCCGCCGAAAGGCAACTATGAGCGCATTATTGGAAAGGCATTTGCCGAAGCAGAGAGGTCGGGAAGTACTAAAAGTGATCAAAGGATGAAAGAACGACGAGTTGGGAAACAAATTGCCTAGCTCGGCGAACAAGCGAAGCAATCGTGCCCCCCGCTCAAGGTGCCTGCTAGCGACATCGTCGATCCGAGGATGGTGCTCGGTTATGGCAATCCTGGAGATTACCTGCCCGACGATGTACATTATGATTTCTTGGAGGTGCAGATACAAAGATACGAGTACGGGAAGCCTCTCGTCAAAGATGAAAGTTCTCTATCAACGATGATGCGAAGATTGCATGATTGGTACATGAAAACCTGCAGAGAGTCTGAGGGGAGGAGTACTTTGTATGTGAGAGTTAAAAAGGAGGATGACCTCCTTGGAATTGAACTGTTGCCTATTCCATTTGAGGAGTTCTATCAGTTTTTCAATCAATTGGCCCTCGATAAAGCAACGGTCACCTGCTACTGTCTGTAAGTAATACTACTTCTGTCATTAAGTCTCTCTATATAACTCAGCTCTTTCATTGCATGTATTTATAATTATCCTCACTATATTATGCAGATTGAAGATCGCCGAATTGAAGAAAAGACAAGTGGGTGATATTGGGTTCATTAACACATATCTCATAGATGCAACTGAGGTTGAATTTCATGCCGAAAATATCTAGGCCAACTTGCTACAATCGTTGGTAATAAATGAACACAAAGATATAATACTCTTTCCTTACAACTTCAAGTGAGTGTTACTGTCTTGTGGCATATTCGGTTTCCCTTATTAGTCCAGGTTATAGTAATGTAATATTGATGAGTTATGCATGCGTGCGCAGCTACCACTATATTCTCCTAGAGATTAAGCTTGAGCAGGGAGTAGTAACTGTCTTAGACTCCAAACGAAAAGATCCCAAGGAGTATGCGGACATGACTGAAATGCTCGAGAAGTAAGTTAAATCGATCATTATCCACCATATCAGCAACTTTGTTCATTTCTAATATCAAGTAATTGTTTTCTTTGTATGGCAGGGCTTGGAGAAAATTCACCAAAAAATCTCCGGGACTGCCGAAGAAGCTGCAATTTAGACACCCGAAAGTAAGTACTATAGTAGCATATTCCATGCATCTCCTAGTGATTCAAGCGCTAGTTTCATCAATACCATTTAGCATGCTTGCTAATTATCAGTTTGATTGACCTCTATTTCTTGTAAAGTGGTTGTGGCAGGAACAAGGGAATGATTTCTGTGGATACTACATTTGCGATTCCATCCGCCACACGACCTGTGAGTGGGGCTACTCTGACAAACAATATGAAGTGCGTAAATAACAATATTCACAATTTTATTTTATTACCATCATTTGTGTTGAGTTTCATTCATTCATATATATATGTATTGACCCCCTTCTTAAAATTAGATGTTTCGGATGCGGGATGAACTCCTAGCACCAGATCGCCTGCGAGCAATTCAAGAGGAATTGGGGGCATTCTTTCTTGACCACGTGATCGCTGAAGACGGATAATACCATGTGGACCACGCGTCCGTATGTTAGGAGATTATATTTGTAAAAGATAATGATTGTATATATGTAGCCGGTAGTGTCGGATAGATATACGAGAACTTGTTGTTCGACCAATCTCTCGGAGAAGGAGAGGTGGTCGATATCACTTCTCTCTGTATGCATATATGTTCATGACGATCTTCTGTTTCCTTCGTTTGCTTACTAGCTAGCTAGCGTGTCTAGCTAGTCCTCTCTATACGTATGTATAGTGCGTAGCGTCGACCAAGCACGGAGAAAAGAGAGGACACTTCTCTCTATTAATTAGCTAGCTAACACAAAATATGAAACACCTAAATTAACCCCCCAAAACCCCCAACCCCCCCCCTTTTCAAAAAAAAAACAAAAACCCCAGCCACAGAAATGCTGACGCGTGGATGCCTATTGGTCCCGGTTGGTGCCACCAACCGGGACCAAAGGCCCTCCTGCCTGGGCTCAGCGCACAGGCCACGTGGAGGCCCATCTGTCTCGGTTCTGGATTGAACCGGGACTAAAGGGCCAGGGCATTAGTACCGACCCTTTAGTCCCGGTTCATGAACCGAGACTAAAGGCCCTCAACAACCGGGACAATAGGCCCTTTTTCTACTAGTGTCTCTTCATAGACTACAGAGAGGAAGACCACATGCTGCATTTGTTTATCAACAGAGGCCTTTTTCCTCAAGCAACTTAGAAGTCCTTCCTTGCAACTTGATCCAAATAGCTTTGCCTGACACTAGATTATACTAACATGTAGGCGTAATGCGCCCTAGACTAATATCAGTGATGGTGTGCTTGAATTAAATAGAAAGAAGGTATCACAGACCAGTATTTGGCATCATTCATCGTTCATAGACTAAAAGATTGGACTCCTAAAACTACCTTGAAGGTTAGAATGTCATGCGGTCCTCCCTTATTTATCAGCCCACACAAGCACATATATACTATTGTATTGATGGCCCACCAAGAAGAAAAAAAGTTATTATCTGGCACTAACCATTCTCAACCTCCTAAAAATCTCATTGAATGTAAAATCCAATTGGTTAAGGCCCCAAACATGCTAGAATTATTGGAAGAAGATCATTTATAATTTTCCAATAGTTCCAAGGATAAATCCTGAATGGTCACATGGTTCATTCATGGATGACAAGAAGGTGTGGATGTTTAGTCTCCCCCATCCTCAAGTGGCGGGCGGCAGCGGTGGAGGAGGACACCCGTTTATGTGTTGTCTTCTCATGCTCTTAGTGGAGTGTGAAAGAACAATACTTGTCAAAAAAAAAGGTGACGATTTTAGCAATCAAAGCCCATGAGTAGACACATACGACCTAAACAATTTGACAACACAATGTTCTATTGATTTTGGTGACGGTCAATAATAGGTTATGTGTCATCCTATTCTCGATCAATTATTTTTGGGTCTTGTCATCACTTTGTAAAACATTTCATATGTTTCTTATGATACTTCAATGAAGATGGTTGTGTACGCCGAGTGATGCTTATGACCAATGGGGGAAGGGGGGTCAACCTCATTTTGAAAAAAGAAACTTCACAACACGAGAGAAAATATAATTGCTGCTACATTATGGGGCTGCGATAGTGGGTTTAGACGTGTGAAACGCTCAAGCGAGACATCCCAATAGACCAGTAATGATGATTTCGGTTGATTGAATCATTCATGTTGAGGCCTGGAAGAATACACCGTGCCATCATGGTATAATAGATATCAGAGTACCTAGGCTACCAAATAAAGAAAGAAGGTCCTTTGTGTCGATCGAGGCTGAATCTCAAGATTGGTCTATAGCTCCTGCATGCCAATCAGGTTTCTCCTAACATATATACTTGCCATATGCTCACATTTTCATGTCATAGAGAGGTAGCCACTTTCACGCACGAAACTGGTTGAAGCTTGATGTTGTTATAATAAAGTTATGCTGCAACTGATGTCCGAATTCAGTTGATTACTCTACACCTAGTTGCACGTCTAAAACTTTGATTGATGCCTGGAAGAAACATTGACTTTTACAAAATAGGTGCCGCTATCAATTGGGTCAAAACGAGACTGATCCAGTAGTGTACTGTAGCGACCAGACCTCAAATGGTCTGACCTCTGTGCATCGGTGTCATCCCTGGATCACTAATGCTGACACGCACAGTACTTGAAGGATTTATAATAGAGTAGCATCACACGCTTATTACATCGAATGTCTCAAAAGAGAACTTATTACAATAAATATGGCTTAAGGCCATCTAATAAAGATAACGTGGAAGGCTTGGAAGATAAGCGAGTCCATCAACTCCAACGGCATCACTGAGTATAGAACCACGACCTAAGGCACCTTACTCGTCGTCTGAAAAGTCTGCAACATGAACGTTGCAGCCCGAAAACGGGTCAGCACATGGAATATGCTAGCAATGTAACACATAGAGAGTAATATGAAAGACTAATGCTATACTACATGCATATATGACTGGTGGAAAGCTCTATGGTTACAGTTTTGCGTAAAGCCAATTTTTCCCTACTGCAAAGGAATAAATTTTATTTAACTATCATGGTGGTTATTAAACATCGAGAATGGTTGACAGCATTCTCAATCCCAATTAAGCATCATCATTAAAACCCAACAATATTAATTAAAGTAACATGATGAGATTCACATGATAATCCAAGTACTAGATACTCAAGATGTCCATAACCGGGGACACGGCTAACCATGATTAGTTTGATACACTCTGTAGAGGTTTGCGCACTTTTCCCCACAAGACTCGATCTCCTCCGTTGGGATTCTCGCACTACATGGTGTTTGAGAGACGGATGACCGAGACATAGTCTTTCAGAAGTGCTAGCACCTTACGAACGGGTAGACAGTTACACCTACATCCCTCTACATCTGCTAGTCTACCACTATAAGAGTTCGCACGACTTTGTCAACTATGCTAGAGCCCATAGTAGCTTGTGGCTGCACACGGAAGTTTCTAGCATGAATAATCTCATGATCCCTTTGAGCCTGGGTGGCGGTCCAAAAAGAAACAGGCAATCCTGGAATGCCCAGGTACCTCAATCCACCCAGATGTGTGTTTAAGTTGCCACCTTAAATAAACCATTAATTAACAATCTCACATCTGTCATGGAATACACTCACCCAATCCACGTCTACTAGCATAGCATGGCATAATAAGCAAACATAGAAGTAACTCCCAAGGGTTTGATAAAAAAACAGGTAATAGGTACTACCTCAACTACTTTCCCAAAACCCACAATTTAATTAGATCCTAATAATGCAATGTTTGAGGATTGATCTAATGCAATAAAACTGGGTAGTAAAGAGGTATGATCAAAGTGTTACTTGCCTTGCTGATAATCCGCGAAACCTAGAGATTCAAAGTAGCAAGCGGCGCACTCCGGGTACTCTATCGCAAACAAACAAGCACACAATAAGTACTCATCTAATGCACAGGTAAAACTCAAATAAAAGATCTAACCAGAAAGTTCAACTTAAGAACTCCGGTTTGCAAAAAGAATCAAATCGAACGAAGCAACGAAAGTCAAACGGCGAAAGAAACAAGCTTCGTTTACTAATTTGGACCTAAGTCAAATATTACAGTAAGAAAAACTTGTTTGAGTTAGTTATTCGGAAAGAGGGTTTCGAGATGAAACTCTAGGCGCTTGAATCGCCTGATTCCGATAAACGAGCGAAAAGTTATACTAGATTGAAAATCGGATCAGAAATCGCGATGAGAAAAATCGCGGAATAAATCCGAGAAAAAGGAAAACGATGAACAGATTAACGAACGAACGTTCGTTATCTGGATCTAAATGATGAACGCGTTCGTTAAAACAAATGAACGAGCGAACGCTCGCTAATTAACCTAAACCGAAAAAACCGATCCAATAAAAAAAGGATCTAAAAAAACCAGAGAAAACCGACGGAAAAACCGATCGATTTTTCTAAAAAATCCGGTGGTGGGTCAACCTCGGCGGGCATGTCGGCGGCGGCGGCGGCTCCGGCGGACCGCGGGTCCTGGCGGCTAGGGTTAGGGCGCGGGGCGGCGGTGGGCTGGCGGCGGCGGCGGCTTGGGCTGGGGTGGGGGTCGGCCCGGCACTATATAAAGACCCCGGCCAGGCGGAGTCCTGGCCGGTTACGGCCCAATATTCGGTTCGTTTTTTTAAATCATTACGCACAAAAAAACTAACGAAAGAAATACTAAACGGACTCCAAGAATCCCGAAATAAATTTTCCCCGGCTTCTAAAATCAAGCCGAACAAGATGAACATTTATTTGGGGCCTAAATGCAATTTTGAAAAACACGCATTTTTGCTAAATTCAAATAAAATAGCGATAAACTCCAAATAAAAATCTTATTTGATTTTTTTATTAAATCTTCAATATCTCTTTATTTTGGGAAAGTCATTTTATTCCCTCTCTCATATTTTGATAATAGAAATAATGGAAGATAAAATAAATAAAATCAAATGATCCTATTTTCAAAATCTGAGGAAACTCAAATATGAAAATAACGAAATTTCTAACTCTCTCCGTGGGTCCTTGAGTTGCGTGAAATTTCTAGGATCGAGCCAAAATGCAATAAAATATGATATGCATATGATGACCTATGTATAACATTCCAAATTGAAAATTTGGGATGTTACAAACCTACCCCCCTTAAGATGAATCTCGCCCTCGAGATTCGGGTTGGCTAGAAAATAGGTGAGGGTGGTCCTTCAGCAGATCTTCTTCTCGCTCCCAGGTGGCTTCATCCTCGGTGTGGTGGCTCCTCTGGACTTTGCAAAACTTGATAACCTTGTCGCGGGTGACTCGGCTGGCAAACTCGAGAATTTTGACTGGTTTCTCCTCGTAGGTCAAATCATTACCCAACTGAATCGCTTCCAGCGGCACAGTATCCCTCAGAGGTATATCAACCATCTCTGCGTGGCACTTCTTCAGCTGGGAAACGTGGAACACGTCGTGAACTCCTGACAATCCTTCGAGAAATTCCAACCTGTAAGCAACTTCTCCCATGCGCTCCAAAACTTTGTATGGTCCCACAAAACGTGGCGCTAATTTTCCTTTAACTCCAAAGCGCTTAACTCCTCGAAGTGGAGATACTCGAAGATATACTCTATCTCCGACTTCGAAAACTGTCTCCTTGCATTTAGAATCCGCATAGCTCTTCTGCCTAGACTGGGCTACCTTGAGCCTATCGCGAATCAACTTCACCTTCTGTTCAGACTCTTTAATCAAATCTGGTCCAAACAACTGGCGGTCTCCAACTTCATCCCACAACAGCGGGGTTCTGCACCTCCTTCCGTACAAGGCTTCGAAAGGGGCCATCTTCAAACTAGATTGATAACTGTTGTTGTAAGAGAACTCTGCATACGGCAAATTGTCGTCCCAACTAGATCCATAATATAGTGCACAAGCTCTCAACATATCCTCGAAAATCTGATTGACTCTCTCGGTCTGTCCATCTGTCTGCGGATGAAAAGCTGTACTAAACTCTAGCCTGGTACCCAAAGTTTCGTGCAACTGATTCCAGAACTTTGAGGTAAACTGGGTTCCTCTATCTGATACGATACTCCTCGGAACTCCATGCAGACATACAATATCTTAGCCAACTTGGCACTGCTGTAAGTGGTCTTCACTGGGATGAAATGAGCTACCTTCGTCAAACGATTGACTACAACCCAAATCGAGTCATAGCCTGAACGAGTCCTGGGCAATCCCGTGATAAAGTCCATGCCTAATTTTTCCCACTTTCATTCGGGTATCGGCAATGGCTGTAACAAACCTGCTGGCTTCTGATGTTCTGCCTTCACTCTCTGACATACATCACAAACTGCTACAAACTCCGCAATATCCTTCTTCATTCCGGTCCACCAAAAAGTGTCCTTCAAATCCAGATACATTTTGGTATTTCCTGGGTGAATCGAGTACGGCGAATCATGGGCCTCTTGCAAAATCAACTTCCTCATCTCCGGGTCATTATGCACATAAACACGGTCCTCAAACCATAGGGTATCGTGCTCATCCTCACGAAATCCCTTAGCTTTTCCCTTGCTCATTTTCTCCTTAATAGAGGCAATCTCCTTGTCAATCTTCTGAGCTTCTCTGATATTATCCATCAAGGTAGACTGTATCTCCAATGTTGCTACATAGCCTCTCGGAACTATCTCTAAACATAGCTCTCGAAGATCCTCGGCTAACTCCTTTGGTAAACCTCCGGTCATTAGTGTGTTGACATGGTTCTTGCGGCTCAACGCATCTGCTACTACGTTAGCCTTTTCGGGGTGATAATGCAATCTCATATCATAATCCTTGATGAGCTCCAACCATCTCCTTTGCCTGAGATTCAACTCCTTCTGCATGAAGATGTACTTCAAACTCTTGTGATCAGTGTACACCTCACAATGGTTTCCAATGAGAAAATGTCTCCAAGTCTTCGATGCGTGTACTACGGCTGCTAACTCCAAGTAATGGGTGGCATAATTTAACTCATGGGGCTTAAGTTGTCGTGAAGCATATGAAACAACTCTTCCCTCCTGCATAAGTACTGCTCCCAGCCCTCGACGTGAAGCGTCACAATACACATCATAATCCATGTGCTGATCTGGCAGAATCAACACTGGTGATGTAACCAAACGTTTCTTCAACTGTTGGAAACTAGCCTCACATTCCTCAGTCCAATTGAACTTGGTATCCTTCTTTAATAACTCCGTCATAGGCTTCGCAATCTTTGAGAAATTCTCAATGAATCTCTGGTAGTATCCTGCCAGTCCAAGGAAACTCCGGATCTCTCCAACTGTCGTTGGTGCTTCCTAGTTTGTCACAGTGGCAACTTTGGTGGGATCTACTGCTACACCTTCTCCGGATATAACGTGTCCGAGAAATCCAACTTCCTTCAACCAAAACTCACATTTGCTAAATTTGGCATATAAATGATGTTCTCTGAGCTTCTCAAGTACCAAACGCAAATGTTCCTTATGCTCTTCTTCGTTCTTTGAGCAGACCAAAATATCATCTATGAACACCACGACGAACTTATCCAAAAACTCCATAAACACCTTGTTCATCATGTTCATGAAATAGGCAGGTGCGTTAGTCAGCCCAAATGACATAACGGTGTACTCATACAGCCCGTACCTGGTGGTAAAAGCTGTCTTTGGTATATCCTGCTCCCGTATCTTTAACTGATGGTATCCTGATCGCAAATCGATCTTAGAAAATACCTTAGCTCCTTGCAATTGGTCAAACAAGTCGTTGATCATCGGCAACTGGTACTTGTTCTTGATAGTTACTTCATTCAATCCTCGATAATCAACAACCATTCTCAATGATCCATCCTTCTTCTCCACTAGAAGTACTGGCAATCCCCAAGGCCAAGAACTTGGGCGAATAAAACCTTTATCAAGTAACTCCTTAATCTGCTTCTTAATTTCTTCCAAATCTTGTGTGGGCATCCGGTACGGTCTCTTAGATATCGGCCCTGTGCCTGGCAACGACTCAATCAGAAACTCAACGTCTCTATCCGGTGGCATGCCTGGCAACTCCTCTGGGAACACATCCGGGTAATCCTTCACCACGGGTACTTCTTCCTGCACAACTCCTGATAAGGAATTTACTTGTGTCCTCTTCGGCTCATGCCGTGACACATACTTGATTCTTCTTCCTTCTGGGGTGGTAAGCAAAATCGACTTACTGGCGCAATCGATGTTCCCTCCATACATCGATAGCCAATCCATACCTAGAATCACGTCCAAACCTTGCGATTCCAGAATGATTAAATCCGTGGGGAAAACATGCCTACCTATGCTCAAAGTTACTTGAAAACATCCACGGCTGGCCATATACTCCGCTCCTGGTGAGCTTACTAGCATAGGTGTTCTAAGAACCTTGGTGGGCAGTTTGTACTTACCACAAATCCCCGTGATATGTATGAATGCGATGCACCAGTATCAAAAAGAACGATTGCAGTAAATGTCTTAACCAAAAACTTACCTATTACTGCATCTGGCTGAGCTTCAACTTCCTCCACGTTAACGTGGTTCACCTGTCCCCTGTTGAAAGGGTTTGGCTTCTTCCCTGAGCTTCCATTGCCATTTCCATTCTGGGCTTCAGGACATTCATTGGCATAATGTCCAGTCGTCTGACACTTAAAGCAAGTGACTTGGCTCAGGTCTCTCTTGGCTGGGGTTGACGGGTTGGTGCGGTTTTGTCCATTGCTTCCTCCATTCCCGTTTCCATTCTTGGAACTGTTGGGGAACGTAGTAATTTTAAAAAATTTCCTACGCACACGCAAGATCATGGTGATGCATAGCAACGAGAAGGGAGAGTGTATCCACGTACCCTCGTAGACCGAAGGCGGAAGCGTTATGACAATGCGGTTGATGTAGTCGTACGTCTTCACGATCCGACCGATCCAAGCACCGAACGTACGGCACCTCCGTGTTCTGCACACATTCAGCTCGATGACGATCCCCGGACTCCGATCCAGCAGGGTGTCGGGGATGAGTTCCGTCAGCACGACGGTGTGGTGACGATGATGATGTTCTACCGACGTAGGGCTTCGCCTAGACTCCATGACGATATGACCGAGGTGGAATATGGTGGAGGGGGGCACCGCACACGGCTAAGGAACGATCACGAAGATCAACTTGTGTGTTCTAGGGTGCCCCCCTGCCCCCGTATATAAAGGAGCAAGGGGGGAGGCCGGCCGGCCCTTGTGGGCGCGCCAAGGAGGAGGAGTACTCCTCCTAGTAGGAGTAGGACTCCCTCTTTCCTACTCCTACTAGGAGGGGAAAGGAAGGGGGAGAGGGAGAGGGAAAGAGGGGGGCGCCGCCCCCCTCTCCTAGTCCAATTCGGACCAGAGGGGGAGGGGGTGCGCGACCCATCCTGGCTGCCCCTCTCTCTCTCCACTAAAGCCCATAAGGCCCAATACATCTCCCGGGGGGGTTCCGGTAACCCTCCGGCACTCCGGTTTTCTCCGAAATCACCCGGAACATTTCCGGTGTCCGAATATAGTCGTCCAATATATCGATCTTTATGTCTCGACCATTTCGAGACTCCTCGTCATGTCCGTGATCACATCCGGGACTCCGAACAACCTTCGGTACATCAAAACTTACAAACTCATAATAAAACCGTCATCATAACGTTAAGCGTGCAGACCCTACGGGTTCGAGAACTATGTAGACATGACCTAGAACTGTTTCCGGTCAATAACCAATAGTGGAACCTGGATGTTCATATTGGCTCCTACATATTATACGAAGATCTTTATCGGTCAAACCGCATAACAACATACGTTGTTCCCTTTGTCATCGGTATGTTACTTGCCCGAGATTCGATCGTCGGTATCCAATACCTAGTTCAATCTTGTTACCGACAAGTCTCTTTACTCGTTCCGTAATACATCATCCCGTAACTAACTCATTAGTTACAATGCTTGCAAGGCTTAAGTGATGTGTATTACCGAGAGGGCCCAGAGATACCTCTCCAACAATAGGAGTGACAGAACCTAATCTCAAAATACGCCAACCCAACATGTACCTTCGGAGACACCTGTAGAGCACCTTTATAATCACCCAGTTACGTTGTTACGTTTGGTAGCACACAAAGTGTTCCTCCGGTAAACGGGAGTTGCATAATCTCATAGTTGTAGGAACTTTGTATAAGTTATGAAGAAAGCAATATCAACATACTAAACGATCAAGTGCTAGGCTAACGGAATGGGTCAAGTCAATCACATCATTCTCCTAATGATGTGATCCCGTTAATCAAATGACAACACATGTCCATGGTTAGGAAACATAACCATCTTTGATTAATGAGCTAGTCAAGTAGAGGTATACTAGTGACATTATGTTTGTCTATGTATTCACACATGTATCATGTTTCCGGGTAATACAATTTTAGCATGAATAATAAACATTTATCATGATATAAGGAAATAAATAATAACTTTATTATTGCCTCTAGGGCATATTTCCTTCAGTCTCCCACTTGCACTAGAGTCAATAATCTAGTTCACATCATCATGTGATTTAACACCAATATTCATATCTGTATATGATTAACACCCATAGTTCACATCGTCATGTGACCAACACCCAAAGGGTTTACTAGAGTCAACATCTAGTTCACATTGCTATGTGATTAACACCCAAAGAGTACTAAGGTATGATCATGTTTTGCTCATGAGAGAAGTTTAGTCAACGGGTCTGTCACATACAGAGCCGTATGTATTTTGCAAATATTCTATGTCTACAATGCTCTGCACGGAGCTACTCTAGCTAATTGCTCCCACTTTCAATATGTATCCAGATTGCGACTTAGAGTCATCTGGATCAGTGTAAAAGTTTGCACCGATGTAACTTTTACGACGAGCTCTTTTATCACCTCCATAATCGACAAACATCTCCTTAGTCCTCACTAAGGATATTCTTGACCGCTGTCCAGTGATCTACTATTAGATCACTATTGTACTCCCTTGCCAAACCAGGGCAGAGTATACAATAGATCTGGTCCATAGCATGGCATACTTTTATAGAACCTATGACTGAATGCATAGGGAATGACTTTCATTCTTTTTCTATTTTCTGCCGTGGTCGGGATTTGAGTCTTACTCAATTTCATACCTTTGCAACACAGGCAAGAACTCTTTCTTTGACTGTTCCATTTTGAACTACTTCAAAATCTTGTCAAGGTATGTACTTATTGAAAATCTTATCAAGCGTCTTGATCTATCTCAATGGATCTTGATGCTCAATATGTAAGTAGCTTTACTGAGGTCTTTCTTTGAAAAACTCTTTTCAAACACTCCTTTATGCTTTGCAGAAAAATTCTACATCATTTCTGATCAACAATATGTTACTCACATATATTTATCAGAAAGGCGGTAGTGCTCCCACTCACTTTATTGTAAATACAGGCTTCACCGCAAGTCTGTATAAAACTATATGCTTTGATCAACTTATCAAAGCGTGTATTCCAACTCTGAGATGCTTGCACCAGTCCATAGATGGATCGCTGGAGCTTGCACATTTTGTTAGCTCCTTTAGGATTGACAAAACCTTCTGGTTGCATCATATACAACACTTCTTTAATAAATCCATTAAAGAATGTAGTTTTGACATCCATTTGCCAGATTTCATAAAATGTGGCAATTGCTAACATGATTCAGACAGACTTTTAAGCATCAATACGAGTGAGAAAATCTCATTGTATTCAATACTTTGAACTTTGTCAAAAACCTTTTTCGACAAGTTGAGCTTTGTAGATAGTAACACTACTATCAGCGTCCGTCTTCCTCTTGAAGATCCATTTATGTAACATGGCTTGCTGATCATCGAGCAAGTCAATCAAAGTCCATACTTTGTTCTCATACATGGATCCTATCTCAGATTTCATGGCCTCAAGCCATTTCGCGGAATCTGGGCTCATCATCACTTCCTCATAGTTCGTAGGTTCGTCATGGTCAAGTAACATGACCTCCAGAACAGGATTACCTTACCACTCTGGTGCGAATCTCACTCTGGTTTACCTACTAGGTTCGGTAGTAACTTGATCTAAAGTTACATGATCATCATCATTAGCTTCCTCACTAATTGGTGTAGGAATCACTGGAACTGATTTCTATGATGAACTACTTTCCAATTCGGGAGAAGGTACAAATTACCTTATCAAGCTCTACTTTCCTCCCACTCACTTCTTTCGAGAGAAACTCCTTCTCTAGAAAGGATCCGAATTTAGCAACAAAAATATTGCCCTCAGATCTGTGATGGAAGGTGTACCCAATAGTCTCTTTTGGGTATCCTATGAAGACACATTTCTCCGATTTGGGTTCGAGCTTATCTGGTTGAAGTTTCTTCACATAATCATCGCAGCCCCAAACTTTAAGAAACGACAGCTTAGGTTTACTGCTAAACCATAGTTCATACGATGTCCTCTCAAACGGATTTAGATGATGCCCTATTAAACGTGAATGCAGCTGTCTCTAATGCATAACCCCAAAACGATATTGGTAAATTAGTAAGAGACATCATTGATCGCACCATATCAAATAAAGTGCGGTTACGACGTTCGGACACACCATAACGCTGTGGTGTTCCAGGTGGCGTGAGCTGTGAAACTATTCCACATTGTTTTAATTGAAGTCCAAACTCGTAACTCAAATATTCATCTCCACGATCAGATCGCAGAAACTTTATTTTCTTGTTACGATGATTTTCCACTTCACTCTGAAATTCTTTGAACCTTTCAACTATTTCAGACTTATGTTTCATCAAGTAGATATACCCATATCTGCTCAAATCATCTGTGAAGGTCAGAAAATAACGATACCCGCCACGAGCCTTAATACTCATTGGTCTGCATACATCAGTATGTATTATTTCCAACAAGTTTGTTGCTCGTTCCATTGTTCCGAAGAACGGAGTTTTAGTCATCTTGCCCAAAAGGCACGGTTCGCAAGCATCAAATGATTCATAACCAAGTGATTCCAAAAATCCATCTTTATGGAGTTTCTTCATGCGCTTTACACCGATATGACCCAAACGGCAGTGCCACAAATAAGTTGCACTATCATTATTAACTTTGCATCTTTTGGCATCAATATTATGAATATGTGTATCACTACGATCGAGATCCAATAAACTATTTTCATTGGGTGTATGACCATTGAAGGTTTTATTCATGTAAACAGAACAACAATTATTCTCTGACTTTAAATGAATAACCGTATTGCAATAAACATGATCAAATCATATTCATGCTCAACGCAAACGCCAAATAACATTTATTTAGGTTTAACACTGATCCCGAAAGTCTAGGGAGTGTGTGATGATGATCATATCAATCTTGGAACTACTTCCAACACTCATCGTCACTTCCCCTTCAACTAGTCTCTGTTTATTCTGTAACTCCTGTTTCGAGTTACTAATCTTAGCAACCGAACAAGTATCAAATACTCAGGGGCTACTATAAACACTAGTAAGGCACACATCAATAACCTGTATATCAAATATACTCTTGTTCACTTTGCCATCCTTCTTATCCACCAAATATTCAGGGCATTTCCGCTTCTAGTGACCATTTCCTTTGCAGTGTAAGAACTCAGTTTCAGGCTTTGGTCCAGCTTTGGTCTTCTTCACGGGAGTGACAACTTGTTTGCCATTCTACTTGAAGTTTCCCTTTCTTTCCCTTTGCCCTTTTCTTGAAACTAGTGGTCTTGTCAATCATCAACACTTGATGCTCTTTCTTGATTTCTACCTTCGTCGATTTCAACATCACGAAGAGCTCGGGAATCGTTTTCGTCATCCCTTGCATACTATAGTTCATCACGGAGTTCTAGTAACTTAGTGATGGTGACTAGAGAATTCTGTCAATCACTATCTTATCTGGAAGATTAAATCCCACTTGATTCAAGTGATTGAAGTACCCAGACAATCTGAGCACATGCTCACTAGTTGAGCGATTCTCCTCCATCCTTTAGCTATAGAACTTGTTGGAGACTTCATATCTCTCAACTCGGGTATTTGCTTGAATTATTAACTTCAATTCCTGGAACATCTCATATGGTCCATGACGTTCAAAACGTCTTTGAAGTCCCGATCCTAAGCCGTTAAGCATGGTGCACTAAACTATCAAGTAGTCATCATATTGAGCTAGCCAAACATTCATAATGTCTGCATCTGCTCCTGCAATAGGTCTGTCACCTAGCGGTGCATCAAGGACATAATTCTTCTGTGCAGCAATGAGGATAAACCTCAGATCACGGATCCAATCCGCATCATTGCTACTAACATCTTTCAACACAATTTTCTCTAGGAACATATCAAAATAAACATATGAAAGCAACAACGCAAGCTATTGATCTACAACATAATTTGCAAAATACTATCAGGACTAAGTTCATGATAAATTTAAGTTCAATTAATCATATTACTTAAGAACTCCCACTTAGAAAGACATCCCTCTAATCCTCTAAGTGATCGTGTGATCCAAATCAACTAAATCATAACCGATCATCACGTGAGATGGAGTAGTTTTCAATGGTGAACATCACTATGTTGATCATATCTACTATATGATTCACGCTCGACCTTTCGGTCTCCGTGTTCCGAGGCCATATCTGCATATGCTAGGCTTGTCAAGTTTAACCTGAGTATTCCGCGTGTGCAAAACTGGCTTGCACCCGTTGTAGATGGACGTTGAGCTTATCACACCCGATCATCACGTGGTGTCTGGGCACGACGAACTTTGGCAATGGTGCATACTTAGGGAGAACACTTCTTGATAATTTAGTGAGAGATCATCTTAAAATGCTACCGTCAATCAAATCAAGATAAGATGCATAAAGGATAAACATCACATGCAATCAATATAAGTGATATGATATGTCCATCATCATCTTGTGCTTGTGATCTCCATCTCCGAAGCACCATCATGATCACCATCGTCATCGGCGCGACACCTTGATCTCCATCGTAGCATCGTTGTCATCCCGCCAACTATTGCTTCTACGACTATCGCTACCGCTTAGTGATAAAGTAAAGCAATTACAGGGCGCTTGCATTTCATACAATAAAGCGACAACCATATGGCTCCTGCCAGTTGCCGATAACTTGATTACAAAACATGATCATCTCATACAATAAAATATAGCATCACGTCTTGACCATATCACATCACAACATGCCCTGCAAAAACAAGTTAGACGTCCTCTACTTTGTTGTTGCAAGTTTTACGTGGCTGCTACGGGCTGAGCAAGAACCGTTCTTACCTACGCATCAAAACCACAACGATAGTTCGTCAAGTTAGTGCTGTTTTAACCTTCGCAAGGACCGGGCGTAGCCATACTCGGTTCAACTAAAGTTGGAGAAACTGGCACCCGCCAGCCACCTATGTGCAAAGAACGTCGGTAGAACCAGTCTCGCGTAAGCGTATGCGTAATGTCGGTCCGGGCCGCTTCATCCAACAATACCGCCGAACCAAAGTATGACATGCTGGTAAGCAGTATGACTTGTATCGCCCACAACTCACTTGTGTTCTACTCGTGCATATAACATCAACGCATAAAACCTGGCTCGGATGCCACTGTTGGGGAACGTAGTAATTTCAAAAAATTTCCTACGCACACGCAAGATCATGGTGATGCATAGCAACGAGAGGGGAGAGTGTATCCACGCACCCTCGTAGACCGAAAGCGGAAGCGTTATGACAACGTGGTTGATGTAGTCGTACGTCTTCATGATCCGACCGATCCAAGCACCGAACGTACGGCACCTCCGTGTTCTGCACACGTTCAGCTCAATGACGATCCTCGGACTCCAATCCAGCAGGGTGTCGGGGATGAGTTCCGTCAGCACAACGGCGTGGTGATGATGATGATGTTCTACCAACGCAGGGCTTCGCCTAGACTCCGCTACGATATGACCGAGGTGGAATATGGTGGAGGGGGGCACCGCACACGGCTAAGGAACGATCACGAAGATCAACTTGTGTGTTCTAGGGTGCCCCACTGCCCCCGTATATAAAGGAGCAGGGGGGGAGGCCGGCCGGCCCTTGTGGGCGCGCCAAGGAGGAGGAGTCCTCCTCCTAGTAGGAGTAGGACTCCCTCTTTCCTACTCCTACTAGGAGGGGAAAGGAAGGGGGAGAGGGAGAGGGAAAGAGGGGGGCGCCGCCCCCCTCTCCTAGTCCAATTCGGACCAGAGGGGGAGGGGGCGCGCGGCCCATCCTGGCTGCCCCTCTCTCTCCACTAAAGCCTATAAGGCCCAATACATCTCCTAGGGGGGGGGGGTTCCGTTAACCCTCCGGCACTCCGGTTTTCTCCGAAATCACCCGGAACATTTCCGGTGTCCGAATATAGTCGTCCAATATATCGATCTTTATGTCTCGACCATTTCGAGACTCCTCGTCATGTCCGTGATCACATCCGGGACTCCGAACAACCTTCGGTACATCAAAACTTACAAACTCATAATAAAACTGTCATCGTAACGTTAAGCGTGCGGACCCTACGGGTTCGAGAACTATGTAGACATGACCTAGAACTGTTTCCGGTCAATAACCAATAGTGGAACCTGGATGTTCATATTGGCTCCTACATATTCTACGAAGATCTTTATCGGTCAAACCGCATAACAACATACATTGTTCCCTTTGTCATCGGTATATTACTTGCCCGAGATTCGATCGTCGGTATCCAATACCTAGTTCAATCTCGTTACCGACAAGTCTCTTTAGTCGTTCCGTAATACATCATCCCGTAACTAACTCATTAGTTATAATGCTTGCAAGGCTTAAGTGATGTGTATTACCGAGAGGGCCCAGAGATACCTCTCCGACAATCGGAGTGACAGAACCTAATATTGAAATATGCTAACCCAACACGTACCTTCGGAGACACCTGTAGAGCACCTTTATAATCACCCAGTTACGTTGTGACGTTTGGTAGCACACAAAGTGTTCCTCCGGTAAACGGGAGTTGCATAATCTCATAGTTGTAGGAACTTTGTATAAGTTATGAAGAAAGCAATAGCAACATACTAAACGATCAAGTGCTAGGCTAACGGAATGGGTCAAGTCAATCACATCATTCTCCTAATGATGTGATCCCGTTAATCAAATGACAACACATGTCCATGGTTAGGAAACATAACCATCTTTGATTAATGAGCTAGTCAAGTAGAGGTATACTAGTGACATTATGTTTGTCTATGTATTCACACATGTATCATGTTTCCGGGTAATACAATTTTAGCATGAATAATAAACATTTATCATGATATAAGGAAATTAATAATAACTTTATTATTGCCTCTAGGGCATATTTCCTTCAGGAACCATTTTGATTGTGCGAGCTACCTCTTCCATGGGTATGCTGAAATTGTCCTCCCGGTTTGGGGGTAAAGCGTAGTTTCTACTGAGCTCCAGAATGGTACGTCCCCTGTCCATACTTCCTCTTGTGATTTTCAATCTGTTGCTGCTTCCCTTCAATCATAAGAGCACAATTTACCAACTCCTGGTAGTTCTTGAAAGTTGCTACCATCAACTGCATGCTCAGCTCATCATTAAGCCCTTCCAGAAACTTCTCCTGCTTAGCTGCATCTGTAGAAACATCATCTGGGGCATAACGTGCTAACTTACTAAAGTCCTCCACATACTGGCTTACAGTGCGCCCTCCTTGGCGTAAGCTGCGAAACTCACGCTTCTTCATGGCCATAGCTCCTGTTGAAACGTGGGCAGTACGAAAAGCTTGCTGAAACTGATCCCATGTGACAGTGTCAATAGGGTGTGTGGCTGTGTAATTCTCCCACCATGATGCTGCGGGTCCATCAAGCTAATGTGCGGAAAAACGCACTCTCTCCGCATCTGTGCATCCTGCAGTGGTCAGCTCCCTTCCAACCTTGCGGAGCCAATCATCTGCAACAATTGGCTTGGTGCTACTGGAAAACACTGGCAGATTTAGCCTCAAGAAACGAGTCAAATGATCAATAGGTGGTGGTGGTGGTGGGTTGTTGTTGTTGTTGTTGCCTTGGTTCTGTACTAGTGTTTGAATCAAAGCATTCTGCGGCTGAATCAACTGAGTAATCTCCGGTGGGAAAACAAATCTGGTGTCACGTCTCGGAGGCATCTGAGGGTTTAGAGAAGATGAGAATATAGAATAGACTGAGGTCTAGTGAGAAAACACTACCCATATGCACATGAGACAAATTCAATCAACATCACTCCAATCAATTCAAACAAGGGCATACAACGGTCTAACTATCCTTACAAAAGTGCTTGGACTAAACTAGATACATGGGGTAATACTACTACTGTTATGGTGGTCAACTAGAAAAACTGCTCCGATGAAGACTCCATGATATCTGCTCCAGCTTCATCAACATAGTCATCATCGCTATCATCAGGGTCCAAGTCGGTGTCGTCGATGATGATATAGTTATCTGGGCAAGTGGAATCGTCGTCTTCTCTGCCTGGTGCGGGGTCTCCCATGAAAACTCCTAGCTTCCTGGTTAAGTCGTCATTCTTCTCCACTAGCACTTCAATTTCTTCCATGTAATCTTCACGTGTAGCCTTGAGTTCTTCCTCTAGCTCCTTGATCTTGGTCAAGGCCTTCTGCAGATCCATCATGCATGCGCACATCTGGTTCTCCTGACATCGGATGTGCTGGTTTAACTACTGGATAAAAGCTGCGATTGATCTATCCCTCGTGGTGCTGATCATCTCCCATTGCTCGTCTCGGCGCCCACAAATCTGGTAGATAGTATCCTTGAGATCATTGCGGTAAACTTCTCCAATACGTCCCATGGTGATGTGGGCTGCCATGCTCTTTCCTAGACTCCAGGTTGGTGCATCAAAGGAAAACTCTATGGGCTCCGTGACTGGTCCGAATGTCCTTCCTGGAACTTGAACTTAAATCATCCAGCGCTCCTCTTCGGGTAAAGTGGCGTTGTAGGTCCCGATGAAACTTGGTACTCCGATGTTCAGGTATCTAGTGACTTCCTTCAAGTGACGTCCAAAGGGTGTATCATCATCCGGTTGCATGAACTTGTTCCTTGCATCCGCCATCCTAAAAGAGTAGAAAATATGAGGAGTCAGAAATGAGAAGAAAGAGTAGTGATCTAGGGTTTTAGCTTAGTGGTCATGTCCTACAGTCAGCGTGTGCTCTGATACCATCTAGTAGCGACCAGACCTCAAACGGTTTGACCTCTGTGCATCAGTGTCATCCCTGGATCAGTAATGCTGACACACACAGTACTTGAAGGATTTATAACAGAGTAGCAATCACACACTTATTACATCGAATGTCTCAAAAGAGAACTTATTACAATAAATATGGCTTAAGGCCATCTAATAACGATAAAAGCGGAAGGCTTGGAAGATAAGCGAGTCCATCAGCTCCAACGGCATCACTGAGTATAGAACCACGACCTAAGGCACCTTACTCATCGTCTGAAAAGTCTGCAACATGAACGTTGCAGCCCCAAAACGGGTTAGCACATGGAATATGCCGGCAATGTAACACATAGAGAGTAATATGAAAGAGTAATGCTATACTACATGCATATATGGCTGGTGGAAAGCTCTATGGTTACAGTTTTGCGTAAAGCCAAATTTTCCCTACTGCAAAGGAATAAATTTTATTTAACTATCATGGTGGTTGTTAAACATCGAGAATGGTTGACAGCATTCTCAATCCCAATTAAGGATCATCATTAAAACCCAACAATATTAATTAAAGTAACATGATGAGATTCACATGATAATCCAAGTACTAGATACTCAAGATGTCCATAACCGGGGACACGGCTAACCATGATTAGTTTGATACACTCTGTAGAGGTTTGCGCACTTTTCCCCACAAGACTCGATCTCCTCCGTTGGGATTCTCGCACTACATGGTGTTTGAGAGACGGATGACCGAGACATAGTCTTTCAGAAGTGCTAGCACCTTACGAACGGGTAGACAGTTACACCTACATCCCTCTACATCTGCTAGTCTACCACTATAAGAGTTCGCACGACTTTGTCAACTATGCTAGAGCCCATAGTAGCTTGTGGCTGCACACGGAAGTTTCTAGCATGAATAATCTCATGATCCCTTTGAGCCTGGGTGGCGGTCCAAAAAGAAACAGGCAATCCTGGAATGCCCAGGTACCTCAATCCACCCAGATGTGTGTTTAAGTTGCCACCTTAAATAAACCATTAATTAACAATCTCACATCTGTCATGGAATACACTCACCCAATCCACGTCTACTAGCATAGCATGGCATAATAAGCAAACGTAGAAGTAACTCCCAAGGGTTTGATAAAAAAACAGGTAATAGGTACTACCTCAACTACTTTCCCAAAACCCACAATTTAATTAGATCCTAATCATGCAATGTTTGAGGATTGATCTAATGCAATAAAAACTGGGTAGTAAAGAGGTATGATCAAAGTGTTACTTGCCTTGCTGATGATCCGCGAAACCTAGAGATTCAAAGTAGCAAGCGGCGCACTCCGGGTACTCTATCGCAAACAAACAAGCACACAATAAGTACTCATCTAATGCACAGGTAAAGCTCAAATAAAAGATCTAACCAGAAAGTTCAACTTAAGAACTCCGGTTTGCAAAAAGAATCAAATCGAATGAAGTAACGAAAGTCAAACGGCGAAAGAAACAAGCTTCCTTTACTAATCTGGACCTAAGTCAAATATTACAGTAACAAAAACTTTTTTGAGTTAGTTATTCGGAAACAGGGTTTCGAGACGAAACTCTAGGCGCTTGAATCGCCTGATTCCGATAAACGAGCGAAAAGTTATACTAGATTGAAAATCGGATCAGAAATCGCGATCAGAAAAATCGCGGAATAAATCCGAGAAAAAGAAAAACGACAAACAGATTAACGAACGAACATTCGTTATCTGGATCTAAACGATGAACGCGTTTGTTAAAACGAACGAACGAGCAAACGCTCGCTAATTAACCTAAACCGAAAAAACCGATCTAATAAAAAAACGGATCTAAAAAACCCGGAGAAAACCGACGGAAAAACTGATCGGTTTTTCTTAAAAAAAACCGGCGGTGGGTCAACCTCGGCGGGCGTGTCAGCGGCGGCGGTGGCTCCGGCGGAC
>NC_041380.1:24679954-24682998 GCF_002162155.2 Triticum dicoccoides
GGCGGCTTGGGCTGGGGGGGGGGTCGGCCCGGGCGCTATATAAAGACCCTGGCCGGGCGGAGTCCTGGCCGGTTACGGCCCAATAGTCGGTTCGTTTTTTTAAATCATTACGCACAGAAAAACTAACGAAAGAAATACTAAACGGACTCCAAAAATCCCGAAATAAATTTTCCCCGGCTTCTAAAATCAAGCCGGATAAGATGAACATTTATTTGGGGCCTAAATGCAATTTTGAATTTTTTTCCTAAATTCAAATAAAATAGTGATAAACTCCAAATAAAAATCTTATTTAATTTTTTTAATATTATATCTTCAATATTTATTTATTTTGGGAAAGTCATCTTATTCCCTCTCTCATATTTTGATAATAGAAATAATTGAAGATAAAATAAAAAAAATCAAATGATCCTATTTTCAAAATCTGAGAAAACTCAAATATGAAAATAATGAAATCACCAACTCTCTCCGTGGGTCCTTGAGTTGCGTGAAATTTCTAGGATCGAGCCAAAATGCAATAAAATATGATATGCATATGATGACCTATGTATAACATTCCAAATTGAAAATTTGGGATGTTACATGTACTCCTATATATGCATTATGCAGCATGTGTACAATATGAAATAATTTCAGAAAACTGAAAAAAAATACATATAGGTCGACAATTTTACATCATGTGTTCATATCCCATGTTTTCGCTCCTACATGCACAATGCACTGTTGCCTGCTTTGTTCTTGTTGGTAGCAAACCTCATGAAACAAATTAAGCATCATAATATCCCTCTTTCAGATGACTATTCTATCTCTCGAAACATGTAGGGCTTATTTGGTTGGCGTCCTCGCTGTGCTGCGCCTTGCTTGGAGCATCGCATGGATCTATTTGGAGTTTTTTTGGTTGTTGCCGTCAAATGAAAACTTGCTTGCCGAGGCATCCACACATCTTGATTATCCTAGAAGTGTTCGATTTGGAGCTCACATATGTGTGACTGGAAAGTTGGCATCGATCGTTCTAGAAAGTGATTGGAGGAAACAACAACTACACTGCAATGACGCTGCATCCGGTGGAGGAGAAGCTCTACTCTTTGAGACAACGCCATCACTTGTGTACTGTGGAAGAGCTCTGTCTGCCAGCCACAGAAATGAGGTCGAATGCCGTGCCGGAGCTCTACCTTTCATTGCAAGGAATCATGACATGTACTCATGATTCAGCTCTAACTCAAATTTTTCATTGTATCCCATTTCTAAGTTATGTCCACTCGCTAGTGCCACTCACAGTGTCGGCCATTCTCGGTGTCTCCATAGAGTTGTCCATATTGTACGCCATTGTCACGCACCCCTATTGTAGTTTCGAGCATTGCTTCTTCGACACCAGGTGAATAAGTATTTATACACATGGTGTAAGTACAAACTTCGTTGCTTCATCAAATTTCATGTGCCTACCTCTTTATTTTCTGTCCTTCAAGTGTAGTCATAGTTGTCAAGGGACTAACTTCTCTACTATGCATTACTGCATCCAATGTACCCATCCTTGACAAGCCACAAGTTGGGCTCCTCCTTGGTTATGAAAATAGGGTCCACGAGGTTAAACGATCTCTCCATGCAAACTACCGCTGGCACTCATCGTGTCAGCTATTTTTGCTCTCTCGATAGACTTCTCCTTATGCAGTTTCCTAACACATCTCCCTTGTAGTTTCGAGCATTGCTTTTACTACATAAGAGAAACTAGTTATCTATAGATAGGGTGTAAGTGCAAACTTCATTGCTTCACTAAACTTCACGTGTCTGCCTGTTTATTTATTTTTCTTCATTCAACTTTACTCTTAGTTATGGAAAACTAACATCTATATGGTGCATTAGCGCATTCAATATATGCAGCCCTGACACGCCAGAAGTTGGACTCCATCTCGATTATGGAAGTAAGGTCCATGGGCTTAGAAATAAAACTATAAAGTTCCCAAACACTTCTGTCTCCATCGTCATTCCATACACCCTCATTCTTCTTTACAAGCTTGTACTCCTGTCATATCTTCTCGCTACAATGTGGCTGCTCTTACCCACTTACATTTCAGCAACCTAGCATTGTTGGCGATGGCTCAAAGGAAGAAGAAACAACCTTTGTGATCCAACCAGCTGCCTCCAAATTGCTTAGGTTTTTTTTACTTGAGATGATCACAAACAAAAATGCACATCACAAGAAACATGTGCATAAATCAACAAAAATCCTTAGCCCAAATGATTATGGAAATGTTATTCATCATTGACATTGATTATTATGTACACAAAATGGTTCCCATGGTTTGAATGAACGATTACCCAGTTTAATTATTTATGGCATTATATGTAGTCACCCTGTGTCTTTATACAAGGCTTACGAGACACCCCACGGTGAAGTTACTAAGGATGTTTTAATTCTAATGAATTTGCATCCCAATGTATTCATGTACTATTTAAGAAGAAAGAGTCTGAACTCTCCAATTTTCATTACAATAGCAATCAAAGTTCTTTCATCAATGTAGAACCACAAATCATACCATACACCCAGACATAGCGTAACTAGCTAGGCCCCATGGCAAAACATAGATGCCCATAAATAACACAAAACAAGAGAACCGAAACTACCAAATAAACTCTATACTCACAAGGACATAACTATTAGGATCTTCTCTACACAAAAGCCACAAAGAAAGACCACATGCTTGCATCCTTATCCTCAAGTAAAAGGCCTCCATCCTTGAGCTGATGATTATTCTTCCTTTACTACCCGCTCGAATTTATTTATCCCATGCTTTTTTAGATTTTTCGCTTCGCTTCCTTCATCTATAATACCATAGCTCGTCAATCTAATGGCCCATAGACTAATAGTGGTGGTGTGCCTTGATTTGGTCTAAGAAGGTATCATTGACCTATATTTGACAATCGTTTTCCGTAAAGGACGAGCCACCAGATTCCAACAACAACCTTGAAGTTCTAAATAACACCATAAGGCCCTCCCCTTTTGCCCACAAAACACATATCAAACTATTGTTGATATGGCAAATATTTTG
>NC_041380.1:24683290-24688743 GCF_002162155.2 Triticum dicoccoides
AGAGATCACCACATGAATGCATTACTCAATAATAATCTTATAGGTAAAGTCACATCAACTTACATAGTGAGAGGAGAGATAGATGCGCTGGGACATAGCAGCCTCTTTACTAACTGTGTTCCTAAATATGATGATCCAGAGAAAATAGTCGGAGATGATGTTTCTGAGGGTGTCAGACACCGAGTGATGCTCGTTGCATAAAACACAGGCGTTGCGAGAGTCCCATATTTTGTAAAAGATGGAGAGGGTGTCGGTGGGCCAAATGTTGATGTCAAGGCCCTAGTAGGGTGTGAGGGTCCCAGATGTGGTCGATGGTGGTAGGGGCATTGAGGGTGAGGAGCATCCAAACCTACGCTGTCTCGGGGCATAGGATGATAAGGTGAGCTGCATCCTCACAGTAATGATCACATCATGAGACGAAGGGCTCGGTGGATATGGTCTTGTGGAGTAAGTTCTCCTTGGTGTTCGACCTATCTTTGAACAAAAGCCATGCAAAAATCTTGACCTTGATTGAGGCTGACCATTCCCTAATGAAATTGACATTCACATAAATCTTGGAGTAGGGGGAGAGCAGTGAGTAAGCACACCTAGAGGAGAATGAAGTGCCATGGATGAGGAGCTTGTCATCTGGAGCGTCATTGAAGGTAACATCCTGCAACAAAGACAAAATAGCAGCAAGTATAATATATTTTGCAAGACGTGGGATACTAGACTGAGGGGGGAGGTGGAGTGAGAGTAAATGTGGGGGAAGGCTAAAGCTTGGTTTTATTCGATCAACCAAGTACGTCTCCAACGTATCTACTTTTCCTTACGCTTTTCCTCTTGTTTTGGACTCTAATTTGCATGATCTGAATGAAACTAACCCGGACTGATGCTATTCTCAGCAGAACTACCATGGTGTTGTTTTTTGTGCAGAAATAAAAGTTCTCGGAATGGAACAAAACTTTGCGAGGGATTTTTATACAAATAAAGAGAATTTCTGGAGCCAAGAACCACCAGAGGGGGGCACCTGGATGGGCACAACCCACCAGGGCGCGCGCCCCTCTAGGCGCGCCCAGGTGGGTTGTCCCCACCTAGTAGCCCTGCAGACCCTGAAACCGACGCTATAAAATCACATTATTCCAGAAAAAAATCAGGGAGAAAGAATTATCGCGTTCCACGAGATGGAGTCGTCGCCGTCTCCTGTTCTTCATCGGGAGGCCAGATCTGGAGTCCGTTTGGGGCTCCGGAGAGGGGGATCTTTGAACTTCATCATCACCAACCCTTCTCCATCGCCAATTCCATGATGCTCCCCACCGGGAGTGAGTAATTCCTTTGTAGGCTCGCTGGTCGGTGAGGAGTTGGATGAGATTCATCATGTAATCTAGTTAGTTTTGTTAGGGCTTTATCCCTAGTATCCACTATATTCTGAGATTGTTGTTGCTACGACTTTGCCATGCTTAATGCTTGTCACTTTGGGCCCGAGTGCCATGATTTCAGATCTGAACCGTTTATGTTATCACCATTATATCCATGTTCTAGATCTGATCTTGCAAGTTATAGTCACCTACTACGTGTTATGATCCGGCAACCCTGGAGTGACAATAGTCGGGACCACTCCCGGTGATGACCGTAGTTTGAGGA
Source organism: Triticum dicoccoides (assembly GCF_002162155.2). Taxonomy (NCBI): domain Eukaryota; kingdom Viridiplantae; phylum Streptophyta; class Magnoliopsida; order Poales; family Poaceae; genus Triticum; species Triticum dicoccoides. Next base: position 24,684,914 of record NC_041380.1, read on the forward strand.
GTTCATGTATTCATCGTGCGTTAATGCTTTGTTCTGGTTCTCTTATAAAAGGATGCATTAATATCCCTTAGTTTTCAATAGGACCTCGCTGCCACGGGAGGGTAGGACAAAAGATGTCATGCAAGTTCTTTCCATAAGCACGTATGACTATTTACGGAATACATGCCTACATTATATTTATGAACTAGACCTAGTGCTGTATCGCCCTAGGTTATGACTGTCACATGATGAATATCATCCAACAGATCATCGATCCAATGCCTACGAATTTCCTTATATTGATCTTGCTAAGTTACTACTGCTATCGTTACTGTTGCACTTGCTACAAAATTACTGCTATCACTGTTACCGTTAATATTGCTGCTGCTAGTATTATCCAAACTATCATACTACTTTGCTAGTGATCACTTTGCTGCAGATAATTTATCTCCAGGTGTGGTTGAATGGACAACTCAGCTGCTAATACCTACAAATATTCTTTGGCTCCTCTTGTGTCTAATCTATAAATTTGGGTTGGATACTCTACCCTCGAAAATTGTTGCGATTCCCTATACTTGTGGATTATCAAGACCTTTTTCTGGCGCCGTTGTCGGGGAGAATAGCTATATTTGTTGAGTCACTTGGTATTATTATTAAATTGTCACTATGAAGAATCTGAAGGATGCTAAGACTAAGATTTTCCCTCTAAGACGAGGGGAGGTAAGAAATTACCATCCAGCTCCGCTTTAGATTCACCTTTTGTTATAAGTAAACTTGCAAGACCACCACATGCTATCAATCCTGATATGTCGCAAGTTAATTATGATGCTATTTCTGCTACGAATGATGCTTATGATGATGCTAGTACCTTGCTTGATGATAATGTGGCACTAGGTGAATTTCTTGATGAACAAATTGCTAGAGTAAGACAGCATGATATTGTTGAAACTGATCATGAGCTTGAAACTGAAAATCTTGAAACACCTACTAAAACTAGCCCTCCTAGATATGAATTGCCAAAGGTACCGGAAGGTTATGTTATGGGTGAGGAGGCAACTAGAGATATTCTTGCTTGTAAGGATAGAGATGATCTAGAGAAATTATTATGCAATAATAAAGAAAAATTTTTGAATGCTAAAATGAAGTGTGATCCTAAGTTTGCTACTTCACATATTTTTCTTGATGATAAGGATTATGAATTCTCTATCGACCCAGAGTTAATTACTTTGGTTGAATCTGATCCTTTCCATGGTTATGAAACTGAAACTGTTGTGGCACATCTTACTAAGTTGAACGACATAGCCACCCATTTTGCTCATGATGAGAAAACTCGCTATTACTATATTATAAAATTATTTCCGTTCACATTAAAGGGTGATGCTAAAGCTTGGTACAATACTCTTGCTTCTGGTTGTGTGCGTAGTCCCCCGGATATGATTTATTACTTCTCTGAATTTTTTTCCTGCTCATAAGAAACAAGCTGCCTTACAAAAAATATTTAACTTTGTGCAAAAGAGAGTCTCCCACAAGCTCGGGGGAGGTTTCTCCAATTGCTTAATGCTTTGCCTGATTATTCTCTTAAGAAAATGAAATACTTGATATCTTCTATAATTGACTAGCTGATGCTTCTAGGGATTTCCTAGATAGTTGTGCTGGTTGTGTTTTCAGGGAACAAACTATTGGGCAAGCTGAAGAATTATTGAATAACATGTTGAGAAATTATGATGATTGGACTCTTCCTGAAACACCGTCTAAACCCACTCCGAAGAAGAGGGGCATTTTATATCTCAGTCCTGAAGATATGCAAGAGGCAAAGAAATCTATGAAGGAAAAATGTATTAAGGCTGAGGATGTAAAATTTTAACCTCCTATTGAAGAAATACATGGGCTTGATACACCACCACTGCCTAAGGTGGTAGAGGTAAATTCTCTAATGAAATTCAATGATAATGATAATCCTCACAATATGCACCCCAGCAAATGCCTTTATGAGTTTGAAAACTACATTAGAAAGCAAGATCACTTCAATGCAAATGTTATGAAACAATTGAAATACAATTATGATATGATTGCTCTCTTGAGTGACTGTTATTTAGAATCTCAAATGATGTTAGAGGTGTTGGGAAGCATGCTTCTATGGTTCAAACACTTTTAGAACAAGTTGCTAAATCTCAAAGGGACTTGTTTGATGAAATGAATAACAATATCAATGATCATGCTGTTAGAGTAATGACTAGAGGAGGTAGGATGACTCAGGAACCACTTTATCCTGAGGGACACCCAAAAAGAATTGAACAAGACTCTCAAAGAGTTAACACGGATGCACGTAGTCCTTCTAAAAAGAAAAATAAGAAGAAAAATGATAGGACTTTGCATGCCTGTAGCGAACCTGAAGTAGAAAAATCTCCTGATAATGATAATCAAGTTTCTATCTCCGATGCTGAATCTCAACCTGGTAGTGGACACTCACCTTTTGATAATGAAAAAGATAATGATGAGGTTCATGAAGACACTCAAACCAATAATAAAGAACCAGACAATGATGTTGAGATAGAACCTGTAGTTGATCTTGATAACCCACAACCTAAGAAGAAAAGATATGATAAAAGAGACTTTATTGCTAGAAAACAAGGTAAGGAAAGAGAACCATGGGTTCAAAACCTATGCCCTTTCCACCTAAGTCAATTAAAAAGAAAGATGATGAAGAATTTGAACGCTTTGCTGAAATGCTGAGGCCGGTCCTTTTGCGTACTCGCTTGACCGACATCTTAAAAATGCCTCCTTATGTAAAGTACATGAAAGACATCTTCACCAATAAGAGAAAAATACCGGAAGCTGAAATCTCCACCATGCTTGCTAATTATACTTTTAAAGATGGAGTACCTAAAAAACTTGGAGATCCGGGAATACCAACTATACCATGCTCCATCAAAAGAAACTATGTGAAAACTGGTTTATGTGATTTGGGAGCTGGTGTTAGTGTTATGCATTTCTCTTTATATAAAAGACTTGATTTGAATAAACTCACACCTACTGAAATATCTTTGCAAATGGCTGACAAATCAACTGCCATACCTATCGGTATTTGTGAGGATGTGCCCGTTGTTGTTGCTAATGTTACTATTTTGACTGACTTTGTTATACTTGAGATGCCCAAGGACGACAACATGTTGATTATCCTTGGTAGACCCTTCTTGAACACTGCAGGGGCTGTTATTGATTGCAATAAAAGCAAGGTCACTTTTCATATCAATGGTAATGACCATACGGTGCACTTTCCGAAGAAACAATTCCAAGTGAATGGTATTAATGTTATTGAAAAATCTCCGACAATCACTACTGGAATCAGCTACTTTGCTATCTGCCAGATCTTTGCCGTCTGCTAGCGGACGGCAAAGAAGCTCTTTGCCATCAGCCACCAAAAAGCCGACGGCAAAGAAATGGCACACGACAAAGAAGCTCTTTGCCATGCGCCATTTCTTTGCCGTCCGCCAGCTGATGGCAAAGAATCTTTGCCGTCCGCCAGCTGACGACAAAGAGGGAGGTGGCCCCCTCCCACCCGCCTATTTAAAAAACACTTAACGCCCCACCTCTTCGCCGTCCGCTAGCGGACGGCAAAGAGCAAAAAAGTGGACGGCAAAGGGGGGCGGACGGCAAAGATTTAACTCATCTAACGGCGGCCGTGCCCCACCCCGCCCCTCTCTCTCTGTTTCTCTCCCTCTTCACACGCGCGCCACCGCCCCCACCACTCTCCGCCGCCCCGTCGCCCAACCACTCTCCGCCGCCCCGTCGCCCCACCACCCCGCCGCCCCACCGGCCCCCGCCCCAGTGCCACCGCGGCCCCGTCACCC
>NC_041380.1:24690261-24713281 GCF_002162155.2 Triticum dicoccoides
ACACGACACCCCAACCCCCTACCCCGAAACAGCACCCCGACCCCGACACGGCACCCCGACACCGACACGACACCCCGAACCCCCGACCCCGAAACAACACCCGATCCGACGCATATGCTTTGCTCCGGATCCGACGCATAAATTTTGTCAGTGCCTATTAGAGTGTAGGTTGCATGGACGTAATAAAATTGACAAAATAGATCAACCGATGAATATATACATGGTGAATTATATATATAATTGTTGTGTGTCCAGTGATGATGATGATGATTATAGTGATGATGATGATTATAGTGAGCCCATCATTGATTATAGTGATGATGATGATTATGCATTTATTGATGATACTGATCGAGATTATTAGTAGTGTCAGGTATTCAATTTTTTTATGTTGTACTTGACGATGATACACATAAGTGATATACATATTATTATTCATGTCGGTACTTTTTTTTATGTTGGACTAATTTCGTTTATTCTTTGTCATGGCAGGTGTTGAAAGATGGTGGGCGCTGGTCCGGAGCGCGCCAAGGCCCCTTCTTCGTCGGCGCGTGTTGCGAGGTCTTCCATTGCACACGCACCTCTCCGCTGAGCGTTGCTGGACAGTATGTCGACACCACCGGGCCCTTCTTCGTCGACTGCGGTGCCCAGCAGGGGACGAGGTAAGAAGAAGAGAGGAGGTGGAGCACGTGGTCGCGGGAGAGGAGGTAGGGTGACTCTTACGGCTCCTTCCTCGCCGCCACCCCCAGCTGTTTCACCCGAGCACGTGACTGCTAGGGTGGACTCGTCCGAGGAGGAGGCTACACGGACTCCGGTCCACGAGCCTCCGGTCCACGGGTCTTCAGCCCACGAGCCTCGGGTCGACGGGCCTTCGGCCCACGAGCCTCGGGTCGACGGGCCTTCGGCCCACGAGACCCCGGAGGAGCACACGTCTGGATGGGGTACCTGGTCGGGTCAACCTGAGGAGCCGAGTGGCCATGCTGATGATGGCGGGGAGCCGAGTGGCCATGCTGATGATGACGGGGAGCCGACTGATATTGAGGAGGAGGGGGGCAACGTCTACCAGCGTGGTGCTACACGGCTCACGTCCGTGCCGGCGACCCGCGAGCAGAGGTGGTTGATTTTCCCTGATGGGGAGAGGTAAGTGCATTTAATCTTTTTGTACCTTCTGCATTCACGTTTCTTCAAATAACTAATGCGTTGGCCTTGTCATGCTGCAGGGGTTGGGACCACCATTAAAGTGTCCGCCGGCCCAACTCCGTCCTTGGAGTTCTGATTCGGCAAAACTTCCCGGGGTTTGTCACATTGCCTGGTGAGGGTCGGCTTCTAGAGGTTGGATTGAGTTGGGAGCACTACTTGGCTGCCCCGGCCCCGCCAGGTGAGATTATCGACGGTGTCTTGTGCAAGACGAGCGCAGACGTGGTGATCAGAAAGTTCTGGGTAATTTCTCCTTTACACAATTAAAAATCTTGAACTAGCTAGTTATTAATTGTACTAATCAATATTGTATCATTTGATTGCAGACATTCTACAGGTATGAGGAGGGATACGAGGAGGAGGCGGCAGATGTTATCGACAAGGAGTGCAAGCGCCTACTTCAGAACTTACGGCATGAGGTTCGGGTGCAGGCTATTCGAGACTACTACGCCGGGCGTGGTATCAAGAAGCCCAAGCAGGAGTGCCGCGATAAGTTCTTGAGTAAGGAGCAGTACATGAAGGTAATTCTTAAGGCCTTGTACTTACTTCCTTCATTTAGTAATTCATAGCCGTAGCGCTCAAGTTTCTATTTGCTAACTTAGGCCCCTCCGAGATGGTGTGGGGATCGGATGGATTGTTGGGAGGTGTTGGTCAATGCGTGGTGCTCAAAACAATGGCGGGCCTCCCACAACGAGGCCAAGGACAAACATTCCCAAATGGAAGGTGTGCCACACCACCAAGGCAGCTCCAACTTATTTCAGTACGGGCGGAACTGGGTATGTGGTTTGCTTCATGATTCATGCAATTCATTCATCATGCTAGCTTTAGCCCTTTAATTACTAATTTACTTTGTTTCTCTCTTTCAGGCACGCTACAATAAGGCGGATAAGGTGCTAGAGGTGTACGACATGTATGCCATGGCCCACACTGGCTCTTACAAGAAAGTCAAGGTATTCTGTGCGTCTGACCTCGATGATCCAAAGAACTTCACCAACATCTCCGCCCATGACAAGCTCGTGCAATATAGAGATCAGGGGAAGGCGAGGAAAGAAGAGGACTTTAACCCGAGCCAGGGTCCCATTGATATAGAGCTGTTGATGATATCTGGTGGCGGGAGGTCCCATGGCTCCATAGCCATGGGAGATGGACTTATCCGTTGTCCTAGCACTCTCCCGGAGATCAAGGCGCACCAGTCGAGCTCTGCTCCTGAGATAAGGCCTCGTGAACGGTCAGTCCAACTCGCCTTCAAGGTTAGTTATAAGTACTCAGCTATCTTTCTCCATTACATTGTGTGCGCTTCCATCATTGATTACAAATGGTCATGTGAGTGGTGTTGCAGGCTTCTATACAGAGTGAGAGAGATAGAAGGAGAAACTTCTGGCGGAGGCGGCGAAGAGGCAGCGGGAGTTGGAGGAGAGGACGACAAAGATGTTGGAGGAGGAGAGGGCACGGAATGACATGCAGGCAAGGGCCATGTATGAGCTCCTCGTGGTAAGTTTCTTCTGCAGATTACTTGCTAGTCTTAACATTTGAGTCTCATTACTAACTAGTATGACTCTGTTGTGAAAACCAAATGTGCAGTCTGTGTGCGAGAAGTCCGGTCAGACTGCTCCGCCGATGCCAGTGATTGCTCCTGGGAGCACGGTGAGTTTAATTAGAATGGACATTACTTGCTAGTCTTAACATTTGAGTGTCATAATGCTAACGAGACATTGGAAATGATCTTCGGTGCAGCTTAACTCCAGAAACGCATCGCACGATCCTTCTCCAGCTACCGGCGCGAGCCAGCCCGCTCGTACACCTCCCTGATCATGGTAAGTTTCTCTAGTGTTTTGCTTAACAAATGCATAAAGACCTAGACTTAGCTTTATTTCCTCCAATATGCTTACCATAATGACCTAGAGTTAGCTTCTTTTCCTCCAAAATGACTTAATATGCTTACTGACCTCATAAACCATCCATTCTACCTAAGTTAGCTCTAAAACGATATGTACTTAGGTTACTTATGTCAAAAATTGCATAATCAGCTTAGTTAGCTCATAAACGATCCATTTTACCTAAAGTTAGCTCTAAAATGACCCATTTTACGTAGATTAGCTCCTAAATGATCCATTTTACCTACGTTAGCTTTAAAATGACCCATTTCACCTAGGTTAGCTCCAAAATGACCCATTTCACCTAGGTTAGCTCTAAAATGACCCATTTCACCTAGATTTGCTCCTAAACGATCCATTTCACCTAAGTTAGCTAAAAACGATCCATTTCACCTAAATTAGCTCATAAATGATCCATTTCACCTAAGTTAGCTAAAAAACGATCCATTTCACCTTAGTTAGCTAAAAACGTGGCATTTCACCTTAGTTAGGTCATAAACGACCCATTTCAACTAAGTTAGCTCATAAAAGCTCATAAATGATCCATTTCATGTAAGTTAGCTAAAAAACGATCCATTTCACCTTACTTAGCTCAAAAACGATGCCCTTCACCTTAGTTAGCTCATAAACGACCCATTTCAACTAAGTTAGCTCATAAATGATCCATTTCAACTAAGTTAGCTAATAAATGATCCATTTCAACTAAGTTAGCTCATAAACAACCCATTTCAACTTTGTTAGCTCATATATGATCCATTTCACCTAAGTTAGCTCATAAATGACATATACTTCTTGTTCTAGTCTTCTTCTTGTTCTAGTCACCTATTTCTAACTTTCTTATTTACCATTTTGCAGATTTCATTCACTTCATGGAAGCTAGCTTGCTATGATGGAGTGCTTGCTTTTCCTTTGATAAAACTTTGCATTGTATCTAGCTTGCTACCATGGAACTTGCTTATGTATGAACAATGTGTATGGATGGAACTTGCTTATGTATGAACAATGTGTATGGATGAAACTGATGTGATATGTGATATGTGATATGAAACTTATGTGTTGGATATGTGATATCAAACTTATGTGCTGGATATGTGATATATATTTGCTGTGAAAATTGTTGGAGTAAAAAAAACAGAAAAAAGAGACAATATGCAGGATCTTTGCCGTCAGCCACCGACGGCAAAGAGATCTTTGCCAGCAGCAGCGGACGGCAAAGAGGCCACGTGGCAGGCAACTGTGCTTCCTGGGAGGCTGACCAATTTGGTCAGTTTGCCCATAGTGGCTGACGGCACAGGCTTTGCCGTCCGCAGCGGACGGCAAAGGCCTGCTGTTAACCACCTAACGGAGTAACAGCGCATTTATTGCCGTCCGCCTTCTTTGCCGTCCGCTGCTGATGGCAAAGGCCCCTTTGCCGTCAGCTGCCCGAAGCGCACGGCAATGCAGCTCTTAGCCGTCCTCTACTTTGCCGTCCCCTTTTGCCGTCCGTGGCTGATGGCAAAGGTCTTTGCCGTCCGCCGTGGCAGATGGCAAAGTAGCTGATTCCTGTAGTGAATCACTATTGGAAATTTTCAACTACCTTTACCTACTGTCAAAAAGAAATCTGAAATGCTTATTGTTGGGGATATTCATATCCCCGTTGAGGTAACTTAGTGATTTACGAAAGTCCTCTTCATGCTAATAGAAAGTGGTTGTTAATAAGACTTGATCAACCTTATTAATGGATCATTTTTGAGAGGTATGAATTTGATGAATTTAGTGAGCACTACCTTCTGTCCCTACCTTTTGTTTTCTGTTTTTATTAGTTAAATAAAATAAAGTGCCATGTGTTGCATGTTTTTTGAATTTCCCGTGCAATAAAAAATGACCCAAAAATAAAAGTTCTCCGAATGCTCTGAAATTTTAATATGATTTTTTCTGAATATTTAAGAATTTTTGGTGCAATTAATATCAGAGGGAGGTGCACTAGGTGGGCACAACCCACCTGGGCGCGCCCTCGTGGGTTGTGGTTCCCACATGGCCCCCCTCACTTATCTCTTCATTCCACATCACCACCTACCTCCAGAAAAAATCACCATTGCTCTCTCTCGTGTTCTTGCTCTCAAACCCATGGATATCAATCTCTTTGCTCGAAGCTCTGTTTCCGAAACTATTTCGGGGGATTGTTGCTTGGTATGTGATTCCTCCATTTGTCCAATTAGTTTTTGCTTTAGTGGTTTATACTTTGAATAATTAGCTACTTTTGGTGCTACTGTAGATGAGCTTGCATGTTGAATTCGTAGAGCTTTAAGTAGTTTGAATGCTTGCTATGGCTTCTATGCATCCCTATGAGTAGTTGTTACCAATCTTGTAAAGTTTTGTTGAGAAAATTTTGTGGACTAAAAATTTCAGAATTTTTCTTCATAGGAAAAACATGAGTATCTTTAGGAAGTTTGCTTCCAAGAAGAACTCCAAGGGAGTGATTGGGGAGTCATCTGACAGTGATCTCCATACCCAGAGAATGGCGGAGATACGGCCATGTGAATGTCCATATAACCTGTTCATGGAAGGGGCCGGAATCCTTCAAGAGTTCGCACAATATGCTGCTAATGCCGGCCTTACTGACTTCATCACAGCAGAATGTGAACAGTATCATCTCCTCAAAAACTCCTTCGTGCAAAGTTTTAATTTCCTTCCTAGGAATAGTCCCCCTGAAGTGTAGTTTAATTTAAATGTTGAACCCCATCAGATACCGCTTACTGATTTTTGTGACATATGCTTGATGCCTTTTGATGGGAGTTTAGCAGAGCCTAGGCCGACAGACTTCGAAGGCTTTTATCATACTGTGTCTGTAGGGGACGAGAGAGGGGTGTCAAGTGTCACCGCTACTAGCTTGCATTTCCCTGCTATGCATTGTTTTGCTCTATTCATTGCAAAGTGCTTGCTTGCTAGAGAGAAGGTGGGTGCACTCAGTGCCCCAGACCTTGCTGTTTTAAACCGTGCACTCCAAGGTGACACCACTTATAGCTTGGGAGCTATTGTGGCACGCCTCCTCCATATTAATAGATCCAAGGGTAAAATACATGGTGGTATTTTCGCTACTCGTTTGGCGGCTCGCTTCAATGTTCAAATACGCCTGCATGATTATCCTTTGCCCAAGGTTTACCTAGATCACGCGGGCATGCAACACCACCAGTTTATTGCAGTCGACTACCCTGACATTCCTATTCCTCACAACCTAGTTTTCGGTGCGAGAACTCGTGATATTATTCCATTGCATGCACATGATTTGTTTGATCATATTGCCAGGGGTGGATACATGATTATGCCTGTGGACATCGCCTACCGGAACAACCTAGCTGTAGCACATGCTGAGCCTCAGCAGTGGGATCCACAGGCACCCGCTCCACAGCATTTCGACGTGGGACCCCATGGTTTCTTCGACTACTGATTACCAAGTTAGCTGTAGCACTAAATAGAAAACCCAAAAAGATTTCCTTGTTCTTCTTTTACTTGTTGGGAGCTTTCCTGTGTAAATAGTTTTTCTCATTTTTGTTTTTCCCTTTTAGTTGTTTCTTCCAACAAAACCAAAAAATCCAAAACTATTTCAGTATGTTTCTCTGAATCACTTTTCTCTTTATTGAGTCGTACCGAGGAGAACACCACGATGAAAATGTTGAGTGGCTCTCGTATGCATTATTGTTAAACTAACAAAGAGCCCATTTTACCTTGTCTTCTCCTATTGAATAAAATGTTTGCAGATTCCAGCTTAGTCCATGGCACTCTTGCCCTATTATTATTTTCATATTGTTCGGTCGTGCAAGTGAAAGACAATAATGACGACATTTGATGAACTGGCCATGGCAGAGAGAAACGGGTATGAACTCAACTTGTCCTATTTTTGTAAATATGTTTAACCTAGTATCCATGATTTAACCTATTATGATTAAACATGTTTGCAAGGACAATTAGAGATTGTAGTTTCTCATGCCATGCATAAGTAGCTAGGAGTGGATAATGATTTATCTCGGATGGCAACATTGTGTTAAAATGATTGTGATATAGTATGATGATATGGTATCCTCTTCTGAATGTTCGAGTGGCCTGACTTGGCACATGTTCATGCATATAGTTGAATCAAAACCAACATTGCCTCTATGATATTTATGTTCATGGTGTTCATATCCTACTCATGCTAGTGTCCAATGTTACTTATGCATAATCCATGTTCATGACCGTTGTTGCTCTCTAGCTGGTCACTCCTCAACCTAATTGCTAGCCTTTGCCTGTACTAAGTGGGAATTCTGCTTGTACATCCAAAACCTGAAACCCAAGTTATTCCAGATGAGTCCACCATACCTACCTATATGCGGTATTTGAAGGAAATATGCCCTAGAGGCAATAATAAAGTTATTATTTATTTCCTCATATCATGATAAATGTTTATTATTCATGCTAGAATTGTATTACCCGGAAACATAATACATGTTTGAATATATAGACAAACATAGTGTCACTAGTATGCCTCTACATGATTAGCTCGTGAATCAAAGATGGTTAAGTTTCCTGACCATAGACATGAGTTGTCATTTGATTAACGGGATCACATCATTAGGAGAATGATGTGATTGACTTGACCCATTCCGTTAGCTTAGCACTTGATCGTTTAGTATGTTGCTATTGCTTTCTTCATGACTTATACATGTTCCTATGACTATGAGATTATGTAACTCCCGCTTACCGGAGGAACACTTTGTGTGCTACCAAATGTCACAACGTAACTGGGTGATTATAAAGGTGCTCTACAGGTGTCTCCAAACGTACTTGTTGAGTTGACGTATTTCGAGATTAGGATTTTCCCTCCGATTGTCGGAGAGGTATCTCTGGGCCCTCTCGGTAATGCACATCACTATAAGCCTTGCAAGCAATGTAGCTAATGAGTTAGTTACAGGATGATGCATTAAGTAACGAGTAAAGAGACTTGCTAGTAACGAGATTGAACTAGGTATTGAGATACCGATGATCGAATCTCGGGCAAGTAACATACCGATGACAAAGGGAACAACGTATGTTGTTATGCGGTTTGACCGATAAAGATCTTTGTAGAACATGTAGGAGTCAATATGAGCATCCAGGTTCCGCTATTGGTTATTGACCGGAGACGAGCCTCGGTCATGTCTACATAGTTCTCGAACCCGTAGGGTCCGCACGCTTAAAGTTAGATGACGGTTATATTATGAGTTTATGTGTTTTGATGTACTGAAGGTTGTTCGGAGTCCCGGATGTGATCATGGACATGACGTGGAGTCTCGAAATGGTCGAGACATAAAGATCGATATATTGGACGACTATATTTGGACACCGGAATGGTTCCGGGTGAGATTGGGACAATACCGGAGCTCCGGGAGGTTATCGGAACCCCCCGGGAGGTATATGGGCCTTATGGGCTTTAGTGGAAAGGAGGGGAAGGAGCAAGGGAGGGGGCGCCCCCCCAGCCCAATCCAAATTGGGAGGGGGGCGCCCCCCCCTTTCCTTCCTCCCTCATTCCTCTTCCTTCCCTCTCCCTCTCCAAATAGGAAAAGGAGGAGTCCTACTCCCGGTGGGAGTAGGACTCCCCCCTTGGGCGCGCCTCCTCCCTTGGCCGGCCCCCTCCTCCACTCCTTTATATAAGGGGGAGGGGGGCACCCCATAGACACAACAATTGATCATTGATCTCTTAGCCGTGTGCGGTGCCCCCTCCACCATAGTCCTCCTCGATAATATCATAGCGGTGCTTAGGCGAAGCCCTGCGTCGGTAGAACATCATCCTCGTCACCACGCCGTCGTGCTGACGGAACTCTCCTTCAAAGCTCGGCTGGATCAGAGTTCGAGGGACGTCATCGAGTTGAACGTGTGCAAGAACTCGGAGGTGTCGTGCGTTCGGTACTTGATCGGTCGGATCGTGAAGACGTACGACTACATCAACCGCGTTGTGCTAACGCTTCCGCTTTCGGTCTACGAGGGTACGTGGACACACTCTCCCCTCTCGTTGCTATGCATCACCATGATCTTGCGTGTGCGTAGGAATTTTTTTGAAATTACTACATTCCCCAACAGTATTACCCTGCCGTCCTAAGTAATTTTGCATGTGTCATCTCTAAAAACTTCAAATAAATATCTTCTTGTGTGCCTGGATTGTTTATGGAACAACAGGAGGTAGTTGGTAACTTCCATGCTAAGCGGATTATTCTCAGGTTGAGTGTTTATTCACTCGCCACTGATACGTCTCCAACGTATCTATAATTTATGAAGTATTCATGCTATTTTATTATCTGTTTTGAATGATTACGGGCTTTATTATACACTTTTATATTACTTTTGGGACTAACCTATTAACCGGAGGCCCAGCCCATATTGCTGTTTTATTGCCTGTTTCAGTATTTCGAAGAAAAGAAATATCAAACGGAGTCCAAACGGAATGAAACCTTCGGTAGCGTGATTTTTGGAAAGATTATGATCCAGGAGACTTGGAGTGCAAGCAAGGGGGGCATCGAGGAAGCCACGAGACAGGGGGCACGCCCACCCCCTGGGTGTGCCCTACCCTCTCGTGGGCCCCTCGAGGCTCCCCCGACCGACTTCTTTCGCCTATATAAGCCTTCGTACCCTAAAAACATCGATAACGAAGATAGATAGGGAGTTCCGCCGCCGCAAGCCTCTATAGCCACCAAAAACCTCTCGGGAGCCCGTTCCGGCACCCTGCCGGAGGGGGAACCAATCACCGGTGGCCATCTTGATCATCCCGACGCTATCCATGACGAGGAGGGAGTAGTTCACCCTCGGGGCTGAGGGTATGTACCAGTAGCTATGTGTTTGATCTCTCTCTCTCTCTCTCGTGTTCTCTCTATGGCACGATCTTGATGTATCGCGAGCTTTGCTACTATAGTTGGATCTTATGATGTTTCTCCCCCTCTACTCTCTTGTAATGGATTGAGTTTTCCCTTTGAAGTTATCTTGTCGGATTGAGTCTTTAAGGATTTCACGTGCCGTGCTTATCTGTGGTGACAATGGGATTTCACGTGCCACTTGATGTATGTTTTGGTGACCAACTTGCGGGTTCCGCCCATGAACCTATGCTTAGGGGTTGGCACACGTTTTCGTCTTGACTCTCCGGTAGAAACTTTGGGGCACTCTTTGAAGTACTTTGTGTTGGTTGGACGAATCTGAGATTGTGTGATGCATATCGTATAATCATACCCATGGATACTTGAGGTGACAATGGAGTATCTAGGTGACATTAGGGTTTTGGTTGATTTGTGTCTTAAGGTGTTATTCTAGTACGAACTCTTGAATAGATTGATCCGAAAGAATAACTTTGAGGTGGTTTCGTACCCTACCATAATCTCTTCGTTTGTTCTCCGCTATTAGTGGCTTTGGAGTGACTCTTTGTTGCATGTTGAGGGATTGTTATATGATCTATCTATGTTATTATTGTTGAGAGAACTTGCACTAGTGAAAGTATAAACCCTAGGCCTTGTTTCTTTCGTTGCAATACCGTTTACGCTCACTTTTATCATTAGTTACCTTGCTGTTTTTATATTTTCAGATTACAAATACCTTTATCTACTATCCATATTGCACTTGTATCACCATCTCTTCGGCAAACTAGTGCACCTATACAATTTACCAGTGTATTGGGTGTGTTGGGGACACAAGAGACTCTTTGTTATTTGGTTGCAGGGTTGTTTGAGAGAGACCATCTTCATCCTACGCCTCCCACGGATTGATAAACCTTACGTCATCCACTTGAGGGAAATTTGCTACTGTCCTACAAACCTGTGCACTTGCAGGCCCAACAACGTCTACAAGAAGAAGGTTGTGTAGTAGGCATCAGCCACTGCACGAGAAAGGGGCGGTAATAGGGATGCCCAATCCCAAACTGCAAACAGAAAAGAGCTTACAAATAATCAAACAAAAACTCCTACGGAGTCATAACCTTTACTTTATCGCTTGGGAACCGCTACTAATGTGTTTAGCATGGAAGATATTGATAACTGATGGTCGCGAAGTAAACAAGAAGGGTGCATTTCTCAAAATTTCATTTACCTCTGTTTTAAAAACTTGAGCTCTGGCACCTCTGCAAATCACTGCTTCCCTCTGCGAAGGGACTATCTATTTAGTTTTATGTTGTCATCACCTTCTAAAATAAGCACCAGAACCTAAGAACACTACTATCATGCTGATGCATTGTGTGTAGCTAATGTTGGGTGCATCATGACTGGATCTTTTCTACCATGAATTACAATGTTTAGTCGCTGCATGAACTTTGGAGGTGCTCTGCATTTAGTTTTGCGGTCTCAGAAAGGGCTAGCGAGATACCACTATTGTCATATTATATCATCGTTGTTTTGATAACGTGTTGCTGTTTGAGATATCTTATTATTGCTCGCTAGCTGATTATGTCATTGATATGAGTTAATATAATTTTTAGGAGTTATTGTCGACATGGTTAGTTACAATATTGGCTGAAAACCTGGGTGTTGTTTAAGCTTATTTATGCAAACAAGAGCAAAAGAGTTCGTAAAAGTTTTTCTTTCTCACTTTCAGTTTATCAACTGAATTGCTTGAGGACAAGCAAAGGTTTAAGCTTGGGGGAGTTGATACGTCCCCAATGTATCTACTTTTCCTAACGCTTTCTCTCTTGTTTTGGACTCTAATTTGCATGATTTGAATGAAACTAACCCGGATTGACATTGTTTTTAGCAGAACTACCATGGTATTGTTTTTTTGTGTAGAAATAAAAGTTCTCGGAATGGAACGAAACTTTGCAAAGATTTTTTATACAAATAAAGAGAATTTCTAGAGCCAAGAACCACCGGAGGGGGGCACCTGGGCGGGCACAACCCACCAGGGTGTGCCCCCCTCCAGGCGCGCCCAGGTGAATTGTCCCCACCTGGTGGCCCCGCAGACCTTGAAACCAACGCTATAAAATCATATTATTCCAGAAAAAAAATCAAGGAGAAAGAATTTTCGCGTTCCACGAGACAGAGCTGCCGTCATCTCCTGTTCTTCATCGGGAGGCCAGATCTGGAGTCCGTTTGGGGCTCCGGAGAGGGGGATCTTTGATCTTCGTCATCACCAACCCTTCTCCATCGCCAATACCATGATGCTCCCCACCGGGAGTAAGTAATTCCTTCGCAGGCTCGCTGGTCGGTGAGGAGTTGGATGTGATTCATCATGTAATCTAGTTAGTTTTGTTAGGGCTTTATCCCTAGTATCCACTATGTTCTAAGATTGATGTTGCTATGACTTTGCCATCCTTAATGCTTGTCACTTTGGGCCCGGGTGCCATGATTTCAGATCTGAACCGTTTATGTTATCACCATTATGTCCATGTTCTAGATCTGATCTTGCAAGTTATAGTCACCTACTACGTGTTATGATCTGGCAACCCCGGAGTGACAATAGTCGGGACCACTCCCGGAGATGACCGTAGTTTGAGGAGTTCATGTATTCACCGTGTGTTAATGCTTTGTTCCGGTTTTGTATTAAAAGAAGGCCTTAATATCCCTTAGTTTCCAATAGGACCCCGCTGCCACGGGAGGGTAGGACAAAAGATGTCATGCAAATTCTTTCCGTAAGCACGTATGACTACTTACGGAATACGTGCCTGCATTATATTTATGAACTGTAGCTAGTGCTGTATCGCCCTAGGTTATGACTGTCACATGATGAATATCATCCAACAAATCATCGATCCAATGCCTACGAATTTCCTTATATTGATCGTGCTAAGTTACTACTGCTATCGTTACTGTTGCACTTGCTACAAAATTACTACTATCACTGTTACCGTTAATATTGCTGCTGCTACTATTATCCAAACTATCATACTACTTTGCTACTGATCACTTTGCTGCAGATAATTAATCTCCAGGTGTGGTTGAATTGACAACTCAGCTGCTAATACATACAAATATTCTTTGGCTGCCCTTGTGTCAAATCTATAAATTTGGGTTGAATACTCTGCCCTTGAAAACTGTTGCGATCCCCTATACTTGTGGGTTATCAAGGTGGAAGTGCCATTATTGGTAAGGACGAATGAGATTTTTGGAGAAGGGAGATGGTCGTTCACTATTTTCTAGAGGAAGGAAGAAGTTTTGGTTTTTTTGTCAAAGTTGACGGAGTATTGATTACAGTACCAATGGACTAAAGGGAGTTCCTGGTTTTGTAAAAGCTTGAAGTAAAATTTCACGTGGAGGAAATTGTTTTGAAGTTGGAGGTTTTTCATGCCTACACCACCGGTCATCTTGGGTTGACATATGTTTTTCCAAGCAATAAGATACTTGTTACCAGAACAGGTATACTTGGTAGCACAAATGGACCTACAAAAGCATCCAAGTTCTTTATGATCTTCTTTGCTAAGCAGAAGATGAACATGAAGTAGGTGGCTAGGGAGTCTAGAGTGGAAGAGTACAACGTAACCCCCCCCCCCCCACCCACCCACCCGCAAGAGAGCAAGCGGGCTGCCTAACTAGGTAGATATTTGCAAAAACATTGAATGTTAGGTTCAAAGGTGAAAGAAGGCATGCATGTATCATCTATGGGATGGAGGGAGGGCGTAGATCTGGGGAAGTAGGAGAGATGGTAGCCGAAAGTATTTCTAATGTTTGATCAAAGAAAGGGTCGACATGGACCAATATGAAAGTGGTCTTGTTAAAATTGATGGAGAGGCCAGCGGCAAGAGCGAAATCATTGAGAATATTTCTTACGACGATTGCCGCATTAACAGATTCATGAGCGATGATGAGTGTGTCATACGCATATTGGAGAACTGTTGGAGGGAGGTTCAAGTAAATCGGTTGATAGAGCGATTTTGGGGAGTGCGCATGCATGATCACGCGTTGAAGCAGGTCAGCGACGATGATGAAGATATAAGGGGAGACATGGTCTCCTTGTCGAAGACCATTTTGCAGTTGATCCAGGCGCCTGGGACGCCATTTAGTAGAATAGTAGTTTTATCAAATTCGAGGTTTACCCTGATCTAGGAGACCTAGGTGGGAGGGAAACCTCTAGTGGAAAGAATCAACAAGGAGATTCCAAGAAAACATAGTCGAAAGTTTTACGGAAGTCGAGCTTGAACACCATGGTAGGAGATTTTCTTGTATGGCAGTCACTAAGGAGACCCTTCGCATAGATGAAGTTTTTTGTGATATTCCTCCCAAAGATGAAGCCCGTTGATCCCCTTGGACAAGTAGAGGGATTAGGGGTTTGATCCTATTTGTTAGGATTTTGGCAATCACTTTGAATTTTGTAGAGAGATAGGACAGAAGGCATCCAGTGATCTAGCATGCTCTTTCTTAGGAAGTAGGATCATGTGGGCCTATTAAAATGGTCGACGTTAGTAAGGAGGTGGTTGAAATCGTCGAAGACAGGTATTAGAGTACCCTTGATGGAAGTCCAGAACTACAAGTAGAATCTTGGTCCGAGGCCATTGGGACTGGACTAGCATTAGGGTTCATTTGGAAGAGGCACCAATGATATCATGGAAGGTTTTTATAGGATCGAAGCTTTTTGGTCATGGGAGGTGAATTCGACCCCTGGCCCACAAGGATATCGATCTTATTCTTGCAAAACCATTGTGAGGCAGATATATGAAAGTACTTGGTGTTTTCATCACCGTCAATGGTAGTATTAACTTTAGAGCTTCGCTTCCAGAAGAGGATTTTTTGTGGGATTGCACGCTGGAGGGACGTAATGATGACTAGTCTTGCAGAGGTTTTGGGTCAGGAGATATTTCATTTTCCTGAACGGAATCAATGTGATTAATAATAAGTTTGCAATCTTTGTCTCTCTTGTGAGCCGATCTAATAGTTTCGGACCAACCCATGAGTCTGTTCCTGGTTTTCTTGATGGCGATGGCAAGGCACCTGTCAGAAGAGAGGGGCTAACTGTCTTGAGACCAAGCAGAGGAGACAAACCTGCTGCAAGCTGGGTGAAGGGCCCAGAAGGTTTCAAAACAAAAAAGGTGGGAGCAAGGGATGAGTGAAGAGACATTGACGACTAGTGGGACATGATCAGACGCGAGCTAGGTTAGGGAGGAGAGGGTGGAGTTCGGGAACTTATCCTCCCACGCGTGGTTGAAAAAAGCACGGTATAGATGTTTGAGGATCAATCCGAGGAGATTGTTTGACCAGGTGAAAGTGCGATCGAGAAGCAGTAGCTCAAGCAACGGGAGGTCGGAGATTGTAGTGTTAAACAAATTTGCTTCCGAGGCGTGGAAGTTCGCATTGTTTTACTCATTAGCAAAATGAATTAAGTTGAAATCGCCAATGATTAGCCAAGGCATATCACCATCAGGCGTAGTGTCCGTAAGTTCCTGAAGGAATGCAGGTTTGAGGGGGCGTTGAGATGGCGCTAAACATTAGAGGTAAGGAAGGTGATCTCAGATGTCGGACAAAAGAGTTTGAGAGAGGCTATGAAGAGGCCATGAGAGTGGTCTGGCAGGGTGAGCGCAAGGGAGTTAGTTGACCGAGAAAATCGTGCCCCCATCCTAGGAGGGACACAAATTTGTAAAGGAAGCGGGGAATAAACAAGTTTAACTTGGCAATGGATAATGTTTCTATCTTAGATTCTTGGATGAGAGCAACATACAGGTTTAAGGAGATAATCTCAGAGAGAATGCCACTGTACTTGTCTCCGTCGCCTAAACCTCTCACATTCCCTGATAAGGTAGAGAAAGAGGTTCCATTCATTACGAAACCATGTCACACCGGGAGCAAGAGTGTTCCTACAAACACATTTAATGGTCCTCGTTCAAACCCCTGAAAATCTCGTTAACTGTAAAACACACTGAGCAAAGGCCTCCAAACAATAGTCATGCAAACACCTTGGAACTACTACCAGAATTTTGTAGTCACAAACCATGAATGTTCTGGTCCAACATATGTATTTGTTAAAAGAGAATGCAAACAATTCTAAAAAGTTTAAGAATACATGATGAAAATTGAATTTCACCGATGACCGATCTCCATGACAAACCCGGTAGTTGATCCTGAAACAAACACGTTTGGGGTGAAATATGAGCCTTTTCAACCATGAAGAATTACGGCAAATTTGGGCATGTGACAGAAATTCCAGTAAGAAACGCTTCAAAGGAGAAAAAAAGGTATACACGCACATGCAACATTACCACACACCGGTAAAATAAAAACAGAAACCTTCTGGCCGTCTGATCGGCAGGCCGCGCTGGATGCCAGCGGCGAATCTTGGAAGAAATTTGAGGGCGGGCTCAAAGTTAACGGTGTAAAAAAAAGCCACTAACTCCTAATTCTTTTGCCCAAAGAAGGTTAAAATTTACGAGAATACTACTAGGAACATGTAGTATGTACTGTAATTGTTTCAGAATTTTTTGAAATCTGAAATTTTGAACCAAAAATTGGTTATGTATAGCAAAATAGTCAATATCTCAAAATCTTAAAGCCCAAATTAGCTCAGAATCTCCCAGAATACTACTGGCACACATAGTATTAAATGTAATTTTTTGGAATTATTTGAAAAATATCAAATGTTAGACTTTTTCTAGCAAAATAGCAATCAGTTCAAACTAATTTAGTAACATGTTTGACCATACCACAAAGATTCATATTCGAAAGCAACACAATTCACAAGGACTAGAGAAGCAACAACATTGATAGTAATGTTGCTTACTAATGGTATTGCAGAACAACTAGAAACCAATATATAGAAATAGACTAGATTAGGGGAAGGGATGGGTCAGATTATGCGGCTGGCGCCGTTTTTGGGAGGGGAAAGGGACTAGATTAGGGGAGAGCCCGGCGCGGCTTTGCGGAGGTCGGCCCTCGTCGGTGGCTGCGCATAGGAGAGATCCAACGGCCGCCGGCGGCTAGGGCACCTGCGAACAAGGCAGCGGCTTGGGTGGGTTCCGTGTCTGCGGCTCTGCGCACAAGGGAGCGACTGCACGAGGGAGACGATGGAACGAGCGTGCGCCAGGGTTTTGAATTTCGGCCGTAAAAAATGGATTTCGGCCGAATTTCGGCCATCTCGGCCTAGGGCGAAATCTATCTTCCGCCGAAATTGGTCAAATTTGAGAAATTTTGGTCAAATTTTAATCAAATTTCAGTCAAAATTTGGTCAAATTTCGGCCGAAATTTTTAAAAACGACCGAAATTCGGCCATCTCGGCCTAGGGCGAGAAAAATCACAAAACGAAAATCAAAACGCTGGCGTGCGCACGATTCTCTGTTCTGGGAATTGATGGGCTGGAAAGGGCTAACGACTTGCTGGGCTGGGCTTTGAAATTAGTACTAAAATGTTTTTTTGCATCGCTGGAGGGCAGGCTCAAGCCTGTTAAAGCCTGCCCAGGAGATTCGCCACTGCGTGGATGCAGCAGCAGGATGTCGACTGTGAATGACTAGCAAGCGCACGTGCACGCACGTCTCAATCAAACCACGTCAAAACTCATGCAGGTATACAATTTTGAATTCATATTCTAGAATGACCCCTTCTCTATAAACAGGAGAAGTACAAACCTATGAATTATCTTTTGAGAATGTGATGTTAAGTTCAAGCAGACCACGAAGAAATTATAACTGTACAAAAAATGTCACAAATCAACGGAAATCAACTGGATGAACAACTTCTCCATAGAGAATATATAGATGTAGCCTATTTAGTCTATTGTATAGTAAAAATAGAATCAAATTGAACTTCAAAGGAACATATAAACATTGTTTCCTTCTTGGAACAAAGACCTCCCAAAAAATAGCAATCTTGGAAGAACTGAATTAGTTTCCTTCTTGGATTTGGGCTGTTTGTTATCTTCAGAATTTGAAGGCTCAGCGGCTACGGTAATCCCACCAATGGGAGTCATAGCGGGTACCACCTGTGAGCAGGAAGAGTCGGACAGTTTTTCCTCCATTCTCAGTTTATCTCAGCATCTCCTGGAGTGGAACTACGGTGCAATGGGGCTGCATGTTGTAGTTACAAACACACTGCTGTCGAAGTATACATAGAGAAAGCTGTAATGGAAAGTAGTATGATATGAACTAATTGCTCATCTTTTGAAATAGTAGGAGATCATATATATGAGAACTCAAACCGGTGGTGGCGCCTATTACTAAAGCCCATAGATCTAAGGAGGGCACTTAACCTTATAAGAATATATTGCACTAATCTATCATCAGCAACATTACTGTGGAACCTAAACTTTCAAAGTAGTACATTCAGCGGAAAATATAATACTTGCTAAGAGCTTCTGTTTTACAACCGTTTAGCGGATTTAATTAGGAAGTAATGTAAACAATAACAAAAATAAAATTTGAGTCCTCCAATGCATGTCATGATATGCATGGACTTCAACAAAGGAGGAGAATAGTTTCATTATGATGTGTGCTGTAAAAGTGATGATCCTAAGCCAATTTTCCTAGGACAAAGCAAAGTACAAACACAGATAAAAAGTGAAACATCAATACTTGTTCCATTCCTTCCTTATAGGAGTCACTGCATGATGCATTCTAGTGAGCACCTTGTGTATGATGCAGAGGTGGTCATGCAAAGGCCAAGAAATGAATTTTGCAGAATCTTGAATGAGTTATAATTCAGAAAGCCTACTGAGATTGATGCACTTGGGTGTGCACTTATATTTACAAATAGTAAAGACTCCATGACTTTTGCCATACCTGGAGGAATAACTACCACAAGGATTCCATGGATTTCTGCAATTATAGAAAGAAAGCTTCTTTCTGTTTCTTAAAACATGTCTCTAGGGCATTTTTCTCAAGTAACTTGTAGAGAATAGCAATGACAATGCTTCTACTGGATTGATTTTCTCCTGTAGACAACTTGACATGTGTATATATTATGTAAACTGATACTAAATTCATGTACTTTAGGCAAATCTCAAGCAATAGTTACATAGATTAGTCTGGATAGTGATAAACCAAAATCTGTACTTCACGAAATCACCAAAGAAAAAAGTATCTTCCACTATTAATCCAGCATATTTCCAACCTAAATCTTAAGGGGAGGAGTCCGACGTTCAATAGAATATGGTCGGTAGAAAAGCACTACACATACAACTGTGTTAAATTTGTCCAATTAAGCTGCTATTGAACATGTCACTCAGCAAAAACAAAGCTAGGTGTTGATATATTTTGTTTCCTGTCCTATTTGTCATCTATCCTTGAGTTTGCAACAAAAATTTCCACAAGGAACATAATATGATCAAGGGACATCACCAACAATTATTTCACAAGGAGATGCGCGGATAGAATGTCAAGGAAGTGATCGGTGCTGGTACAGCTAGCTTACCATGATCAAGTTACATGTATAGGCAGACCATAAGATGATTCAAGTCCAGTAATATTCAATATTCTCATGATCACCTGGTTGGCAAAACAATAAATAACTCATCCACACAGCACTCTAGAGAAAATCGAACAACATAAGTAGCTAAGCCTTGGGCTGGTGGGTTACCTCCAGGCATCTTGTTGAAGCCCTGCCATTTGGACATGCAGACAGCCGTGTCGTATGCCGAGTACCTCAGGAGCTTCAAGAGTAGATGGCAGATGCAGCTGCCAGTACATTGACCTCTTACAAAATCCTGGAGCCCTGTCTGGTGGATCGAGGACAAGAGGGAGTGAACAACAGAGGGCACCTTGTTTTCTTTCTCATCTCCTGCTTGCTTGTACATCTAAAATGAACATGCAGATATGCAGAATGCCAGCTTCAGCATACAACAACAGACCAAGTTGAGTTATCCAGTTATTATTTTGGATAAAATTAATGAGCAAAACAGATAGCACTGTGCCTTTCTCTGAACCAGGCTTGATAAGGACGCACACACATGGCACGGTTGATTACAAATCAGCTAGCTCATGATTAAATTACAGAAGGGGAACAAATTGTGCCCACGCTGATGTTTTATTTTAACCCTGAGCTGGGCTAAAAGCCTGAAAAATGGTCTTTAGGATGCCCAATATGTAGAATTTTGTTTTGCACTACAGTCCTATAGTCAAATTAGATCAAACATGCCATACATATCAAAATTGCTAACGATGTTATCTTGGGCGATAGATTTAAGGACTAAATTCAAAGCAGAAGAGGCTAGGAACATCAGGAATACTAACGACAATTCACTTGGAAGCGAATGCTACCAAAAATGTAGTGCTAACGACAAATTCATTTGGAAGCGGCCGATATACATGTGATTCCAGAAAGGTTCCTACAACCTGTACTTATCAGAGGTTGGGAAGCCTAAAGGGTATTTTCATACGGTAGCAGCCATCAGCTAACCAACATGATGAACAAATTTAGGGGGAAGTCAGGACGCGAACATAAACGTACAATTCCCATAAACAGAGCTGAGCAGAAAAGAGCATACGCGGGGACATACCGTGATCTTGTCTGCCAAGTGGGCGAGGTCGGGGAACCAGGGTCTCCGCCGCCGCAGCACTCGAGGCAGTTGCTGACGAGCATGGTCAGGTCCATCTCACTCTCGTGGCAAATTTGACAATTTTGACCTCGGGACGAAATCATTTCACAGAATGAACTGGGTGTGAAACTATTTCACTCCCGTGACCCTTTTGTGTAGCGCCCGCCACGCCGGCGCCACACTGTACTGTGCAGCGCCTAGCACGGAGGTGTTGCACTCCTGTCCACCGTGGAAGCCCTCGGGCCCGCACCCAGAAGTGCAGCGCCTCCGAGCTAGGCGCCACACGTGTAATGTGCAGCGCCTCCGTGCTAGGCGCCACACTTGTAAGGTGCAGCGCCTAGCGCGTAGGCGATGGACTGTGACTTATCCAGCCACTTGGCTGCCCCCCCCTCCCCCACCCCCACACCACACACTCTCCCACTCTCCTCCCCGAGCTTTGCCCCCTCTCCCACTCTCTCTCCCTCTCAAATCCTCTCCCAAATCTTGCAAATTTGAAGAATTTGTCCGTGGATTTCGAAGTCAAACCCTCCCTCAAGGTAATATTCTCCAATCCCCTTGTTTTGATCCAAGTAAAGTTCCCATTGCTCATTTGTTGCTAGTTTGGGGAAACCCTAGTTTTGTTTGGATCTAGAGATTTGCATGGAGATGTGAGATGTTTGTTTGCCAATTTCTATGATTAGGCTTTGTTAGTATGCTAGGGTTATTCTTATGGGTGTTCTTATGTTGGTGCTAGGGTTAGGTTTAGGGCTAGGGTTATGGTTATGGTTATGGTTGTTTGATATATATATATATATATATATATATATATATATATATATATATATATATATATATATATATATATATATATATATATATATATATTAGGGTTTCTATTCCGTGTTAATCCTTGTATTAGTACTCATGGAAGCAATGTTACCTTGTGTTTTTGGAATGCTTATAGGGATGGGAAGAACATGTGTGTTTGTTCATCATGGGACAAAGACGCCTTTTTGAAAGGCAATATAGAACCGGACCCGGATGAGGTTGACATGGTGTTTGATAGTAGTCCTACCTATGCGGAGCTCTTGCAACAAGTTAGTGAAGATTTGAATTGGACGGACCCTAGTGATATCATTGAGTTGGAGGGAAGGCATAATGTTGGTTTTGGAATGCACATCCGTTGGAAGACAATGCGTGTCAACTCGGAGCAACGTTGGGTTGCATACAAGGAGACGGTGGCCGAATCACTAGACAAGGCTCTTGAGTTATTTGCAACGAAGAAGGTTGATTCAAGTTTGCATTTGGACTTGAACCGGAACCCCTCCCCTTTGGTTGCTAGTAGCCCCCCACCCTTGAAGCGAGATGAAATTGTTGAACCTCTTTTGACCCAAGAAGTGAGGCCAACATTGAGCGCGTTTACAAACAACCAAGATGAAGCTTTTCAAGAGGACAATGATGAGTATGCGGACGATGACAATGAAGTTGATCTCCATGACAACAATGTGGGTGATCTCGACAAATATCACTTGCAAGAGACAATGGACCATTCCATCCCTTTTTCCCGTGCATATGCATCGGACTCGGATGACGATGGTCCCGATGAACAAGTTGATGCGGAGGGGTTCACGGTGAAGGAGGCCGAAGCTTTCGAGAAGGTATTTGGTCGGGATCATCGGACTACATTGTTCAAGGATGTTAGTCTCGCGGATGAAGCCGTGGTAGATGGTGGCCAATGTGTACCTCTTGGGGTTAGGCCAAGTTCTCATCGTGATTTGGGAGACTACAAGAACCGGATTGCTAAAGGTTCTAAGTTCGACACCTTGTTGGAATTGAAGATGTGGCTCGACAACTACTCGGTTACGCATTATCGTCCACACAAGGTGGTGAACTCGGACGTCAATGTGCGCTACACGGTTGTATGTGCATGTGAAGATGAAATATGTCCGTGGATTGTGCGTGCAAGACCATGGAAAGGAGGTCCAACTTGGCATATAGTGAGTTGTGTGCCAACTCACATGTGCCAAGGCAAAAGGGTGGATGGCAAGATTGTGTCCTAAGACCACAAACAACTCACGTCCGAGTTCATTGCTTACGGCTCTCCAACTCAATATCCACACTTCCAACAATGAGCGTCCAACATGTCATTGACCTTGTGAAAGCCATCTTTCATTACAAGGTAAAGTACGACAAGGCATGGAAGGCGAAGCAAGCCGCATTTAAGATGTTGTATGGTACATGGGAGGAAGCATACAACCGAATCCCTAGGTTGTTGTTAGCCATGGCCGTGACAAACCCGGGCACTGGTCTGTAGCTATCCAGAGAGCAATAGAAGGTAGGCCTCCAGTTTGGGCCAAAATTTTTGCTAAGTGTTTGTGCAGCGCCTGGCTCGGAGGCGTCACACTCCATAGTGCAACGCCTCGGCGTTGCACTATGGAGTGTGACGCCTCCAGGCTAGGCGTCACACAGGTCTGTAACTATCCAGAGAGCAACAGAAAGTTGGACAAGTTACAGACCTGTGTGGCGCCTAGCCTGGAGGCACCACACTGTACAGTACAACGCCT
>NC_041380.1:24713291-24742764 GCF_002162155.2 Triticum dicoccoides
TATGGTACATGGGAGGAAGCATACAACCGAATCCCTAGGTTGTTGTTAGCCATGGCCGTGACAAACCCGGGCACTGGTCTGTAGCTATCCAGAGAGCAATAGAAGGTAGGCCTCCAGTTTGGGCCAAAATTTTTGCTAAGTGTTTGTGCAGCGCCTGGCTCGGAGGCGTCACACAGGTCTGTAACTATCCAGAGAGCAACAGAAAGTTGGACAAGTTACAGACCTGTGTGGCGCCTAGCCTGGAGGCACCACACTGTACAGTACAACGCCTGCCTGGTAGGCGTTGCACTGTGGAGTGTGGCGCCTCCAAGCTAGGCGCCACATATGTCTGTAACTTTTCCTTCATTGTGTTGCTCTTTGTTGCTCCAGTTTTTTTGTCCCTCTAACTGGGTCATTTCAAGTCACAGATAGTTGCATCACAGAATAAGCATTACTAAGAGCTTCAAGTTGAACATTACCACCAACATAGAGTTCAACACATAGAGTGACCATCACGACAAGTTCGACATTACCACCAACATAGAGTTCAACATAGAGCTACCATTACTACTATTACTAAAAGAGGACGACGACTAGTTCCTTGAGCGCTTGCTGGCTCCTCCCCCTCTCTTGCAGGGTATCTTCTTCACCTTCCTAGGAAGAGGAACCCGCTCCGGCTCCGGCTCCGGTTCCTCCACGTCATCCACATCGTCATCCAAAGCCGCCATCCGCGAGGTGCCGACCGTCCTTTTGCCTCTTTGGGTGAAGTCCTCAGGTGTGTATTTCCTGATTCCCTTCCTAGGCTTTAACTCGTATGCAGACCGAACCTTGTAGGTCCCCAAGGTCATATCATCAAGAACCTATGCATCCACAAAAGATATGAAAAGACCGTATGTGAGGATATAGTTAGCAATGCATCAACAATTGGATATATATATCCTCATGCCATACCTCTTGGGTGACCACACCCACATCCTCATCCTCCAAAGGACCAGCATGGCCAGAAGTTGGATCTGATGGTGTCGCCGACCTAGAACGTTCTGGTGATACATACTCGGGGTCACGACAACCGAAAAGGTTTGATAGCCGCCTTAACTTTTGGCCCTGGCGCTGCAACATGAACAAGTGAATGAGACATCGAACGTAGCAACACATGTTAAGTGCTAGTTTGAAGGAGATATGAACCTTAATGAATGCTTGAAGTGCACCTTCCCCATCGCTTTTGCCAGCCGGGGTTGTTTCCAGAATAGTGTCGGTCTCATCAGCTGCTTTCTTGATCTGGGCACGCTATGAACATAAACGGTATTAACGTGTTAGGCAAGTGAAGATGTGAATAGTGCAAAATTGATATCGAGTTACGATGGAAGCATGATAATCACTTATGCAATGTCGATTCACCTGCTCAGGCGTGATCGCGTCCAGCTCGCTCCAGTACAGCTTGTACATGACCGAGGGATCATCCGTCATCTCATTTAACACATCCCACTTGTAAGCCCAAGTGGGGAGCCATAGTGGGTCGTCTTTGTCGTCCCAATCCTTGTACTTCACGGTCTTCGGTCGTCCAACCGGCAAATGCTCCCAGCTTCATATGGAAAGTGCGAGCAAACAACCACCAATACCTCCAGATAGCCTACAACAGGCTTCGTCCAACTGCACATAAAAGAGAACATGGTTGAATTAATAGCAAGATCGCATTCATAATGTACCAATGAAGTGAAACAGAAACAACTTCATACCTGTCTATACAAGTAAGCCAGTGTCGCCGAACCCCAACTCCATTTGCTATCGAAGACGGTCAATGCCTTGAGCCACATCCATGGAGCATTCTTGCCTGTGCCATCAGCAAACATAGTCCTGGATATCACGTACCATATGTAGACACGAGCATATGTCTTCACCGTGTCCTCATTAGCATCCTCAGGGTAAATACTGAAGTTCGATACAATCCACATGAAAGTAGCACCGGCTGCGACTCTTTCCTTCTTCTTTCCTTCTACTTTTGGTTCTCGAGGCTCCGGAGGAACCATACCGATAAGGGCAAGCATCTGCTCGCGCCACCCATCAGAATCGGTGCTCATACATAGAGGATTCCCATCGATAGGAAGACCGGTGATCATAGCTATATCCTGGAGCGTCACGGTCATCTCCCCGGTCCGAAGATGGAAACTGTGTGTCTCCGCCCTCCAATGATCAATAAGCGCGGTGAGTGCTGGAGCATTGTTGGGTGGCGTCGACCGGCTGACCAACTGAATGAAAGGGAGAAGTCCTGTCTCCCTAACATACGCGTGTACCGCTCATCATAGCGCATCCCACCAAGGTTGACCCCGTGAGCCCGAAGCTTCAGAGGTGCAAGCTCCTATAAGCAAACAAACAAATCATTACATATGGGGGGTATGTGTTTGAAAAAAACACGAAATTCATAACACCGGCAACTTTCATTATTACCCGCTGCTCCACCGACATAGCGTACGACCGGTGTTGTTTGTCCCAATGATCATCGAGAAGCCAAACCATCCTAACAATTTCAACAAAGCATTCTTGTCAACACGATTATCTTTTCAATTAAAAAAAACTAAACTTGGCCTACTAGATGCAACCATATCAATCTATGTATCCAACCATATCAAATCAAACAAAACTAATAAACTAGGGTTCACAAATAACTAGGCCTACTTCATACAAATAACTTCATACAAATAACTTTTCCATAAACTAGGCCTACTTCATACAAATAACTTTTCCATAAACTAAACTAGGGTTCCATAAATCAAACAAACAAGGGTCGTAATACATGCAAAGTTCTAATACATGCAAGATTCAAATCTAATCAAATCAAACAAGGATTCCCCAAATCTTCAAAATATCATATTTTCTATGGATAGAAAGAAGGGGATTGGAGGAGAGTACCTTCTAGGATGGATTGGTGAAGAAATGCACGGACCAAATCGTCGGATCTGAAGGATTTGGAAGAGGGGATTGAGAGGGGGAGTGGAGAGGGCCGCCGCCCTGTTCTGTTCTGTAACTGGCAATGGGGTGGGTGGGGGAGGAGAGGGCTGGCGCGGCTGGATCTTAGTCACAGTGCAGCGTCCGAGGGCTAGGCGCTGCACATTACATGTGTGGCGCCTAGCTCGGAGGCGTTGCACTGCTGGGTGCGGGCCAAGGGGCTGCCACTGTGGACTAGAGTGCAACGCCCCCGAGCTAGGCGCTGCACCGTAGGGTGTGGCGCCGTCGTGGCGGGCGCTACACAAAAAGGTCATGGGTGTGAAATAGTTTCACGGGCAGTTCATTCCGTGAAATGATTTCGCCTAGAGGTCAAAATTGTCAAATTTTCCCACTCTCGTGGCTCCCATTGTGTCTCCCGGGCCCTTCTCCCCCTCCTCGCGTCCGCAGACACAGGTCGCCCATCGGCGACCCCCTGCCCCCGCCGCTCCTAGGCGACACCCTCGCCGGCGGTGTGTCTTCCGGGCCCTTCTCCCCCTCCCCATGCCCGCAACCACAGGTCACCCATCAGCGACCCCCGGCCCTACGCCCGCCGCTGGCAAACGATGGCGGCGGCGGCGGCAACGCAGGCAAACGGCGGTGGCGGCGGCGACGCAGGCAAACGCGGCGGCGTCGGCGATGCAGGCAAACGGCGGCGGCGGCGTGAGATTTTGTTTTGCCCCAAGTTTTTCTTTGTGGGACATTTGGCGCTGAGCGGTTGCGGACGCACGACGGGGATATCTTCACCCGGTGGAGCACGGTCAGCCTGCGGTAATTGCTAAGTGCACACCATCTCAGGATAAGATTAATCTTGACGGTTAAGATTTACTTAAGAAGGATGATCTAATGGTGCTGATTTAGCTGTGTACGTTTTCTGGGGTCTATTTAAGAAAGAAAAGGTTTAATTGTTTATTAATAATAAAGATAAAGATAAAGATAAAGAAGTAAAGATAAAGATAAAGATGAGTCGGGCATCCCAGATTTGTCAAATATTGAATATTCTCACTAAGTCGCTATCAGATAAGTATCTTGGTTTACCCTTGATGGTGGGCCTCGACAGGTCGGATTGTTTTATGCATCTTATTGATCGAGTTTGTCAGATGGTGAATGGATGGAAAGAGAAGACATTGTCCCTTGGGGGCAAGGAAGTGCTTCTGAAGGCGGTTGCTCAGGCAATCCCAACATATGCAATGTCCGTCTTTAGGCTCCCAAATAAAATTTGCAAGGGAATCACCGACGCGATGGCGCAGTATTGGTGGGGTGATGATGAGAACCAGAGAAGAATGCACTGGCTAGCATGGTGGAAAATGTGTGTTCCTAAGGATATAGGAGGAATGGGATTTAGAGACTTATGTTGCTTTAATAAAGCACTCCTAGCTAAACAAGTTTGGCGATTGATTGAAAATACTGAATCCTTATGTGCAAGAATTCTCAGGGCCAAATATTATCCGGACGGTAATATCTTATCAGTTCTGTTGAAGAAGGGATCTTCTTATGTTTGGCAAAGCATATACTCAGGTATTGAAACTATTAATCAAGGATGTATTTGGAGAATTGGGAATGGTTTAACAGTAAATATTTGGGATGATCCATGGATCCATACTAGTAGCTCCAGGAAGATAGTTACCATGCGAGGTTCCTCTCTCCTCACAATGGTACATGAGCTTATTGATCCGGCTACTGGATATTGGGACGAGACATTAATTAGAGATATTTTTTGGGGAGTGGATGCAGACAGAATCCTTCAAATCCCTTTGTCAAACGTAGATATGGAAGATTTCGTTGCCTGGCAATATACAAAGTCACATAATTTTACTGTACGATCAGCCTACTACATTGAGTGGAACCGTAGGTATGGCAGAAATTTTGAAGTAACGTACAAGGTGGTTCGGCTGCTAACCCAATTTGGAGAATACTATGGAAATTGAAAATCCCAGGGAAAGTCAAGGTTCATGTGTGGCGAACGCTACATGGTGCTATTCCATGTAAATCTATTCTTGCTAACAAGCATATGAAAATTCATACTGCATGTCCTGTGTGTCAGGTGTATACTAAAGACATTCGGCATGCTTTATTTGAATGTGCCCGAGCGCAGATGGTTTGAGGAAATTTGGGTTTATTAGAAAAAGTTGAAAGAACTCTGAATTGGTCAAGGACATTAATCAAGGAGCAGTTAATTCAGTAGCGGCCCCTATTCTTAATGATTGCTTTGAGATTTATAATAATTTTGGCCATGTTAGTTTTGAGCATGTGCGCGTGATTCGAATCGCGTGGCTCATGAGCTGGCTAGAAGGGCTAGGGTTGATCCTCCGGGTGTGTGGACGGACAATTCTCCCTCTTTTATCCGTAGCCTTATTCTGGATGATTTGTCGTTATTTGAGATGAAATAAAACTAGCCATGATGGCATTTCCTCAAAAAAAAAAATGATGAGTCGGGCATCCATCCTATCACGCGAACGTTCGCGCTTGAATGCGTTTTCATTTTAAAGAAAAACCTCGGCTAATATGTGTACGGTCTCCGTCCACCTCCTCATCCACCGCCGCCAGGCCAAATCGCCGCCGCCTCGCTCCTACCGACACCGGCCGCCGCCGCCAGCGAAGTCCACAGCCCGCTGCACCCCCACCTTCCAGTACCTTCTCTCTATTCCTCGCGGCCGCATGGGCTGCCTCCCCCTCCCCGCAGGCGGCCCCACCGTGTGGCTGCGGCGTGGCCGTCGACGTCGCCGGCTCGGCCTCCCGCGCTCTACCCCGAGCTACCACCTCCGCTGGCTCCTCCCTTTTGCTGGCGTCGCTGTCCATGTCTGGCTGGGATCTAGACTTCTCCTCCAAGCCGGATAGGGAGGGGGTCGGAGATGCTCTGAATTTCAAGGACGCATTTTTCTGTGAGCAGAGCACGCACATGCTGTCACGAGATAGAAATCCAGGACGCTGGTCTCCAGGTAGTAACTCTTGCAGAAATCAACTATTTTTCACTACTCACATTTAGTCTCTTCTGCTGCTAGAGTTACTAGCAATGATATCTTAAAAAATACGGAGTACTTAACTTCAAGTGGAGTCAGTGGGTACATTTTCTATGAGCACACACATGCTTTCACATGGCGGCTCGACAAAGTTACTTATATGAAGAGTATTTTAGGAATGCTTTCACATGGTGGCTAGAGATCTCTCCCAGACTAATCCTACTGCTCACAAGATAGAAATCCAGGACACTCGTCTCCAGGTAGTAACTCGATCCTACAGGAATCAACTATTGTTCACCACTCACATTTAGTCTCTTCTGCTGCTAGAGTTACTAAATAGTAATGATATACAGTATTAAGAATAGTTAACTTCAAGTGGAGTCAGTGGGTGCATTTTTCAATGAGCGCACACATGCTTTCACATGGCGGCGTCGGCAAAGTTTCTGATAAGATGAAGGAATGCTTTATGAATTGAAGTGGCCGACCAACCGCATCGAGGTGCGCGGAAAGTGAACACGCTCTTGTCCAATTTGCACTGGATCTGAATCTGCACAACCCCGCATCATTTCTCCTCTGCATAGCACTTGTGTTTCCTGTGGCAGCTGTGTGTGTGTTCTTGTGAGCTGGGAGCTGTGAGAGCAACAATGGCGGAGTTTGTAGTCAGGCCGCTGGTATCCATGTTGACAAACAAGGCGTCCAGCTACCTGCTGGACCAGTACAAGGTGATGAATGGCATGGAGGAGCAGCGTGAGACCCTCAAGCGCAAGCTTCTGGCGATCTTGGACGTCATCCAAGATGCGGAGGAGAAAGGAGCTTCCCGGCCTGGAGTGAGTGCTTGGCTCGAAGCACTCAGGAAGGCATCGTATGAGGCGAACGATGTCTTTGATGAGTTCAAGTATGAGGCCCTCCGGCGTGACGCCAAGAAGAAGGGACACTACAAGAAGCTTGGCTTTGACATCGTAAGCCTCTTCCCTGCTCACAACCCCATTGTATTTCGTTACAGGATGGGCAAGAAGTTGTGCAGGATTGTGCGCAAAATTGAGGGCCTTGTCAGAGAGATGAATGACTTTGGATTCAACCAAACTCAGCAAGCACCACCATCCAACCAGTGGCGCAACACAGATTCCATAATAATTGACTCTGAGAAGGATATCGTCAGCAGGTCCAGAAATGAAGAGAAGAAGAAGATCATGGATATATTGATTGATCAAGCTGGCGATAGGGATCTCATCGTCCTTCCCATTGTTGGAATGGGTGGGCTGGGCAAGACCACCTTTGCTCAGCTTGTCTACAATGACCCTGCAATCAAGGAGTATTTCCAGCTCCAGAGGTGGTGTTGTGTGTCAGATGATTTTGATGTTGTGAAGATTGCAAACAACATCTGCGAGACCAATGAGATCCATCGTGAAAAGGCATTGCGGAACCTTCAAAATGAAGTAAGTGGAAAGAGATACCTTATTGTGTTGGATGATGTATGGAATGAGGATGCTGATAAGTGGGAAAAACTCAAGACCTGCCTGAAGCATGGTGGCAAGGGGAGTGCAATACTAACGACCACTCGTAAAGCGCAAGTGGCTCAAATTATGAAGATGTGTATTGATGATAGCCATAACTTGGGGAAGCTACATAAAGTATTTCTGAAGGAAATCTTTGAGAACAGAGCATTTTGTTTGCATAAGCCAAGCGCTGCTGAGCTAAGTGGTATGGTTGAAAAGATTTTGGACAAATGTGGGGGCTCTCCTTTAGCTGCCAAAGCCTTTGGATCAATGTTGAGTAACAAGAATAGCATGAAAGAATGGATGAATGTGCTAACCAGAAGCAACACTTGTGATGAGGACACAGGAATTTTATCTATACTCAAGCTCAGCTATGATGACCTTCCATTACACTTAAAACAATGCTTTGCTTTTTGTGCATTGTTTCCCAAAGATTATGAGATTGATGTTGAAATATTAATCCAGCTATGGATGGCACATGATTTCATACCACTAAAGAAAGGTGACCATCTTGAAAAGGTAGGCAAAGAAATTTTTGATGAGCTAACTTGGAGGTCATTCTTTCAAGATGTCAAGCAAACCTCTCAAAGAGAATATCATCACTATGAGCTCCGTTCTAGAACAATATGCCACATACATGATCTTATGCATGACATTGCCTTGTCTGTTATGGGAAAAGATTGTCTTACATTAGTTGATAGGCCTAATCAAAAGGAGTTGTTGTCAAAAGGCTCTGCTCGTCACATGTTCTCATCATATCGCCATATGGGAATGCTTTTGGATGATTATCTGAAGAAACACTCTACATCTCTCCAAACACTGTTGTATCCAGATAGCTTCAGTCAAGGCTCAGCACCACACTTGTCGATGTACAGTCATCTGCGAGCACTGCAACTCTTTGAATTGAGGAAACTTCCACTCCGACCAAGGCACCTACAGCACCTGAGGTATCTTGATCTCTCATACAACTGGTGTATCAATGAGCTTCCCAAAGAAATAAGCGTATTGTATAATCTGCAGACTCTTAATCTTACCTTCTGCATTAATCTTGATCGACTTCCAAAGGATATGAAGTATATGACTAATCTCCGTCACCTCTATACAAATGGATGCCCATCATTGAAGTGCATGCCTCCAGACCTCGGGCAACTCACTTCCCTACAGACTCTTACGTATTTTGTGGTGGGTTCTAGTCATGGTTGCAGTACTATTAAAGAACTACAGGACTTAAATCTTGGTGGTGAATTAAAGCTATCTGGTCTTCACTATGCAATAGAAGAAGATGCTAAAGCATGCGGCCTTGGAAACAAAGAGAAACTCACACATTTATCTCTTGAATGGAATGATGATAGTACTGAGGAACTGGACCAGCAAAGGAATGTGCTTGATGCTCTTAAACCTCATGCCGCACTGGAGTTTCTACAAATAAACTCCTATAAAGGTATTGGATTCCCGACATGGGTGACAAGTCTTAATGTTCTGCAGCGTTTGACCAAGCTCCACCTAGATGGTTGTACAATGTGTGAGGAGTTTCCCCAATTCGGTCAATTTAACGCCCTTGAGGTTCTTGTTTTGGAAAGGTTAAACAAACTGCAAAGCCTATGTAGTCACAATTCATCTGCAGCATTTCCAGCACTAAAAGACCTCAGATTAGCAAATTTGGAACTTTTTGGGAGATGGGTGGCAAGTACAAAAGGAGAAGAACTAGCGTTTCCTGTACTTGAGAAAGTTCAAATTGAGAACTGCCCAAAGCTAACAACTCTGCCTGAAGCACCAAAACTGAAAGTTATGAAGCTAAGAGAAGAAAAAGCTCAACTATCCTTGTCAATATTTCGATCCAGGTACATGTCTTGCTTGTCTAAATTATCCGTGCTTGTCAGAGATACAGAAGCAACACCAACACTGAAGGTCGACCGGTGCTGTGAAGTATCTCTGTTGGAATTGTGGTTGGATGGTTGCAACTTTTTGTTCCCCTCAAATCCATCACAGCCAGCAGTTGCAGTCTGGAAATGGTTTGGTCAGCTAGAGGAATTAGTGATCGAAGATTGTGATATTCTCACCTACTGGCCTGAAGAAGAGTTTCAAAGCTTAATATCATTGAAGAGTTTAACCATCGATAACTGCAGCAAGCTAATGGGATATCGTACTCGAGGAAGGGATCAACTCCTGCCAAATCTAATAAAACTAAGGATATATAATTGTGAAAGCCTGACAGAGCTTTTCGTTCTCCCCACATCTCTTGTGCATATTTTCGTTGTTGAGTGTGATAGTCTTGAGTCCATACTGGGGCAGGATGATAGAGAGTTGGAGAGTCTACAAAACTTTGATACAACAGCATCGTTGGAACACTGCAGTGACCTTGCACCCACAAGTATGCCAGAGCAGTCACTTACAGCCAGAATTAATCCTTTGCCATGTCTCAAGACTTTATCAATAGGTGACTGTAAGAAGCTTTGTTTCGTCCCAGCACAGTTGGATGCACTCCTAGTTCTGTACATTGATAATTGCAATGTGCTGGAGTCGCTTGATTGTTTGGGAGACCTGCCGTTACTGACAACACTAAATCTTCAGAGGTGCAAACGTTTGGCATCTGTTCCACGTAGTTTTGGCAATTACTCAGCCCTTCGGGAGCTCACTATTGAATACTGCCCAGCTATAAATATGAAGCCTCTTTATGGACAACGGCTTGATAGCCTTGAAATCAAGGATCTGTCTCATGCTGGTTTATGCGATCCTGATGAAGGTACCTTTCAATTTCCTTACTTCATTCTGTTTCTCCTTTTCCCCCTTGCATATTGTTACAAATGTACACCTTGCGCCCTGCAGTTTGAAGTTTTATTCAACTTCCCATGTATTTTCCCTTTTGGAAAAACATTTGGCATGTCTGTTTTTCTTTAACTCAATGTCAGGAGGCTTGTCAACAGAGTTTTCATGTCTGTTTTTCTTTAACTCAATGTCGAGAGGCTTGTCAGAAGAGTTTTCATGTCTTGGGTAAGTAGAGCTGCGATTTGCTTTCAGTGCGATGGGGCCCATTAACATTGATCCAGTAAACTTGGATCACAGCTAATTTATTGAACAAATTTTTATATATATATAGGAACGGAGGTAATACTTGGGGTGAGAGAAAGGTACTAAATATAAGATGTTTACGAACGGAGTAGTACATAGTTAAAGTTGTAGAGCAAATTCATCA
Source organism: Triticum dicoccoides (assembly GCF_002162155.2). Taxonomy (NCBI): domain Eukaryota; kingdom Viridiplantae; phylum Streptophyta; class Magnoliopsida; order Poales; family Poaceae; genus Triticum; species Triticum dicoccoides. Next base: position 24,723,899 of record NC_041380.1, read on the forward strand.
GCATCTATTACCACCCGGCCCTCAACGAAAGAAAACGATCAGAGAGAAGAAGAAAGAACATTTCCTTTAGGAGCAGATAAGAAAGAGCGTTCGGGCAGCGCTTTGTCTCGCCGCTGCGAGACAGACTATACGCTTGCCACAGGGCCAAGTAGGACCTGTCGCTTGATTCGTTTGTTATTCTTTTTTATCTTTTTTTGTTTTTAAATCTTTTTTGTTTTGCAGTATTTCTTTATATATTTGAAATATTCTAAGTACATATATTTCAGAAAAAAATTACTATTTTTTTAAATGGTTCATCACAAATTTAATTTTTTAATGCAATGTAAAAATAACGATCATGCAACTTTTAAAAATTATTGATAGAAAAAATGTTCGTGATATTTATAAAATGTTCACGTGTTTCAAATAAATATTTGACGCATTTTTTAAAACTTTTCATAAAATGTAAACAAAATATTCACACAATTTTAAAAAATGTTCCATGCCATTAAAAAAATGTTGATTGCAATTTTAAAAAGCATTATACAATGTAAAAACTGTTTGCATTATTTTTAAAAAGTCATACTATTCCAAAAAATGTCTTTAAAATTTAAAAATATGTTCATACGTTTCTAGAATATGTTCAAACATGTATTTATAAAATGTTTTAAATATATCAAAAAAATTCATGTATATTTTTGAAAAGTTTCTTGCCATTCAAAAAGATGTTCAACACGTAATTGAAAAATGTATTAATATATGCAAAATAATATATTCAAACATGTATTTGGAAAAAAAGTTCAGCGGGTATTGAAAAATGTTCAATGCATATAAAGAAATATTCTGCATGAGTGCGAAAATGTACAACATGTATTAAAAAAAGTTAACATTATTTAAGAAGAAGATATAAAGGAAAAAAAAGAAAACCCTAAATAATACTAGTAAGATAAACACATAGAAACAAACAAAGAAAAAACCTGCATGGAAGCTTCTAAAACCGGCCCATGGTAGTTTCTGAAATTCGCTTTGTGAGCTATATTATTGGGATGACCCGCTATCTAACCTGTTTGAAAGCTTGCTTTTGCTATTGGGCTTGTAGGGCACCAAACTTAAAGAATCGGTCAACCTGGCTGAGGAGGAACGCTTGGATCAACCTTTCCAGTGAGGCAAAACTAGTGCATGTGGTAGCTCTGACCATGCAGGTTGGTGTAGGTTTTGCACGTGTTATGTCTACTCACCTCTCTTAACACTACAAAATCTATGTTATTATGTGACGAAAATCCTAGTGAAGGACAGTAAAACATCGCATAAGGTCATTTTTGTGACGATGACCGTCACTAGCAGATTTTCTCCTGGACCCCTTGCCAACTTTAGTGGCGTTCTGGCCTCATTATAAGTGACGGTTTTGTCCATTGCTAGGCTGATATATTTTCTGGGACGGTTATTATTGTGACGGAAATTATTGAAGTGACACCTTTATGAGTGATTTCAGGAGATTAACAATAGAAGGCCGCGTGTCAATGTCTGCGAAGGCTCCATGCAGCCAGTAGTGTGCAAACAGCTTGGAGGCGTGTTTGCAGGCGACCAGGAGGTGTGTCTGCAGCCGGCCTAGAGGCGTGCGAGCAACCCGCGTTAGAGTTTCTCACCAGAGTTTCTATTAGCAACACTGATGCAACTGTTAAGTACATAAACTAGAATTATCCTAGCAGAACTAGCTGTAGATACATATCCTAGCAGAAATTAATGCAGTTCTTCTTCAGACTTGTCCTATCAGAACTTGGCGAGCATAGTTTTCTGCAAAAACATCTTTTATATATATATATATATATATATATATAGGAACGGAGGTAATACTTGGGGTCAGAGAAAGGTACTAAATATAAGATGTTTACGAACGGAGTAGTACATAGTTAAAGTTGTAGAGCAAATTCATCAGCATCTATTACCACCCGGCCCTCAACGAAAGAAAACGATCAGAGAGAAGAAGAAGAACATTTCCTTTAGGAGCAGATAAGAAAGAGCGTTCGGGCAGCGCTTTGTCTCGCCGCTGTTAGACATATGCTTGCCACAGGGCCCAGTAGGACCTGTCACTTGATTCGTTTGTTGTTTTTTTAAATCCTTTTTGTTTTGCAGTTTTTTTATATTTTGAAATATTCTAAGTACATATATTTCAGAAAAATGGTTCAACAAAATTTAATTTTTTTTAATGCAACGTAAAAATATTGATCATGCAACTTTTAAAAAATATTGATAGCAAAAATGTTTGTGATATTTATAAAATATTCATCTATTTCAAACAAATGTTTGACGAATTTTTCAAAACTTTTCATAAAATGTAAACAAAATATTGGTACAATTTTAAAAAATGTTCCGTGCCATTAAAAAAATGACGGACGGAATTTTAAAAAACATTATACAATGTAAAAACTGTTTGCCTTATTTAGAAAAGTCATGCCATTCCAAAAAATGTGTTTGGAATTTAAAAAGATGTTCGTACGTTTCTAGAATATGTTGAAACATGTATTTATAAAATATTTTAAAACTGTAATGGACTTCACGGATTTAGTATCAAAACTGTAATGTTCCCAGGCATTTCTCTCTCCGTTGCCTCTCCTTAAACCTCTTTCTCCTTGTCATGTTGGTTTTTCTCATCAAAATATTCCACTACAATTTTGATGCTCTTACACTGTAATCTTCTTAGGGTTATTGATTTCGCCTTGGAATGGTCGCAAATAAAAATGCATACAAGATCAAGCATGTTTATAGATTAACAAAATATCTTAATCCAACCAACCGTAGAAATGCCATTTCATCATTGACAATGATCATCATATACGCAAAAATGGTTCCTTTGATTTGATTTTGAATGGTCACTTATTCGGTTTAATTATGCACGACATTATATATAGTCACCAGGTGGACGCCATCAGATATACTATGCGCATCCAAAAACAAAACAGGATCTCGCCACCGTCTCGTTAGTTAGCGGTACCAGGGCGTCCTCAACATAGTCGTTTGTCTCTACTCGCCTGCCACTCCTCGACAGGCCTGCCCCTAGAGACACGTGTGGCTTGAGTGCACATTGATGAGAGGAACCTAGGAGTTGCGCCAACGGGTTACCCGCATCGAGCGACCCTAGCGGCGGCCGTCTTGCGAGCTCATTCCGATGGTTTCTATGGCTCCCGGGCCAGGCTGGATGGCGCGAGCGAGTCTTTTCCATGTCTAGAGTTTTGATGCCATGGCCGACCACCGATCTAGAGCCTCTGATCTAGCCTAGCGATGACATCTCATGCCTCCTCCCCTAGTTGGGCAACGACTCTGCTCCCCCAATAGCGGCGTGGAGGCACAGCTTCCTGAAAGCCTAAGTCATTTATGTGGTGTCATGGCCTCAAATGATTGGTGCTGATATGGTCAATGTTGTAGTTTGTCGATCATGGATCTGATCACTTTCGGGTTTTTTTTCTCGCCTACACACAGCTTTGGTCTACATGACTTTGCTGTTTCCTTGTGTGTATTTTGTGTTTGTGCCTTGGTGTTGGCTATGACATCCTAACTAAGCAAAGTTTTAGTGTCTGGTCATTCTATTTGTATCCACTTGATGCTCCATTTTAAGGCAATAAATTCTCCCTTTATCAAAAAATGTAGTCACCAGGTGACTTTATACAAGCCTTATCAGACATGCTGGCCACGACCGGTCGGAGGTGAATAAGGACATTTTTTCTCTAATTAGTGTCATGGTTTATCCTTATCTTTTTGTTAAAAAGAAGAGTCCGAGCCCTCCAATTTCATTCCTATAGCAATTATTTTTTTGCATCAATTCGAGGAGACATCCACAATATTATTTTGTGGATAGACATAATCCGACTGGTTTGATACTTCTAGGAGACATGCATGAACTGATAAAACGAGTTTGGGCCCTCCAATTTTCATTACTACATTAAAGTTCTTGCATCAGACATAGAAATATATAGAAGACCTACCACACCCCCAGAGGCACACCACAACCAGCAATAGCTCGCCAGAATGTCTCGACGATCCCAGAGTAAAATATTTGCCAATGCAGTCTGAAGTTTTATTGAACTCTCCTTTTATTTTCGCTTTTGGAAACACATATGATCTGTTTTTTTTTCAATGTCTTAGGAGAGTTGTCCTTTTTCTACGACAGTACCCATGAACTCTGATCCTATAAACTAGGATAATGCCTAAATCATCATCTGCACTGGTTGTATGCGATGTCCCACTTCCAGTTGTTATTGTATTTCTTTACAACAATGCATATAACTAAACACTACCATTGACTGTATTTATATATTGTGTGCTTGTTGGTACTAAAAGTTATACACCATTGAGGTTTGTTCTCCTGTGTAGTGTGCCCACAATTTATTCTGATATGTCCATTCCAGTATCATCTATAGTATTTGTATAGTTGTGCTGTTTTGAATTTGGTGCAGTAATTTTCATAGAGATATCCTGACATCGGTTTCCATGTACAGGGCCTAAATTATGGGAACCAAAATCTTGGAAATATGCTGTTTCAGGACGTCAGTGGGATGCTTAACTCGAGGACTGAACACTGAACAGAGATATGCATACAATGTATATGTGTGGAATCAATATTCGCACCTTGAGTCATACAAGTTTGATGGCTGAAAGATTGATTAATTCTGTTCTTTTTATTGGGCTGGATGTATGAATTCTTGCAGGATTGTGGCTCCTACACATACAAATGACCAACATAATCAATAACTGCCCTATTCAAGGGGATCTTCAGTTAGAAGTGATCCTGTTTTACTGTTCCGTAAGCTCTGATGGAAATACGCCGCCCAAAGATCTGAAGCTTCGACAAAATGAATCCCAAGTTGCACAAGTGGACAGATAAGGTCGTGTTGAAACCTGTTTACTTTCTGCACAGCTAGCAAGCATGTCATTGAACAAATCATGTCTGAGTATAATTACGCTTGCAGTCGTGTGTGCCGGTGACGCGTTAGTTTTCTCTCCTGTCCGGTACTGTCCGCCGCTGATAGTTATGCTACGATGGTAGTAGTAGTACGATACAGTCCAATGTAATACTGTGTTATTTCACTTCTCACCTTTCATAGCAGAGTAAATACTGCCACTCTGCTTGTAAATACTGCCACCACCATCTCCATAACTAGCAGTGTAAATGACGCCTCCATCCCAGAGTAAATACTGCCACTGCGTGTGTACACCATCCTGTTTGTGAGAATGCCTGTAAAGAATCCGAACTACTATATCTTCAAAGCACGGAGTATAGTTCATCTTGTCATGTCCTGCTGTGGATTTGGAACAAGAAATACTTAAAAACATTGTAGACATTTTCCAAGAGAGTTTTTTCTGTCAGCGTGTGATCCCTATGGCAGTCTGCTCTCTTGAGTGGTGACGGTACACAATTTATTCTGAATCCTCTCAAGAGAGATATCCTGTCATCGTTTTGCATGTACGACCTCTTATGATGCAGTTAATTTTCAGGGAGATATCCTGACATCGTTTTGCATGTACAGGGCCTAAACTACGGGAACCAAAATCCTGGAAATACGCTATTCCTGGATGTCGGTGAGCCGGCAGCTTCAGTTGAGTACTGAACAGAGAATCAGAGATACGCATACCATGTATGTTTGTGTAATTAATTTTTCATCTTGAATTCTAGTAGTATAAGTTTGGTACGCTGAAGTATTTCTTTTGGAATGTTCGTCTTGCTTGGGACTGATTGTGTGAATTCCTTGCAGGATAGTGGCTCGTCCACATACAAATGATCAACATAATTGATGATTCTCGTGCCCTCTTTAAGTGAATCTTCGGTGTCGTGTTCTATTCTTTTTCCTGTTTCACAAGCTCTAATGAAAATAAGCCGCTCAAAAACCAGAAGCTTGGAAAAAATAAATGCCAAGCGACAAGTTGAAGATCTGGAGAGAGAAGGCCGTGTTCCGTAAGCTCTGATGGAAATAAGGCGCTCGAAGATCAGAAGCTTGGCGAAAATGAACTCCAAAGTTGCAGAACTGGAACGAGAAGCTCGTGCTGAAACCTGTTCACTTTGTGCAGAACAAACAAGCATGTCCTTGCACAAATCATATATGAGTATCATGTCCACTGAAACTTTTGCTTGTGGCATGTGCACAGTTAATTCAAGATAGCGGCTTGTGCGTGTGTTTTTGCCAGTCTTATGATAAAGATTTTGACGCAAATACAAAAGACTATTTGTCGAGGCTGATGTGTGAATGGGTCAAATCGGGCCCAAATCTATGCTTCAGAGCTATATAAAATGATATGCAATTAAGCTGTGATTTGCGCTGCTTCGGTAGATGTACCATGTAGACATACAATACATGATTGCAGAGTACAAAAAACAGCATGCAGGTGCTATAGACAACCAGAGTAGTAAGCTCCCTCTCGTTATTTCTTCAGTTCCATCAGGCTCACATGCCCCACAACACAGACTGTTGTCACTTGTGCACAAACTTTAGTCAACTGCTGAACAGAGTTTGTGGAATTAATTATTGCACCTCGAATTCTACAAGCTTGACGCGTTAAAAGATTGATTTCTTATGTTCGTTTTTCTTGGACTGAATGTGTGAAATCCTTTCAGGATGGTGGCTCCTCCACATACAAATGAATCATCTTGCTTGCTTTTATGCATTATGCACAAAGTCCACTAGGCCCAGAAGTAACATGCAGTGTAATAAGTGGTCAATACATAGTTTTGTTACACCGTTGCAACGAATGGGGCCCTTTTGCTAGTGCCAAAGAAAGAAAAGAGGTAGAGGAAAAAGGTTACTAAGTCAACATGCCCGAGCGCCGTTTTTTGCCAGATGAACCTGACATGCGGCCCCAATCTGTCATACGCAGGGGTAAGCAAGTGATCAATGTGTTTCGTAAAGTTTAAGCCTTCTGTGCAGCGTTTTTGGTTGAAAACATGTAAAGTGTTGGTAAAGGGCTAATTAGTACTTATGTTTATGGTCGTTTTACGCTTTTTTTACTCGGCGATATATGATATGCAATTTAGGAGCATCTAGATAACTGCCCGTACGTTTTTTAACACAATACAATTGAAGTCGCTCACATACATGAGCATGCACTGATCTCACCCTATGAACGCACACACGCACACCCTACACCTATGAGCACCTCCGAGAGACTGAGGCGGAACATCATAAACGGGAGCATAGACATTCTAGTAGATTAGCCCGTGACTACACGTTCATCATTATGTTGGTGCGCTAAAACCCTAGCAAGTTTTTTATACACAATCGCCATGATTAAGCCCGTTATCTTATTGTTAGAGCATCTTCTATTGAAGATGCAAATTTGGAGATGTAAAATAGAAGATGTAAAAATTTACATCTTCAAAACGTGCTTCTTGCGTCTCCAAAAAAGGTCCAACTCCAACAGATGATGCAAAACGGAGATGTAAAAGTGAAACTCCAATTGGTGATGCAAAATGAAGATGTAAAATTTAGAAACTTCAAATACTACTTCATTTCAAACATAGCGAGTCCAACTACTACTTCATTTCAAACATAATTAAACATAGTTCAACTACTACTTCATTTCAGTCGCAAGGAATCAGGACGTACTCGCCCTTGTCATTCTTCTCGAACACAAATTTCCAATGCTTCCCGTTTCTAAAATATGTCCTCATTCAATTGTTGGACCCACTCGTGGTGTCTGCCATTTTTGCTCTCTCCATAGACTTGTGTATATATTGCACCTGATTGTCACGAGTAAGCTCTACCTGCCTGCCATGGAGATAAGCTCCACCGCCCCGTTAGAGCTCTGCCTGCAGTCGCATGGAATCAGGACGTACTCACCCTTGCCATTCTTCTCTAACACACATTTCCAATGCTTCCCATTTCTTAAATATGTCCTCATTCCATAGACTAGTGTACACTGCACCCGATTGTCACGAGTAAGCTAGTTATTTATAGATATGGTGTAAGTGCACACTTTATTGCTTCTCACAACTTCACGTCTATGCCCTTCTATTTTCTTCCTGCAAATGTAGGCATAGTTGTCAAGAGGAACTAACATCTCTAAGGCGCTATAAGTATCCTTGACGCCACAAGTTAAGCTCCATCCTGGTAGTGAAAATAGGTTCCATAATCTTAGAAACGACACTATTTTGTTTCCAAACTCATATTCCTGACAACTCTTTTGCTACAACATGGTGCTCTCACACACCTACATTTCCAACAGCCTAGCCTAAATGGTGTTCGCTAAAGAGAAGAAAAAACAACCTTTGTGATTGAATTAGCCACCACAAAAATTGTTAGGGTTTGTTGATTTCCACCTTTGGATAGCCACAAATAAAAATAGTCACCGCGCCAAATATGTGTATAAATCAATCAAATATTATGAACCCAAACAATTATGGAAATTTAAATAATTGATTATGGTTATTCTATACACATAAATGGTTCCTCTAGTTTGATTTCGACACCCAAGCTTAATCAAGATCGTCATGTATCTCTTTTGGTAATGATATTGCATGGTTGCACCTTTTTGTTCCCCTCAGGTCTAGGTCAGCCAGCAGTTGGGGTCTGGAAATGGTTTTTGACAAATTTTATCTTTGCGAATCACATCTTGCGATATTCTCATATAATTTCCTGAAGAAGAATTCTGAAGCTTGGCATCATTGAATAGTTTATACATTTCTGATTGCAACAAGTTAGTAGGCCACACCCAGGCGAAAGGATATTGTACTCGAGAAAGGGATCAACTCATGCCAAATCTAAAAGAACTAGAGATAATAAGGTGTGGAAGCTTGACAGAGATTTTTGTTCTTCTCCCATCTCTCACGAGGATTGACATTATGTTGTGTGCTAGTCTCGAGTCGATACTGCAGCAGGGTGATATCGAGTTGGAGAGTCTACAACAATTTTATACAACATCATCGCCGGAACACTACAATGACCTTGCATCCACAAGTATGCCAGAGCAGCCACCTTCACCTAGAAATAATCTTGCATCGCAGCTAAGCCATCAATTACATTGGCTATGTGTCATTTCCTGTGTCTATTGTTTTCTTGCAAAGCAAATTTGCATATAGTTACACAGTACGATTCACCAGATATGTATTGGATGCACAATTCATCATGATACGGTCATACCTATTGCAATTATCATCTATTTGTGTAGTTACTTCTGTTCTTTTGACTTTCTTGGGCTGAGCATTAATTTCCATGTACAATAGGGCCACGCTCTTCCCTGACATCGGTGATTTGGCTGGTTTAGTCAAGTCAGTCCCTATTCTGCAAATTTGATGTGTTAAAAGATTGATTTGTCATGTTGGTCTTTCTTGGGCTGGGCACAAATTCCTTGCAGGACGGATCCTCTGTCAGGAACCAACATTCTGTAACCATCCACAGCCCCCGAAGATCTCTTGTTCCTGAATCCTGATCAACCTCTGAACTTAACTGTTTGCGCGAAAAAAATACCTTCTGAACTTGACTGAAGAGGAGACACCAATCTCTGAAGAAAAGCGACAGTCTATCTGAACATTCTGCCTTTCGCTGCATCCGAGTGGACATCGGGTCACCATCCGACGACGGAGTGTGCAACCTATCACTTTGCTTTTAAAGTTTTACTCCCTCCGTTCGGAATTACTTGTCTCGAAAATGGATGTATCTAGAACTAAAATACATCTAAATATATCCATTTCTACGACAAGTAATTCCGAACGGGGGAAATATAAGTGAAGCCAGTTCTCCTGGATCATTGATTGTTCCATCCGACCGCTCCGGCGCCATGCCTGTCACTCATGCTCTCTCAATGGTGGGTGTCTTCCTCTTCTACATTTCCTGCTTACCTCTTGGAAGGCTACCGAAAAAGAGTTCCTCCCCGCTTTGTATTCCAAAGCAACCAACACCGAGTACAGAGATCGATGTGGCAAGCAGCACAACACACCAAAAGAAAAAGAAAAAGAAACAAATGCCAACCACAGAAGCTCGGCAAAGCGCGGATGACCTGCCATCGCGGCGCCCACCGGATACAGACCACCACAGACCGAGGCTCCGAACCGCCGCGTACCAAGCAGCACCTCCAAGAAGGGATGCGACGCCGACGACGATGCTGCCTGGACGAGTCCTCGGGTTTCCCCCGGCACGCGGAGGGAGGTGGGGGGTGGATACCACCGACACCCTCCAGGAAGGAATAGCGGCATCCGCAGGTGTCACCGCGTCGGGGCCGAAGCCGGCAGGGATTTCTCCCGCATTCCAACCCCAACCGCCCAACCGCACGGAACCGACCTGCCAAACCGTCGCCCACCACCATGCGCCAACGCAGTAGCGCCACCACCCACGCCGCCTCACTACGAACACCACAACGAGGCCAGAAGGACCGGAGAGAAGCTCACCACGACGGGAGTAGCAACACCGACGCCGAGCGGGAGGGAACCACCTCCACCGCCATCGTGCGGGAGGCCCGCGCCTCTGGCACCGTCGCGGTAGCCGTCCGGACGCGGCAGCGGGGCATGCCGGGCCACCCCTGGCTCAGCCAGGCCCGAAGCAGGCCTGTTAAGCCCTGCCAGCCGCGATGCAGCAGGCCGGCGTCGCCGCCGCCGGCACCCAGCCACTGGTCGCGTCTCCCTCGTCTCCCAGAAGCCACGCCGGAAACCATCCCCTCCGCCGGCCTGCCCGAAGGGCCCAGATCTGGGCCGAGCGGACGACATCAGATCCCGCCGCCACCCAGCTGCGCGCCTGCATGCGCCACGGAACCCCGCCGCCACCCCAGACCGCCGCCGCCTAAAAGCACCCCTTGGAGCAGCTCCGCCCGCGCCGGAGTGTGACCGGGAGGGGAAGGGCCAGGAGGCCGCCGCCACCAGCGGGGGTCAACGCGGTCGCGAGAGAGAGGGGTTTTATCCTTGCACCAACTGCAATTCATTCTTGTAAGGCTAAAAAAATGCCAGTGATATGGAGCCCAAGAGCTCATCTATTTTGTAGTATTTGGGTTATACCCTAGCCGCCACTGTTCGTAGGTCAGGCAAAGCTAGTTAACTAAATTTGATGGCACACTAGCTAGGTTACATAGCCAGGCATACCGCCCAAACACAAGACATCCAAACTGTAATTATGCTTTGCATAATTTTAAAAATCATGTCATTTAAAAAATAATTCATGTGTTATTTTAAAACATAATCATACACTTTTAAATATTTATAAAATATCAAATCTGTTTATCAGATTTAAATAGGGGAGTACCTAGAACTCATCTAGATGAGATATAATTTGGTCTCAAGACTTCTGCACGATAAGTACCTACATTTCAAGACTTTGGCCCAGGTTACCGCTAGACCTAATGATTAATTCAGACCGCTGATTGTGTGTGTGTTTTGCCATTCTTCTCCACTACTATTAAACAATCGAGTTGAGGCAGAAACATTAGATCTCAACCACACATTCATCGTCCATCAATGGACCGGATTGCCCCAATGTCGTATCACATCAAATCCACATATTTACTAATTATTTAAATCATTTACACAACACATTAATTAGGAATATGCACCTTAATTGCATCTTCATTGGGAAATAAATCGTCACACCATATATCACCTGCCTTAAAGAAAACCTACTACAAAACAACACACCTAAATAATTAATCAAATCCTCCTCCATCACCACGGCTCCTTGCCGACCTCCATGCTCCGCCTTCATCACCCCCTCTCCGCCCCCACTGCGCCCCCGTCAGCCTGTTGTGCCATCAGGTCGTGCGCCACCCCGCGTAGGCCGCCCGCCCGGTTTGCCTCTTCGTCGCATTCTCGTGCGCCACTCCCCATCGACCATGATTTGCATCTCAACGACGTGCGCCACTTAGGTTGTGGCTGCTCGACGGCGGCAATATTTTATTTTGAAATTCTAAACCTGATTATATGTGTGTGCTTGTTCTACGTAAACCTGTAAGTGTATGTTGTAGTTAATTCCGTGTATACTTTCAGTTATTTGGTTTGAGCCTCAATTCAAGGTTAGTAATTATTTGTTCTCAGATAGTAACATTAGTCGGGTATATACAATAGATAATTCCTCTACCCTTGGTGCTATTTAACATGTGTTATATTCATTTGCTTTGTATCAGCCGCAGAATATACCACATAGGAAAAACGTTCTGAGCTTTCGTGAAATTCTGGTTTCACTGGGTGATCTTTTATTTGCCTTTATTCTGGTTTCCACACACCCTGTAAAAATATGGTCAGTGAAATATCGCACCTGAAAATAGTCAACAACTCGACGTGATTTAATTATGCCCTTAATTACCCTGATTAATTGCGCCCCATGCAAATTTGGTCCGTCAAAATAGCCAATATCTTCTTACTGCCCTGATTAATATATGATCTTTGGCGCCCCATGCAAACCTCCCAGCGCATGCATAATGCATTGGCAGAGAATCTTTGCCGTGGATTGCATACGTGGTCGCTGCTCGATTTTAGGGTGGCATGCAACGTGAAATATTGATCAGGTATATACAAACAATCAAAAACGCTTGGATTGTTCCCCTAATTAAGGATCACGCGACTTTCAAATACCGGCGGAGGGAGCAACTAATCAGTTTTACTGACCAAATCATCATCACCTCCTCGCTCCAACCTTCATCTGACCCCAAGCAGTCGCTCTGTGGTCGCGTCGTCATTGTACCATCGTCCTACGCACGGAGACATCAGGATCTCAGCCCAAGAAATCCATACACGTTCCGGACTTTGATTCTCCTCATAATAACGAAACATCCAAACAATTTACTGCGGTGCATGTTCTAACCAGATAAATGCTGATTGAATTGAGGGATAATTCACCCGGATTTGAACTGAATACTCACGATCTTTGGTGATTGTTGTTTTCACGGATGTTCCAACAACCTTGCGCGGCTATGAAGATGAGCGAGCAATCAGACGTGTAATGCGAAATGTCTGACATGCAGTCAGGGACCAAATCCATCAGGGTTGATCAAGAGAATTCAGAGGTTAGTGTACCGACCAAATCAGTTCAACTCAAATTCTCTCTGTTGCTGTATCGATGCTAGACATGCTGTTAAATACTGTTACATTTCACGGTGAATCAAGATAGGAATCCATTTTTTACCTAATCCTTGGACACCAATATCATGTGAGCTGGGTGTTGCAATGAGTAAGACAGTTTTGCGTCTAGAAAGAGTTTTTTTATTGTTATCTCAATGCTGCTGTGATAACTAATTAAATTAATGATCAACTGTTGTTGGTTGCTATAGATGGTTCACATAGACTGCGAAATGGTTTTGAAACCTAACAATATTTGCAGAAATCAATGTTTGGTTATATTTGTAGAATTTATAATTGAAGAAAGTACAATGTTTTATTATGTTATCTCTTAAAGGAATATATGTATTTTCTAATCTTCAATTCCAGAAGTGTTACTTTGGTTCCTCCATTTCACAAAGTCAGTGATACTCATGTCACAAGCGTGGGGGATCAGAGCATTAATGGGAAAAACATTCCGAAGCAATGCACGTGGAAATTTTGTGTTATACGTGCATTCTGGAGCAACGCACGTCAAAATGTGACTAGACTTTGTAATCATTTGGTAAGGATTCGAAAATCATTTGTTGCAGAATTCAGAATCATATACTGGTTTGGAGAATAAACAGGGCAGTGGTCAAAGATGGTATGCTCGTCTGTCCGCTTAGAAGAAATCGGAATACCTAAAAAGCTACAAATAGCACCCCAGGTGAAAAAAGATATGCAACTAAGTCATCTACACCATCCATCGGATTAGTTGAGCGCGAGTCTGCTCCGTTTACTGATGTAACAAACACGTTTGCAAAAGGTCCATGTTTGTGCACCCTTCCGTCCATGGTTGAGATTATTCTCTGTGTGTGACAAAACCTCAAAACTTACATCCTTGTCTAATTTGCTGGATGCAAATGATGGAGTTGTCGAAAGGATTCCTCTTACAGATGGCACAAATAGGAATGGAAAAGGTTAGTTCCCTTGATTTAGATATTAATATTTGTACATATGTTTAGTTCCGTTAAACTAGAGTGAAAAACAGGGTAGCCTGTTGCCTAAGGTTGATGTGATATTTTTCTTTTAAAAGTTTGTAATGCTAATGTCATGTACCACCATATTTTATTTCCTAACTATGTGCTGAAATTATATTGCCAGTTTCTATCATGTTTGGTTCATAAATATATATTGCCAGTCCGTGGCTTGAAGCTTGTTGCCAGATTCTGTCATTTATAGTGCATAAAATCTATTTGTACTTCCAGTGTCAAAATTGACTTGTACACAATTTGGAATTTCCAGACATTGTGCATACATGTGTTTGCTTTCGCTATATTTAGTATAGATAGTGTTCTAACAGATAACATAAAGTTGGTCAATAGTTGGATCATGTATCCTTGACTTGAAGTTCAAATGATTGACAATCTTGAGAATGCACAACTGACACGCTACAACCTAACTTCGATTGCTTGCATAATCAACTTTCAGTTCAAGGAAGCTTTAGGTCTTACCTTATAAACTTCTTTTGCCTCTTCCATCCATGCTACACGAACAAGTTTCCAGTTATTGATTGTACATACAAAAAGTTTCCAATAATCTCTTCTGCAATAGTCCAACTTAATCAAAGAAATCACTAAAAGTAGCCGGGAAATACTAAGGAACCTGCAGGCACGGCCGCACGGGCATCCTCCTCCCTCCAAAAAAGCATGGAGTTGCTTCTTGTGTTGCCGCCGCAATAATCAATCCTCCTCCCTCGACACTTATGCCGCCACTCTCCTCCCCGCGATCCAGTTTTCTCTCTCTTTCATAACTCTATGATACATGCGTTGCACGTGCACGCTTACTAGTATGGTAAAAGATTGCAATGCAAATTTAAAACTGGTCCTCGAAGCTCAACGGCTTCCCAAGAGCTGCAGAAGCACTCATTGAAGAGTGCTATTCGTCGACGTCGGTGAGCTGCCTGGTTTAGTCAGGTACTGAATAGAGATATGGATACAATGCACTTATGTTTGTGGAATTAGTTATTGCACCTTGAATGCAAGTTTGACGTGCTACAAGATCGATTTGTTATGTTGGTCTTTCTTGGGCTGAATGAGCGCAAAGTCCTTTCAGGATTGCTCCTCTGTCAGGAATCAACATTCTGTAACCATCCTCAACCCCTGAAGATCTGCTGTTCATAATCGACCTCTGAACTTAAATGAAGAATAGACATCAATCTCTGAAGGAAAGCGACGGTCTATCTGTACACTCTGCCTTTCGCTCCTTCCGAGTGGACATCGGATCACCATCCGACGGCGGAGGCTGCTACCTATGGCTTCACTTTTAAGTCAAGTCAGTCCTCTTGGATCGTTGATTGTTCCGTCCGATCGCTCCCGCGCCATGCCTGTCGCTGTTGCTCTCTCCACGGTGGATGCTTTCTTCTTCTTCATTTCATGCTTACCTCTTGTAAGGCTGAAAAAAACAAGAGATATGGTACCCGAGACTCCTGTATCTTGTACGTATTTGGGTTATCCCCTGGCCACCAGTATTCACGGGTCAGGCAAAGCATTCCTCTTTGAGTGCTGTTCATCTCTGAATTCCTCCCACATTCCTCTGAACTATCTAGGACATGGCATCCTCCTCCTCCACATACAAATGGTCATCAAGCCCAAAAATAGCCATCTTCAAGGGGATCTTCAGTGTGGAGTTCTTCTGTTTTCCTGTTCTGTAAGCTCTGATAGAAATAGGCCGCTCGAATATCCGAAGCTTGGAGAAGATGAACTACAAATTGCAGACAAGCTCGTGCTGAAACCTTTGCCAGTCTTATGATAAAGATTTCAGAGTACAAGACAGAGCAGGGGAAATTTGCTTCTGACCAGGTGCTATGCCATAGTACCCATCATCTTGTTCTGCTACAAACCAGAGCTAAGATATCCCGGGGAAGAAATGACATGGACAACCATGGTAAGCTCTCTCCCTCATGTCCTTCTTCAGTTCCAACAGGCAGGAGTGTCCCCATAACGCAGACTATTGTCATGGTGCACAAACTTGAGTCCAACCATTTACAAGAGTCCATCGCCTGCCATTCCTAAACAGCCAGAGATTCACGGGTCGAGCGAGCCCTTTCAACACCCCCATGATGAGTAGATTCTGCGGGGATTATAGTGGGGGAAACATGTATGACTGGAATGCAGGAATTTATGAGAAGCTTTGCAGCAAATTCAGGACGCAACCGATTTCCTTGTTCACACCGCCGTCCATGGAACCATTTACTTGCTTTTATGCATTTTGCGCCCAAACAACATAATCAAATCATTCTTTTATTTCAGAAAGAAAATAAAATCGGCATGCGTACTAATGAATTTATTCATCACAATACGTGAAGAGCATCCATAGCTGTAACTTTGCAACAATTTCAGGAAACAATTTCTTTACGTATAAAATTCGTCACTCAAGCGGCGCGCCGGCCAAGAGTGCCGCCCGCACCGCTTCCAAGTGCACGCGACGTCTTCCCGCATTCAAACGGCACGAGTCCGTCCACCCCCTACATTTAACATACACGGTTGCCGAGGAACCTACTCCAGCGACACCCGTCCGCCCATCTGCCATCCACCGTCAAAGACCTTGAAGCCTGGCCGGCCCTCTGCCCGCTATTTAAAACTGAGGCCTAGAACACAGTCGCATCCATCCACCCTCTTTTGCTATCTATCTCTCTCCGCACCGCACCCGCCATCGCCTCCTTGAGCTCCAAAGCCTCATGAGACGGCCTCCCGTACAAACAAAAGTAGTAGATCGTCGCCGTTGCGGTGGCTGGCAACCCGCCAGACGGACGATCTCACCGAAGGCTGGCGAGGTGGACGCGGCAATGGCAGAGGCCGGCACCACCGTACGCGCCGACAAATGCCGACATCATCATGTGCGAGGCCCGTACTCACATCACTGACATGGTGCTAAAGGAGCGGGAGGTGCGTTCCCGCAGACGCAGGCCAACCAAGCCTACAACCTCTGCTTCCTCGACAAGCATCGGCACGGGCATCGCGGAGGATGTGAGGTGAACTGACAGGAGGCATTGTTCTAGTCCTACCGCTCCTCCCACCACCGCTGGCGCTTCGGGCAGTATCAGGCAGATTTAGGAGCTGCTTACAAGGAGATAGATGAGGCGACGGATGAAATTTATGTGCCCGATGATGACGACGTCGAGGAGGTTGGCAGCTCTAGGCGGCGGCACGACGACGATGATGACAAGTTCGCAGGCGCGGCCGGCAGTTTCATGTGGATAACTCCAAAAATAGAGGGAAGGGATAAGGACGAGGCTGGATATTGCTAGGTGCAAGTGTCACATAGAAATTTTATGAGTTTGGAACCCTCTCTCCTAAGAGATAACAACCTACATTTCAAGATCTAGGATCTTAATTACAAGGAAATGTGAACCGTAATCCACTTCTGAGCCCGGCTCAGTTGCACCCGCCCTAACGAAAAAAATCAAATCAAATACTAGAAAATTTCAAAAAAAAAGTGTAGTAGATAATTTGATGCGTGAGGTTTGCTTCAATTTTCATCATTTGGACATCTGAGCAGCCCTCGGCAAAAAAGACAAATTCAGGTACTATAAAAATGTTTACTGTTCAAGCACCGTTCTGATCCGATTTGTCTTTTTTGCTGAGAGCTGCCCAGATGTCCAAATGATCTACAAATTGGAGAGAACCTCACGCATCAATTTATCTATCACACAAAAAAAGTTGAATTTTTTGAATTTTTCTAGTATTTATTTTGATTTTTTTTGATCGGGTGCAGATGATCCTGGCACCGAAACGCCGCACTCAAATATGAACCCCTATCTAGAAGCTAAGGGGCGACTCATTTAAAGTACTCCAAATGGGACTAAAGGGGTTCTGAAAGTTTTTTTTTCTGTCCCTGTTGGTGGCTCCAACCGAAGCTGAAGGTTAGACCTTTAGTGCCGATTGGATAAGCCAACCGGGACTAAAGGGGTTCTGAAAGTTTTTTTTTTCTGTTTTTAGTTTATGTTTTTGAGTGATTCCTTTTGCATTAGATTCAAAATTTTGTCTAGTTTATGTTTGTGCCATTAGTTTTCAAATTTGAATGATTTAAATTTGAATTTATTCAAATTTGGTTCATATCCTAGATTGTGAATAACGTCAGTTTAAAATAGTTTTTTATTTAATTCTTTTTGCTCCTAGTCACATGTTAGATTGTTGTCACAGGAAGCTTTATTTGGTTATTTTAGAATGACTAAAATTAGCATTTTCATTAAAACAATATTGTTTTGCTTATATAGTTGCTTTAGTCATTTAATTGTTGTTTTTAATTATTTTTAGTTGTTCTTTCTGTAGATTTTAACATGTCGAAGTATGCTTCTGTTAGACAATAGTAGATAAATTTGTATAATTAATTAATATTAATTTTGCTACTTTCTTGTATTATAGTTGTTTAGCCTTTATTATAGTTGATAGCATTAATTTTGCTACTGTTTGGTATTATCAATGAATCCACATCAGGCACTTGTGCTTTGCCAAACATAGAAAGCTCATTAGTTCTCATCCTAATCACATCACCAAGAGGCAATTGATTCTAGTATATGAGAAGTAATTTTAAAATTTAATGTTATTTAAAATAAGTAAATGATGTCATATTTAGATTCCTCACATTTTTCTGATAATAATGATATATTATTTGTCGAATTTCAATTTACAGATTTAAAGATATAAATCACAAAAAAGAACAAAATAATATTATTACTTATTTATTTTCATTGAAATTCAATATTAGTATTACTTAATTTATTTTAATAATTGTTCGGAATTCAAAAAATTAAATCATCTGACATCAAGACCTAACGGTTACACTAGTAGAAAAACGACCTTTACTGCCGGTTCGTAAGGCCCTTTTAGTGCCAGTTCTGGAATCG
>NC_041380.1:24743073-24766341 GCF_002162155.2 Triticum dicoccoides
CCACGTGGCACAAGTCCGCACCGGGGCTGGGAGACCTTTAGTCCCGGTTGGTAACACCAACCGGGACTAAAAGGTTTAGGGTTTTTTGGTTTTATGATTCATTTTTCCTTTTAATTTTGTGTTTTCCAATTAATTCTTTTTCATTTAAAACATATTTTACCCTAGTACATATTGTACACATTATGCATATATATAAATAGAATTTCTCGTAGAACCGATCATATATATATCATCGACTTTCTCGCACGACCATTCACGCACACACACACACACACACACCACACACATATATATACAAGTTAGTATATAAAATTTCTCATCCAATTTGCATGCAGATCATTACATGGAGGCATTACTTTGGTAGCGGGCAATGGAATTCTCTTTTGGGATCTATGACCCGGTCGAACAAAAATCCCGCTATTTCCTCTTGAATCGCTCTTACACGATTCTCTGGTAGGAGCTGATCCCGCATGTCCTTCATCTTTAAAGAAGGAGATCAGTATGTATGTATTAGTTGTGTGTGTATATATTAGATAATGATATAAAAATTGTGAATAGTGTTCTAGCAAACGTACCAATTGCTCTCTATCAGTTCTGCTCATTTCACACGTCATCATACGAATGTTCTCGCGAACGTAGTATGCACATAAATCAGTCCCCGACGCCTGCTTCAGGGCCTTTAGTTGAATATAATTCAATCAGATAATAATTATCAAGCATGCTAATGGTATTGAAACTAGAGTTAAATAGATGTTAGCTAGCTAACTAGTACAACTTAATTAATTAACTTGGGTCAATACCTTTTCAGCTTTTGTTTCCATGGGCCATCAACCTGTTTGATGAACTTTTCTCAAGCCCTGCCCGCCGACAAAGAAAATGAATAAAGAAGTTATTAATTACTTGATATCAGGAAATGACGAACTTCTATAGATGTTAGTGGTAGAGAGCGAAATCATAGATCATATATGTAAAATAATAATGTTAAAAACATAAGACATCTTCATATGCATTTAGTCATTGCTAAATTTAGGAACATGCATGTTGTCTTCTTTATCTAGATTCTTGGATCACGAGAAGGCTTGCTGATATTTCAGGGATTTTAGCTGAGACATAATCTTTGGGAGTTAATTTCTCTCTGTTTCTTGGATCACCAGAAGGTTTGCTGATATGTCAGGAAATTTCATATATAAATTGATTGGATTAGGTGTATAGAATTGAGGTGCTACTTTTAATTTGCTAACGAACATATGGTTTGATTGATGAGAAGGATTATCTAGATGACTACTCTAGCTCCTGACGTACACATGGTTTGTTTGGTCGCCGATCTATTCCTATCATGCCTGGTCCGGAACATCGCTGGAATGTGCCAGGAGGTTGTGTAATAGTTCTTCTACCGAGGATGAAAGCCTGCTTGGCCAGTGCACCGAGTCGATCATCTTGATTAGGCATACTAGGAGTTTGATTTTGAGTGCCTAAACGTGTGCGCGGAACGGTGACAATAACTTGGATGATGATCAGCAGAAACAATAGCGCATCTAAGTTGATGTTGTAGCCGGTCGTGGAGATGCACCACCTGCCATCTCCAATACCAACCCTTCACTTGTCTGCAACGCCAACACTATGTCCACTCGCTGCCGAGACGAGATCCACTATCATCATGTAGCTGTTTCGGTAGCCGAAAAGAATTCGGTCTTTTCTGAATGAATCACCTCGAACTCAAGTTTCCAATTTATCCTATTTCTAAATGAAGCCCCATTCAACCGCCGGTACTATACATCGCCCGGCAATTTTGGCACTTCCCATAACTTGTCTGTATTGTATGCGGTTGTCTTGCACACATATGTTGTAGTTTCAAGCATTGCTTCTGCAGCATGAGAAAGCTAGTTATTTATAGATATATAGTGTAAGTTGAAACTCCATTGCTTTACCAAAATTCACGTGTCTAGCTATTAATTTTCTTCCTTCAAGTGCAGCCATGGTTGTCGAGGTAATAACATCTGTAAAGTGCCTCCAGTATGTGTAAACCTTGACATGTCACAATTTGGGTCAATGTTATGAAAATAGGGTTCTCAAACTTAGAAACAAAACGAGTATTCCCCGGTGCTTCTCTGTCCATTCCCTGCATGTGAAGCCTCTTTATCCTTGACAAGCTTGATTTCCCTTCAAAATATGCTGCTACAATGTGGGTGCTCTTATAGGCTTACATTTCAGCTGCCTAGCTTGAATGGTTTTGGCTAGAAGGGAAAAAGAACAATATTTGTTTATGAACAATCACAATCTTCTCAGGGTTTATTAATTTTCACCTTCGATGCCCCCAATAGACGTCGGACCAAACATGTGTATAAATCAACAAAATGTTTAAATCCAAAAGATTGTGGAAATATCAGTTCATCATTTACACCGATCATCACAGACACAAAAATAATTCCTTTGGTTTTATTCTCGATGATTTCTTGTTCGGTTTAATTGTTCACGGTAATATACAATAATAACTAGATGTCTCTATAAAAGGGTCCGGTGGGGGTGAATAAGAATGTTCTTCTTTCTAATCGTGTATTCTTCCTTGTGTTTTGTATTACATCAAAGTTGATGCATCAGATATAGAAACACAACACCTACCACACCCATGGACACCTGTAAATGCTCCTTCGAACATGATCGTTGTTAGGATAAAGATCCACTCGACAGCTGGCAAAATCCTAATTTCCCAGTCAGACCAACTTTTTCATCGACCAGCAGAACCTTGTCTCTATCACTCAACAAATTCGTTAGCACATTCGGAGATTTCCTAAGTCTTCACTCAAGGAAATAGGTTTTGTATAGGATTTGAGCATCACTTTGGAAATGTGATTGGTGTATCACCGAGACCCCCTTTAATAGTACGATTTTTCCAATTACTCAAATAAGAAGAAAGAAATTATGAAAACAAAAGTCTTCAAGCTTCCAATTCTTCACATCAATTTCTTCAAAGACCGCACCAAATTCTTCACTTGAAGAAATACAATTTTAGGGGCCGTCTTCCGATGGTCAAACCAAATCTTCAGGGACTATAACACATGTGTACACTAACAAACACCTTAGTCCCATCACCCATTTGTCTTCAATACTCCAAAACCTATAAGGGTCCACTAGATGCACTTACACTATGTCATTAATCTTTTTGCTTCAGATCGTTGCTTGCTCCTTCTTTTAGTGATGTTCTTGTCTTCAAAAGAGCGATAAGACTATGCATATTCTCCACTTATACACCAAAACACGACCTCGTCTAGCTAGTGTGAGTTTGTTACCCGGAACATCTATTATGTGAATTAGGACTAGCTTTTAGTGGTGCTGGATCTACAGTGAGTAGCTCCAAGATGTTAAGACTTGAATATCCTGTCTTTCACTTACTCAAATTTCTAATGCTTCTCATTTCTAAAATATGTTCCATTCAACTGTTTGTGCCACTCATATGGTCAGACATTTTCTCTCTCTTTGTCGACTTGTCCGTGTTGTAAGCGAATATCATTCACCTTTGTTTTAGTTCCAATCATTATTGCTTCTACTACATGAAGCTAGTTACTTATAGACATGGTGTGAGCGTGGACTTCATTACTTCATCAAAGTCACGTTTCTACCTTTTTTATTTTCTCAATTGAAGTGTAGCCATAGCTATCAAGAAACTAACATCTCTAATAGGCATCCGATATATCTAGCCTTGACCTCATCTTTGTGATGAAAATAGGGTTCTTGGTCATAGAAAACTAGAATGTTCCCCCTTCCTATTGCCTGCATGTAATCCTCTTTCTACATTACAAGATCGTTTTTGTTACAATAGTCCAGTACACCCTGGGTGCTCTTAGATGCTTACTTTTCAGCAAGCTAGCCTGAATGGTGTTGGCTAACATGTAAAAATGACTTTTCTGATTGAACTAATAACCAGAAACTTCTTAAGGTTTATTAAATTTCATCTTCAAATACCCATAGAGCAAAATACATCAAACCAAACATGTTTATCAATCAACAAAAATATCTAAATTCAAATTGTGTGGAAATACCAATCCATAGAGACATAAATTTAGTTCCTTCGATTTGATTCTGAATATGGTACTCCATATAATTGTTGACAATATTATATGTAGAAACCACATGTCTCTAGACAAGTCTTGGAGACACCATCCAACAAGTTAATCAGGTGGGGGTGAATCTATCTTTCTTTCTAATCATATCTACCCTTATCTTTAATATATCACCCATTGCGCCATTGGTACACAGATCAACTGCAACTCGGAAGTTAAGTGAACTATTTAAAATGTAAAATGCAAACTAAGTGAACTATTTGAGGGGACCAACTGCAGCCATCGACGAAAAGACCAACTACAATTAAGAAGCGAAGCAACTAATACAGACAAAATTTAGGTGAATAGTTTGAATGATATTTCTCATGTATGGTCTGCAAGTCATTATGTCGTATTCAGTTTTCATATGGCATTTATATTTATCACCAACAGATAATGATGATCATTGCACATGTCCTTCTTTGGCTAACCAGGACAACCCAACAACCGAGGTAATAGAAAAGTCGACCAACACTCGCATGGTAAATGATGTGAGTCAGAGCCGTGGACTCCAACTCAAAACCGCTGAGGCAACCCGGGATCATACGGCAGACAACCGAGCCCAAATACTGGGTAGGAATCCGAAAGCACGACACTGGGGGTCAAGGGGATTGAATGAAAAGAGACCGTGGTACAATCCGACAACCACTTGGCTTGAACGAAACAACCTGACAGGATGCGACCGACGTGCATGCCAAGCCGGGTGTTCATATTAGTGTAGCACATGTGCTTGATAATTTTCATGCCATATGTGATAGCAGTGCTTTGTCGTTGAAAAAACAAAATTAAGTTTTTGGATTTCATTTTTACATTTTTACCGGAGCCAAACGAATGGGCGAAATCCGCTATTTCGGAATGTTTTTGAAAAAACTCTGACGAAAAGCACAAATTAAAAATTGAAATTTAAACAAAAAATGACCAATAATTGGACAAAAAGCGACCGCAATTTTTCTAAAAAAAAGCGTGAACCAAGAGAACAAGAACATACGGCATAATCACATTCATGGAAGAGAAAACTGAAGCAGATTGAACAAATTCCAGAATTAACATTCCGAATCATAGTGTACGAGCTGGCTTTTCATCATTGTTATCAAGCTCAAAGACAAGATACGACCTGCAAAGAGGTGGCCATCCCAATCACGTGGTGCCACCGCGACCTGGTGCTCCATGCCCTCCGTCGGCCGCTCCACCGCCTACCGCACCCCGTGCATTTCGAGGTAAACAAACATGACGCGGACAGTGCCTGCGGCGGTGGCTCGGGGCCTGTATTTGGCCGCCATCAGGAGGGCCGCCATAGATAGGATTTGGAAGGTCAGCCCTCACATCTTAATTTGATTTGAGTCGTTCCTTTCTACTCCCTCCGTTCTTAAATATTTATCTTTCTAGAGATTTCAACAAGTGACTACATACAAAGCAAAATGAATGAATCTACACTCTAAAATATGTCTACATACATCCGTATGTTGTAATCTATTTGAAATGTCTAGAAAGACAAATGTTTCGGAACAGAGGGAGTAGCATGGTACTGAGATGTGACGGGCCGGATTCGTGTAAAGATGCCTTTTAATCCACTAGTAAGTGTGCACGTGCAACACATGTTTCAACTAAAATACATTTTATTATGAAATATAAAAATTCTATCATCATATTAACCTTCTAAAAAATTTGATAACTCATACGAAGAGCATATGATTCCTAATTCTATCATCATATAGACCTTTTAAAGAAATTGATGCACCATGGCCACACCCCCTTAGCTGGCGCCGGCAACCATTGTACTATAGATGTTTGTCTTGTATGCCAGACATCACTGTTCATACTGTGTCACAGAAACAATTTCATAGCACGATCTATCTAAGATTTTTCATAATTGTATCCAAAATTAACTAAATATGAGGTATACTATTTCCAATCTGAAAAATACCAATCCTGTTCCTTCTATTTGGTTCCTATGAAACGGACATTACAATAGGCACTGGAAATAAAATAAAATTGATATCCAAGTGTGCATAGAAATAAGTGGATTCCACATAAGCCGATAAAATGACATAATTCATCTAAGTTGTAAGATACACCCTCCGTCCCATAATGTAAGACGTTTTTTGACACTACATTTAGTGTCACGTCTTACATTATGGGATGGGTGGAGTACAAGGTTGTGCAAAGACGTTTTTTGACACTACATTTAGTGTCAAAAAACGTCTTACATTATGGGATGGATGGAGTACAAGGTTGTGCACCATGAAAACCATTCAGAGAACTAACTGACGGACAAACCAGATTTGCAAGCCCACTAAAGGTAGAATTGCTCATAACCTGATCAATGTAGCTCATTTGTGGCCATTTAGTGTTGATCCTTCCATGGCCAGGTCCGTATTTGCGACTATTCATTTAGAACAACATGCTTCTATTGTAAACTTTCACAATATGTACGGGTATGTCATGTACCCACATAAATCCCATAACAGGTTTTTAATCATTCTTAAAATTGCAGGCAACCGTCCAGGATTATAAGTTGAATAGCTCTTATATGAGACCCGACAAAATATAATAGGAGCTAACATGGCAGCAAACACAGACTACATTTTATAAGCTGCTCAAGAAGACTCAGACTCTTTCACGTCTATGAAACTAAAAAAAAATCTAAGCCATGATTAACTCCTAATTTCAACATGGTCTATCTGGTTATATCCTTCCTGGGCTTCACAACAGAAGATAATCTAGATCACGTACACGTACAGAAGAGCCAATATGCCTTATTGATACTTCAATTCAACATGAAGTTGTTTCATTGATGTACAACTATATATTGGTTGTGAGGGCACCCATTCATGAAGCTATTCTGTTTCAACTAAAATACATTTTATTATGAAATATAAAAATTCTATCATCATATTAACCTTCTAAAAAATTTGATAACTCATACGAAGAGCATATGATTCCTAATTCTATCATCATATAGACCTTTTAAAGAAATTGATGCACCATGGCTACACCACCTTAGCTAGCGCCGGCAACCATTGTACCATAGATGTTTGTCTTGTATGCCAGACATCACTGTTCATTTATGTTGCCAAGATGGCGGATTCAGGCATATTGTTGTAATACTTTGCAAGGTCCTCGAGAATAATCAATAAAGTGACCGTATACATTTCCCAGATGCAGAGGCCAGAGGTCATCCTCCTTTTCTAAAAAAGAAGACATCACTGTTCATACTGTGTCACAGAAACAATTTCATAGCACGATCTATCTAAGATTTTTCATAATTGTATCCAAAATTAACTAAATATGAGGTATACTATTTCCAATCAGAAAAATACCAATCGTATTCCTTCTATTTGGTTCCTATGAAACGGACATTACAATAGGCATTGAAAATAAAATAAAATTGACATCCAAGTGTGCATAGAAATAAGTGGATTCCACATAAGCCGATAAAATGACATAATTCATCTATGTTGTAAGATACTCCCTCCGTCCCATTATGTTATGGGACGGATGGAGTACAAGTTTGTGCACCATGAAAACCATTCAGAGAACTAACTGACGGACAAACCAGATGTGCAAGCCCACTAAAGGTAGAACTACTCATAACCTGATCAATGTAGCTCATTTGTGGCCATTTAGTGTTCATCCTTCCATGGCCAGGTCCGTATTTGCGACTATTCATTTAGAACAACATGATTCTCTTGTAAACTTTCACAATATGTACAGGTATGTCATGTGCCCACATAAATTCCATAACAGGTTTTTTATCATTCTTAAAATTGCAGGCAACCGTCCAGGGTTACAAGTTTAATAGCTCTTATATAAGACCCGACAAAATATAATAGGAGCTAAAATGGCAGAAAACAAGACTACATTTTATAAGCTGCTCAAGAAGACTCAACTTTTTCACGTCTATGAAACTACAACAACAAAAACAACCACAACAAAGCTTTTAGTCCCAAACAAGTTGGGGTAGGCTAGAGGTGAAACCCGTAAGATCTCGCAACCAACTCATGGCTCGGGCACATGGATAGCAAGCTTCCACGCACCCCTGTCCATAGCTACCTCTTTGGTGATACTCCAATCCTTCAGGTCTCTCTTAACGTACTCCTCCCATGTCAAATTCGGTCTACCCCGCCCTCTCTTGACATTCTCCGCACGCTTTAGCCGTCCGCTATGCATTGGAGTTTCTGGAGGCCTGCACTGAATATGCCCAAACCATCTAAGACGATGTTGGAAAAGCTTCTCTTTCACGTCTATGAAACTAAAAAAAATAAATTCTAAGCCATGATTAACTCCTAATTTTAACATGGTCTATCTGGTTATATCCTTCCTGGGCTTCACAACAGAAGATAATCTACATCACGTACACGTACAGAAGAGCCAATATGCCTGATTGATACTTCAGTTCAACATGAAGCTGTTCCATTGATGTACAACTATATATTGGTTGTGAGGGCACCCATTCGGTTGTCGCGAAGACGAGGAGGTCGCGATGGACCTGCATGGTGGCGCAGAGGTCGTGACGGCTCGATGCGAGAACCGTGGAAGGTGCGAGGCACGAAGACACGGCGTGGCGGCGCACGGGACTGCGGGCTGCTGCAGCGGCAGCGAGCGGAGGCTTGTGACGGAGACGCAGCGGAGGAGTCCATGGCGCCGAGACGACGTCGACGAGGCAGGGCTCGCATCGGCAGGTCATGCGGCAACGCCGTGGCTTAGGAGGTGAAGTGTTGGGCAAATAAGCCACAGCTCGGACGGGTCAGGCGTGGTGCGTGTGCGTGCCCGAGCGTGTGTGCCCTTGTGGCAGTAGCGTGTGCGTGCTCGTGGCCGTCGTAGTTAGACTGGCAGTAGTAGCAAAACGGCCGCGGTGTTCCGTTCGTAGTCAGCCGGGTCGTACGCGTAGAGCGCGTCGTGGAGGCCGGGCTGAGCGGATGGATAGTGCGTAGATCGGGGAGGTGGGCAGCGATGTGCATGCATGCATCGGCCTAGTATAAAGTCCCCCGGGTTGAGTTTGTTAGGAGAGTGCGTGTGTGTGCGTCAAGATGTAGTTGCCAAACCATGTAGCCAGTGGGTTTAGCTCGAGTACATGCTCGAGCGAAAAGACGCCGTACGTGCGGCGGGCTGAGTTCGGGCTCAGAGAAATAGAAGCGGCCGTTCGTGCGGCCGGCGGCGTACGTGCGCCGGGCAAAACTACCTGTGTCTTTGTGTCCATCCCTTCCTCTAGTCTTCTTCTTCCTCGAGAGCTGTGTGAGGCAGGGAGGTCGAGCTCCGGCGAGCAGGGGAGGAGGCCGGCGGCAACAACAAATATGCAATCAAGTATGATCATGCACAGATGCATTACCAATGAGGTTAGTAAAGTCCAGAATGATCCAACATAAGTGTTATTTCCATGAACATGCTTAGAAGCATATTATCATGATGTATACATCTGTATGCTCCAAAAAACTGAAATCAAATGTGCCATGGCACAGAAATGTCATAGTACGCCCCAGAAAATATTTTTCTTCTATACATGGACACAGAACAAGCTCTAATCAGAGATAACAAAACAAAAGCATCACAAAGTGCATACTTATTATCTTAACCATGAGACGTCAATAATTACAAGCACCAAGAAAAGGGCAATTTTTCTCCTTTGCACATACGTCAAGTGTGTAGTGCAGACTGCTGGGTGTTGCTCTCTCCTCGACCGCACATGTTTGAAGTTTGAACAAATTCTTGTGCATTTCTCCCTTTTGGATTGTAGCTACGGCCAAACAAAATGTGACGCATCCTTCAACACTGGGTTGTAATCTTCCTCCTAATCTTCAGCTTGTACCTGACCTTCCTCAACCCCTGCCACTTCTGTTTGGCATGACTTTCTCTTCCTCTACCACACCCTCTTCTTCCACCTCCACCTTTCTATCTCTGCCACTTGCATTGTCTCCCCCTTTACCAGATCATGTATATGTGCATAACCACAAACTTATAAGAAAGCTCTTTGAGACATCATAGTGCCATCAGTAGTTCATGACAGAACAAATACTTTTTGCAGGAAAGAACAGTCTCGGTTGTTAAATATTAAAGAACAATCCAGTGATCATATCAAGAAGTCGGAGGTCCAGGATGCTCTGGTAATCTCAGTACAAAAGAGGAAGAAATAGCAATCAGCGCCTTGTGGAAATAGAAGAACACAATTAACTATGATCTTGCTATTAAAGAAGCATACATAAAAACCAGCATCTATTGACAAGTCGGTACAATGACATTACTTCCAGTTTGAGAGAGCAAATGTATATAGTACTTCTTAAAAGGAAATATATATATTATATTTATTGATATGTTAATCACTATGTAGCAAGCATCAGATAGTCTTGCTATTTTGAAGTAACAGTAAGCAACTCCATACCTATTCGTTAATGTAGAGATGAACAATTGATTCAAGCAGACTCCACGGTATTCTTGTTTTAATTCAGATCGCTCCTGTAAGAAAAACGAACTACAGATCAGAAAATAAGTAAGCTTACTTGGCTGGAAGTAGTATGAAGATGAGATGATTCCACATTATTCTCAGAGATACATTCATATCATACGTGAACAGAAGTCCATAATCAGGACGATTGGGAAATGCATCTCAAATACCAGGTTGCAGGAGTTGTGCACCTGTAGTTCTCTGGCTGCTCGGAACACAACAGAGATAGGAGACTTGTAGTGGGCAGGCGCGTCCACAACAATCAGCCTCGGTGGCGGTCTGTCATCCTCGAGGGTCTCGTTTCCAGCTTGGTGCTCGATGGTTCCGCCTCATAACTCGACGGCAGCGTCCGTAGACCTCAAGCGGAGGCGGCGGCAGCAGCAAAACAAGCATGTGCGGCATCGGCGCCTACAACGTCGTTTGCATCCGTCGTTTATATCTTCTTATATATTATATTATATATTTACTAATTGGAGGCACCATTCATGATATCTCATTAATCCACATCATTAAAATTAATTAAACCGTTAAATTGAAAAATTAACGTTCATGATAAAAGGAAAATTTACGTAACGCCCATGATTCCGTGTTACAAAAAAACGCATCTGACACGACTAACGTCAGAAAAAAAGGAAAGGCTCCATCTGTTCATACAAATTAAGAAGGAAAGCCTACGTAAAAAAAATATAGGCCAATAATAAAAGGGAATGAATGCACGATCTGGTTGATTGCCCGTCAAATAAAAGCCTTATATACTGCGCTTAGAATTAAACGAGAAACGAAAACTCTCCAAGAGTCCATATGTATCACGCTTGGATGGAAACGTGTGTTTAGAAGTCCATGCGTTTCAATGTAAGATCCAATCCACCCCAAGAATGCATAGCTATTACGCTTGGAAGGAAATATTTGATGTCAAAAAGGGAGGAAGGAAACGTGCAGCTCCCTAAAACAAAGGAAACATGCAAATTAAAATCAGCTAGCAAGTTAACGATTTTTTTAATGAAAACGCAGTGATGAACACACATGCATATGCGTAACACAGCTAGGTACACATATATGTACAATATTCCACTAAAAAAAGAATATACGTACATCACAGATGGACGATGTTCTCTTCACTATAAATCTATGTACACTACTTCAGTATTTTTTGTAAATATAAGTATGTGAACTATTTTTCTTATTCAGAAATCACACTTAAGTATATTCCCAAAATTATAGATGACATGCAGATAGTGTTTTCTGAAAATACAAAGATATTAATTTAGGAAAAGTTATAAATGTATGCCAGAAATATATTTAATAAACAAATACTAGATTATATAATAAAATCCAAAATTGCTAAACTGCACGAGTGAAACAAAAATCTTCACAAAAATCCAAAATAATTAAACCGGCGAGTGCATGTGGAACCGACTGATTTCATAAGTTCAGACACACACACATGGTATAAGTTACATATACCATACTAATTACGCCCACAAATCACAGTTAAGAATATGTACCCAAATTTGCACATGATAGATTTATGAAAATATGAAGAAATTAGTATTGAAAAAGTTATAATCTATGTCACAAATATATCAACTGAACAAATCCTAAATGATAATTGGAAAAATCTGAAATTGCTAAACAGACGAGGGCATCCGAAACCAACTAATTTCTGAAGTTCGGACACAGGGTGTAAGTTCTGTATTTATCAGATATTCGAGGAATAAGCACAAATACACGAATGCTTATATTTGAGAAAAATAAAACTTAGTAGTTGTCAAAAAGAGAGATGTGCTCCGGGTAAATTGATGGCACGGACGTGAGCGAACAAAGCTTTTTTTCCCGATGGATAAAGCTATATATCTTGGAATATGATATGGGCTTCTCGCGAAAACGATGGATTAGGATCAGAGCTAGAGGTCATGGTCTAATGAAAATCATCATTATTACCTTTTCCAATGGCGAGGGTGGGATGTTACAAGGATCAACTTTAAAAATGTTAAATAACTTTATGACAAGGATCGAATAATTAGGGGCATTCTTAGACAAAACAAAAGATTAAGCCACTAAAATTATATGCGGAAATTTAAAAATATCAAGCAGGCTCAAACTGAGCGAGTGAAAATTCAATGGTGACTAAAGTTTAGATTAATAAAAAACAAGGATGGATTCTAGAACGTTACAGCCCAAGTGAAATTTGATCTGATTAGAAAAGTAGAAATATAGTTAATTATTAAAATCCCCTAAAAAGTTAATTATTAAAAAGACATATAATGCTTCCATGAATTTAACAGTAAACTTCAAGAAGTTGAACAATCTTCCAAACATTTAAAGGTACAAGAAGATGCATGAACTGAGCGAGCCACGGAACGTAGCGAGCTGTGCATCTCATCAACATGTTGAACTGATGATCACTTGACTGGTGGGTGTGGCGAAGAGTTAGATATGGATATGTGTGTGTCTGCGCATGCACGTGCGTAACACACACACCCATCGATAGCACGGATGGATGGGGCTGAGAGTGATCGGCGTAACTAACTACTGAGAGAAAATTGTTGTTGGTCATGCATATTTTGAAAGATATTTTAACCACATGTATGCATGTGGAAATATGGGTAACCGGCCAATAATAAGTGGTAGAGAGCGAAAGCATACATGTTATATGTATAGTAGTGTTAAAAACAGAGCACATCTTCATATGCATTTAGCAATTGTTAAATTTAGGAGACGTTAAATATATCGAATGGTGTGACCATATTTTGGTGTGGCACAAAGACGATTACAAAAATTTCATAGGTAGTATATGATTATCCACTATGTTTTAACTGTAGGGCGTATGGAAATATAATATTTTATACGCCATGAAAATAAGTATTAAAAATAATTTTTAAAACTATGTAGTTCTAATTTGAATGGGATTTTAAGTAAATAATTACTTAAAATTTATGTATATTATTCTAAATTTTCAATAATTACTAGCCCGTGCAGTAGCACGGGTTGACGACTAGTAATAATAATAAGAATGATAGCCCTTTGTTCATTTGTGATCAACGGTGGTCTTATATGTTACTTTACTCTTTTGCTTCAACTTAAGATAATCAAGACCAAAGTCCCACAACTACTAACTAGTACTAGGATATACTCTTTTTTTTACAAACTATTCCTGCAAAGAAAAATTTGACCTAAATAAGGCATGGCCATACAGCTACTGGTAGACAATGAAACTCAGATGCCAAGATCATTGACGTGTGCTGGCAAGCAAAACACACTTGAGTCTGTACCTTACGTACTCCTTGTTCCATGGCGGCCGTCGAATCCCACATCAGGATCGACCAGGTCTGATCTTGTCGAACCAAAGACCTCGCATTCATGATCATACATTCTTGGACACAAACCCAATTGGTCATGTGTACGCGTATATAAAACGAATGTAGATAAATTCATATCATTCAAATTGAGATCACGAAGGGATCTAGCATATCATTCAAATTGAGATCACGAAGGGATCTAGCAAAAGAAATTTGCACTGATGAGCACGAAGTAGTACTAGTTGGGTGGGCATTCCGATGTTTGAGATGCCGGAAGCCCAGATTCAAATTAGAATTCGAAAAGTGGAGGCGCTAACCACCTTCTTCTTCTTTGTTTTGTCACTTTGCGTTTGGCCTCGGAAAAGATTGCTACGGATGTTCAGGTCTAATGCTGCATCCCCCATTCTAGATTCTTAGATTCTTCATTAACCCACCCCCCTCTATGGCGGGTGATGCAATCTGCGGGCTGATCCGCAAACAAGGGAAACTTTATTTTAATCTACTTCATCATGCTACCCTTTTCCTGCCATAATTCTTGAGCTCTTTTGCTGTACCCCCTAATAGATATGGACCGTCTATTATCAAAATCCAAGGGTGGTGATCCATCCATACTGCTCAACTGCGCGAGGACCATCGCCAGCAGTATCGGTACCACTGGCAGCTCCAGGTGCAGCAGTATACTTGCCGTGAGGGTGATTTAGGAAGAAAAAAAAGTCAGCCCGCCTCATGACCGAGCGAACCCGTTCTCTTCACTTGTTCTTCTCGGCTGTAAGCACGCGCCCGTCGGCTAGGATTCTAGCGGCCGCCTCGTCACTTCCATATTGTTGACCATGCTCGTGGACCGATGCTGCTACGCCGCCGGCCATGATCGTCCACCGTCAGTGCACCTGCATCGTCTTCCTTGACGAGGCCTTCTCTCCTCCCGGCTCCCCTTCCTCTCTGCCGGCGGCCGCCGCTGCATCTCATCTTCTTCCGCGTCCTTACTCAGCCATGACCGTGGACTGAGCGCGATTCCAACGAGCTCCTCTTCTTCGGCAAGGCCGCACGCAACTGTCAGGCGCCATATAGCGAGGGAAATTAGAGGTAGTATTTCAGAAGCCGCCAATCGATGGACTCTATCAATCAACCAAAAACAGAACATTTCCGTCGAGAAGGTGACTTATACTGACTAGGACGTGGACGTACAATGAGGGTGATACGAGGCGCGGCTGGAGGTTCCAGAACACCACGGCCAGGTCGACCAACGTCCGACGCTCTAGGTCAAGCACGCGGGCGGAGGCCAATGGCGAGGGCGAGCTGGGAAGCCAGGACGTAGTGGCGAGTTCGACCACGGCGGAGCCGACTACTCGTCGAGTGGGCGGCGGGAACAGGGCGACATCACAACCAGGACGAACACACTAATTTCTGATGGGTTAGCGTTATTCTGGAAAAAGGAAATCTGACGAGACTGCCCTCGGGAAATCAACGGCGTAGATGATTGTATACTGTTCACTTTCATCTATAGCAGTATAGGGTACCATAAAAAAGCTCTAATTCTTAGCCTTCTTGTTAACCACTGCATTCACCCCTCCGCGATTCCCATTCTCCCATATCCGATGAAGGCACCCTCTTGGCACTTTGGTGAGGTCCGATACGACTTTAGTCACGCCATTTTTCAGACGACCCGTGCGACCATTTCTGACCAGCAACATGGTGTATGCAGAGCGCTTGACGTCGTCACTGTACCAACACCTCTTTCTCTTGTTAGTAACCCGATGTGCACATGCAAAATAATGCAAACATTAAATAACTATTTAGTTGTGTGGATAAAATCATGCACAATCTAAAGATCATCTTGATAAAGCCATGCAAAGTCTATGGTCATCATGCAGCAAACCGCACTTACAGAGATCTATGCCGGTGTCAATATGGGTGTCGATGTCCATGTCGTCTGCCGTAGCATCCACCTCTGCCTCTGCGTGCACCTCCATGTCATCGTCCGCCGCGTGCACCTCCGCCTCTGCGTGCACCTCCGTATCGTCGTTCACCGTGGCATGGCCGGCTGCTGCGTTTACCTCGGTGTCCGTGGCGTGCGCGTGCTCATCCACCTCCGCTTCCGCGTGCACATACATGACGTCGTCAGTAGCAGCTTGGTCGGCTGCTGTGTTTACCTCCGTGTCCGCCGCGTCCGCGTGCACTTCAGCGTCATCGTCCGCCTTAGCCTCGCCAGCTACTGCATGCACGCCCGTGTTCGAGTGCATGGCGTCCTTGTCCGCAGCACGCCCACCTCCAAGACAGCCGGCACCTCGCCCGCCGGCGCCGCCAGCGCCGCCGGCACCTTGCCCGCCACCTCCGCCTGCGCCGCCGGCACCTCGCCCGGCGCCACCGAAGGGGCCGCCCGCACGCATCATAGCGTTGCGCCCAGCGAGGATAAGTCGGCCGTGTACGCGACCACCTTCTCCCTCAAAGACGCTGCCTCCGGCTCCCGCGTCGAACTGGCCACGCCCACGACCGACGAGTCCCAGGGGTGGAGCCGCCGGCCACCTTGCCCGCCACCTCCGCCTGCGCCGCCGGCACCTCGCCCGATGCCACCGAAGGGGCCGCCCGCCCGCATCATAGCGTTGCGCCCAGCGAGGATGAGTCGGCCGTGTACGCGACCACCTTCTCCCTCAAAGACGCTGCCTCCGGCTCCCGCGTCGAACTGGCCACGCCCATGACCGACGAGTCCCAGGGGGCGGAGCCAGCGGCCACCTCGACCGGCTGTAGAGTCCTGCGTCCCGGAAGACCATGATACTGTTGGTTTTTGATCTTGGTAGATCAAATTCCCCGGAGAGGTGCAGCAACACACGTACGTGTAAGCTAGCTCAAAGAAGCAACCAAGCTAGTAGCTTAATTGATCTAGAGGGAACTAGTTGTACGTGCGTCTAGCCGTCTCGTACGTGAGTCTGCGTGGAGGAGCTCTAGCTGGATCGGATCGATCTACTCTCTTCAGAACACTTGCGTCGACTTCCGTAACTTGCGAACGATAAAACTGATCGATGGCCAAAGGCTCTTGTCGAGCCTTTCAATAATCTTTATTGCTTTTCTCTTTTTCGTTGGTATACAGATACAGGGGGTTACGTACCTATATAGTATAACAGCTAGGAGTAGCTATCTAACCTACTCGGCTAGGATTTCTAATCCTACTATTACTATGGGAGTACCTAGAACTCATTTAGATGAGATATAATTTGGTCTCATTCACTTTGAAAACAATAACAGATACAACCCATGTCAGCACACACGCATCTTATAGCATCATAATTAATGGCTATAAAAGGTGAATGAGACCAAATTATATCTCATCTAGATGAGTTCTAGCAAAACTGTATTACTATTGGTACCTGATCAGTGTTGGACTAGGACACAACTACTACACGTCATGTTTATTCTTACATTCACCCCCTAAACATGACATCCTCGATGCGACCGGGGTCCCAAATGCGACGACTACTACTCATAGGCTTTATCATCGGCATTGTCTTCGTCGTTGCTCGCAACATTTCAGGGACCGTCTTTGTTGTCGACGGCTCGTCTGTAGCTTGACGCCAGCGCTTCTGCTTGGTCGCGTCTTCAACCTTCACCTGTTCTTCGGTGCTTGGTAGACTGTCATTTGGATCGTCGAGGGGTCTTTTGAACCCGAGTGAGACCAAACTTCGGTCTAACTTTGAGTTCCAAGCTCTTGGCGCTTGCTTCAACCCGTAAAGTGCCTTCTTGAGCTTGTAAACTTTTCCTTCTTCGCCTTTCTTCTCGTAGCCAAAGGGTTGTTCCACGTACACTTCTTCTTTGAGGTCGCCGTTGAGGAAAGCGGATTTCACATCCATATGATGAACCTTCCAATCCTTTTGTGCTGCCAAAGCTAGGAGCACTCTCACCGTCTCGATTCGAGCAACTGGTGCAAACATCTCCTCATAGTCAACTCCTTGACGTTGTACGTAGCCCTTTGCAATGAGTCTTGCCTTGTACTTCACAATGGCACCCTTCGTGTCCTTCTTCAACTTGTAAACCCACTTCAAACCTATGGCCTTTTGGTTTGGAGGTCGGGTTACCAAAGACCACGTGCCATTGCTCTCGATCACCTTTATCTCCTCATCCATGGCGTGCGTTCAACTTGAACTTTTGCTCGCCTCTACGAAGTTCGCTGGCTCCTCAACTCCGAGTAAACACAAATCGGAGTGCTCAAGCGTAACTGGTTTTGCGTACTTGTAGACTTTCTTGAGGGTCTTGTAGCGACGAGGCACGGAAGAATCCGTTGTGGCATGCGAAGGAGGTGACACAAATTGTGTCGGCGTCGATGCATTTGAGGAAGACCGTTGAGTCTCGGGCTCGGTAGATGCCGGATCATTGGCATCCTCGTCGTTGGCGTAGTCGTCGTGACCGTGATCATCATCTTGATTATCATCATCACTATGCGCCTTGTTGTCGATGTCGTTGCCGAGATCTCTACCCGTGTCTTGCGCGTCGTTGTCGCTATCACCTTGCGACCCATGCGCGTCGTCGTTGGTGTCGGCACCATGGTGATCACTGCCATTGCGGTCACCTTGGTTGGGTGTCTTGCCAACCACCTGGACGTCCTTCCCTGCATCATCATCAGTTGGAAATTCAACCGTGAATATATTATCGTTTGGAGCATCGTTGGCTGTTGCGCTCCAATTCCACGCTTGGTTTTCTTCAAACACGACGTCACGTGAAATCCGTAGATGCTTGGTTTGTGGATCGTAGAAGCGGTATGCCTTGGTGCCGGAACTCCTCTTGTATCCGATGAACACCATTTTGGTGTTACGATCAGCAAGCTTTGAGAGATGCGGCTCCGCCGTCTTCACATGCGCCACGCACCGGAACGTCCGTAGATAAGACACATTTGGCTTATGTCCGTAAATTTCTTCATACGGAGTCTTGTTGATCACCGCCTTCGTTGGAGCCCGGTTGAGAAGATAGACCGCCGTCGAGACAGCTTCTCCCCAAAATGTCCCTGGCAAGTTCTTGCTCTTGAGTAAACTTCTCGCCATGTCAATGACGGTTCGATTGCGCCTTTCAACAACACCGTTCTGCTGTGGTGTATAAGGTGCCATGAGGAACCTTTTTATGCCAATCTTCTCGCAGTAGTCGTTGAACTCGTTCGACGCAAACTCTCCACCACGATCTGTCCGTAGAGCGCGAACCTTCAGCTTGTGTTCCATCTCCGTTGCAGCCTTCACCTTCTTAAACGCTTCAAACGCCTCATCTTTAGATCGTAGGAGAACGACCCACATGTATCTCGAGTAGTCATCTACCACAAGGAAGAAGTACTTCTTTCCTCCATGAGTTGCTAGGATGATAGGGCCACATAGATCACCATGGAGCAGCTCGAGTGCATCACTTGCATGATAGGTAGACTGAGCAGCGAACGGCCTGCCGTGCTGTTTTCCAACCAAGCACCCGTCACATACTTGATCAACATGATCGATAAACGGCATCCCAGATACCATCTCCATCTTCGACATCTTCTTCAAGGCGTAGAAGTTAACATGTCCAAATCTAGCATGCCATAACCACGAATCATCATCACTCTTGGCGAGCCAACACTCCGGTTGAGATTGATCAAGATTGAGGATATAGAGCCTGTTCCGCGTGCGATTCACACACGCTAGCATGTTTCGGAGGTTGTCGAAGATCGTCATCACTCCGTTCTCAATATCCACCTTGCATCCATTCTCGTCAAGTTTCCCGACAGAGATGATGTTGTTGCGAAGCCGTGGGATGTAGTACACTCCGGTGAGTATGCGATGTTCTCCTGTGAGACCCTCGAAGAGGACAGAACCTTGCCCGCAAATCTCCACATTTGAACCGTCACCGAACTTGACAGAGCCTTGAACATCATATTCTAGCTCGAGGAACTTCTCCTTGCACCCCGTCATGTGGTTACTGGCACCCGTGTCGAGATACCACGACACGTTCTAGCTCCCGGATAACTTTGGTGTTACCTTTTTCTCATGAAGTAGCATCTTCCGGTTTGGTTTCACAACCGCTGTTTGGACGAGATCACAAACTTCGGCCATCAGAAGACCTGGACGTTCGTCTTCCTGCTTTGCCAAATTTGCCTTGATCTCCCGCTTGTTAGGCTCCGGACAATCCTTCGCAAAGTGACCCATCTCGTTGCAGTTATAGCACTTGACCTCAGACATATCCAAGTTCCATGGCTTCCGCTCTTTAGATCGGTCCGCCTTACCACGACCTTGTGGCTTGCCTTTTCCTTTGCCTTTTCCGGTTTGTCCGCCGCTCTTCGCGTTGTTCGAGCCATCGCCGACGTTACGCCTTCCTTTGCTACTTGGGGACTCCCAATCTGCGCGTGAGTACATGAGTTGGTCACCACCTCCTCCTTTGCCTTTCCGACAACCACGAGCATTCTCTTCCCATGTCCGCAAGCGTCCGATCGCCTTCGTTATGGTCATGTCGTCGATGTCGTAAAGCTGCTCGAGCGTGCCGATGATGTACGTGAATTTATCAGTCACCGAACTGAAAAACTTCTCCACAATCTCGGTCTCCTCAAGCTTTGCACCAAGCGCGCGGATCTCTCCCACCAATGTAGTCAGACGCATGGCATAGTCGTTCACCGATTCAGTTTCCTCCATCTGCAACTTGTGAAATTGGCGTTTCAGCACTTGTGCCCGAGTCTTCGTGACGCGATCTTCTCCAATCCTCATCTCTTTGAGTGCGTTCCACGCCTCTCTTACTGTCTCGAACTCCGCCAATGTCATCAGCACGGAATCTGGCACAGACTGGGCTATGGCGGCCATGGCACCTTCGTCGCACTCCTTGTCGACGTCGTCGTCCGTGATGGCCTCCCACACTCGAAGGGTTCGGAGAATAATCTTAATCTTGACCGCCTACACGCCGTAGTTGGCGTCGGTGAGCATCGGGTACTGGATGGGGATCTTGCGATGCGACTGTACGTTGGCGCGCCCGTTCCGCCATCACTTGTTGCTGACTTGCCGCCCTTCTTCACATTGTCGCCATTCTTGTTCGCCTTGGAACCGCCGTTGCCGGACTTGACGGACTCAGCATCGCTTCAGTCATCGTAGATCGTACATCGTCGAGGCTCTAGATACCAATTGTTGGTTTTTGATCTTGGTAGATCAAATTCCCCGGAGAGGTGCAGCAACACACGTACGTGTAAGCTAGCTCAAAGAAGCAACCAAGCTAGTAGCTTAATTGATCTACAGGGAACTAGTTGTACGTGCATCTAGCCGTAGCCTCTCGTAAGTGAGTCTGCGTGGAGCAGCTCTAGCTGGATCTGATCGATCTACTCTCTTCGGAACACTTGCGGCGACTTCCGTAACTTGCGAACGATAAAACTGATCGATGGCCAAAGGCTCCTGTCGAGCCTTTCAATAATCTTTATTGCTTTTCTCTTTTTCGTTGGTATACAGATACAGGGGGTTACGTACCTATATATAACAGCTAGGAGTAGCTATCTCAGCGCCGGTGTCAAGAAAGGAGGAAGCAGCGTGGCGGCAATTGTACCGTGATCGAAGATGATGACCTGTTTGCGACTGGTTGCAGATCCTTCTATTGCAGGGGTCTTCTCTCAAGATTCAGGGATGATGACACAGGGCTCCAAAGATCTTCTTGTGTTATGGTTATCTTAGGGTACTCTAGGTATTCATGGTCCTTTGTGTTTGCGTTTCAGTGTGCTTGTAAGAGTCAACTACTTTGTACTGATTCGTAATTTAAATAAAGAATTTCTCTCAAAAAAAGAAGCTAGGAGTAGCTATCTAACCTACTCGGCTAGGATTCCTAATCCTACTATTATTATTGGTACCTGATCAGTTCGGACTAGGACACAACTACTACACATCATGTTTATTCTTACAGATACGGCCCGACCACGCCCGGTCAGACCATACCTTCCTCGCCCACGTACCGTGTCGCTGTCGACACGGGATGCTCCGGCATCTCCTCTGCCATCTCCTCCACCTATTCCTACTTCTCTTCCTCCTCCCGCCATACTGGACTGATCAGAATCTTCATCCGGAGGATGGTTTAGATCAAGCAAAACCATGGTGGAAGAAAGTGGAGAGTGAGCTCAGTGAACTAGAATGTGAGGGGGGCATCGACTTAAGACATGCTGTGTCCCCTCCTTCAAAAGTTAACATGGTCCGTGGCTAGCTGGCTACACAAAGAAGGGGGAGGCAACGCGAATATGGCTTATCCCAACCGGTTGTTCGCGCAACGCCAATCGCCGTGGCCCACTGGGTACTATCCAGGAATCTCGGTTTTCCTTTTTCCCACAGATATACAGCCCGAATACAGTCGCGTCGTATCTGTCCGCTCAGTCGCTCACCTATGGCCGTACCTCCTGAGCCCCTCCCTACGTCATTACCTAGGAGCAGGAGGTGGTGCGTGGCTGGCTGGCTGCACAAGGAAGGGGGATGGGATGCCCTCCGTTCCGTTCCGTTGCAACGGAGTGGCACTACCGGAACAGGGGCTGGTGCCGACCGCCATATGTATGCCGACGGCCACCGTCGGCCTACTCCTGAATATGCCTACAGCCGGACCTAGGCCGTCATGCTATCCCGAGCTATGCCGACGGCTTCCGTCGGCACATACTTGCCGTCGACTTAGACCCATACTACGCCTACAGCCGCCGTCGGCATATATAAGCCGTCGGCATAGTTGCGGGCCGGGCGGCCCGCTCCTGACGTGCGGCTAACGGCGTCCGATCTATGCCGACAGCCGAGACAGGCGGCCCTCGGCATAGATGCGCGTGCCACGTCATCGATCCTAGGCGCACCGACCTCCACCTATGCCGACGGCTGCCGTCGGCATAGATGCCACGTCATCGATCCGTGGCGCGTTGGCCATCTGCCCCTCACCTCAGCTATGCCGACGGCTTTGCCGTCGGCATAGTTTTTTTTTAATTTCATATAGAATTATTTTTGTTCTTTTACGTATTATTATTTAATTAACTTACATGTAGCATGTGTTAATATAAGCATACATACCTTACTTTTCGATTCTATATGGAGGGGTGTGACCCCCCTCATGGACGGCGCCGGCGGCGGCGGCCGACACCTGGAGGGGGAAACAACCGCATCGGGTCTATACGGAGGAGACGTTGCTCCCAAGTGTTTATATGGGATGACCTACCACAACCGGGTGGTGTGGTGGCATGTCTGAAGAGGTGACACGCGTCTCCGGGGTGTGGCCCCCCTCACGGATGGCGCCGTTGCCGGCACCTGGAGGGGGAAACGGACGCATCGGGTCTACACGGAAGGGATGTAGCTGTGGGTTTGGCCCAGATGTTGCTCCTAGGTGTCCCTATGGGCTGACCTAACACAATCGGGTGGAGAGGTCCAAT
Organism: Triticum dicoccoides; assembly: GCF_002162155.2. Lineage (NCBI taxonomy): Eukaryota > Viridiplantae > Streptophyta > Magnoliopsida > Poales > Poaceae > Triticum > Triticum dicoccoides. The sequence continues at coordinate 24,766,267 of NC_041380.1, forward strand.
GGTCAAAGCCCGTCCACGGGAAGTCAAAGGGCTAGATCTCGTGGTCAATCGCTCTAGGGTTAGGCGGGACGGGGG
>NC_041380.1:24766835-24818628 GCF_002162155.2 Triticum dicoccoides
ATGTGGGAAGTCAAAGGGGTAGATCTCGTGGTCAACCGCTCGAGGGTAAGGCATAAGGTGGGACGGGGGCCCGAGGGGGGGGGGTAGCAATGCCACCGGAGCGCACGAGCGCTCCGACCAGCTGCATTTCCCTGATTAAGTGATGCAGTTTCCTTTTTTTAACGCTTGGGATTTCCATTTATTATTGACGCTTAATGGACTCTCCTTTTTAGATAGAGAGAGATAGATTAGCCCCCACTGATGAAGCCACGTACCTAGGGTAGGGTCATGGATCTGTCCAAGGTAGCCTCCCCAAGGACGTTTCTAGAAGAAACCACCTTTCAGTTGACCTGGAAGGATTCCACTCGACGGACCTGGAGACACTCGACCATGAAGCCAACCACTCGACCGCCAGGAGATCTACAGTCAGTCTGCACACAAACGGTCGGTCATTAAGTGGCTTTATGGTCATCATAGCACTTTATGTGGGACGTTACCAGTAACTCCCTATCTTAATGTACCTTAGTCCCTGCATAACTGAGGGCTGCAGGGGTCTGGCGAACTTTATATAAGCCACCCCCCTCCTCAGTGTAAAGGGTTCGCACCCCTATAACTCATACGCGCATAATACAGTCGACCGCCTCCGGGCTCCGAGACATAGGGCTATTACTTCCTCCGAGAAGGGCCTGAACTCGTAAACATCTTGCGTATACAACTAATCCATAGCTAGGATCTTGCGTGTCCATTCCTACCCCCCATTCTGCTGTCAGACTTAGAACCACGACAGTCGGCGCCCACCTTGGGGCAGGTGTCTTAGCGACTTGTTGGAGAAGTTGCAGTTTTCTCGATCTCCTTCATCATGGTTTCAGGTGGAGTTTTGGTTGAGGGCCGCGAGATCCGTCTCGGCGCGCTCACGTTCATCGCCGACGACTCCGCTTGGCTTCAGGAGGCCCCACTCGACGTCGATGCGCTCCCCGTCCGCGGGGCAACGCACTTCCGTGTGTGCGTCCACGACGTCCTCCCGCGGCAACCATCGACCCAGTATCGGTCGGCTCATGTGCCGTCCTCCCTTCCCGTCTCTCGCCGGCGCAAGCGCTCCGGTCGGTCGAGGCTTCAGCGGTGGGTGAGGCATGCGGTGGCCCACCAGTCGGCCACTCCCCAAGTCGCGGCAATCGAGCCCGATGAATCTCTCTACGGCCTGTTCGACCTGTCAACTAGCTCTGCAGAGACTGCATCCGAGTGCGACAGCAGTGATCCAGCGGCGGAAGTCCTGATGGTCGATGGGCCACGCGGTCCACCCGGCTTTCCCCGCGACGACGGTGGCAACGGCAAGGGCGATACGTCGCAAGCTCATGAAGAGTACTTGCCCGAGCCACTCACTTCGCTGCAGAGGGAGGAGCTCCGCCGCTGGAACATGGATGCGCTTCACACTCCTATCGTTGGAGAAACCCCCGAGGCCCGTGCCTTAGAAGACGCGCGTTTGGCCAACTTGGCTGAGCGCACTCGACTGGAAAATCTCCAGCGAGTGCTCGACGAATGAGCGCGACAACGGGTCCCGTCGTCCAGTCGACGTCAACTCTTTCCACAACCGACTCAGGTATATCGAACTCCAATTCAGAATCTAGCAGCTGCAGCCCGCATAGCAGAGTCGATTCAGCCTTCCCAGTCAGAGGCTGGCAGAGGCTTGCTACAGATCAGAGATTTACTCCGGGCAGCAGGGGATCAAAATCCAGCTGTATCGCAGTCGCGGAATAGGATTCACAGCAGATCCGTCGCTGCGAATACAGTCCTGTCGGCTCATAGCCCAAGTTTGCCCCCGAGGCGTGAGGGACATGGAGGCCGGCGTGATCAGTATGAGGACCGATTCGATTGTGATGATCGACGTTGAGTGCCCACTCCTCCCCCAAGGGGTGGGTCATACGCGCCTCGACAGCAGGATGACAGACGCCATCATAGTGTTGGATGAAGGATTCCAGTCGACCCCAGGGAACCAGGCTTTGATGCGAGATCCATTATCATTCAAGGTTTGGTCGACAGGAACAGAGCTCACCGAGAAGGCCATGACAGAGATGTGCCCACCAGCAGCAGAGTACACGTCTCAGGACCAGAGTGTTTTAGTAGAGCCATCAAGGCCGCGGTGATTCCTCCCAACTTCAGGTTGGCGACTGGAGTCAGTAAGTTCACCGGTGAGTCCAAGCCGGATACTTGGCTTGAGGACTACCGAGTGGCTGTTCAGATTGGCGGTGGCAACGATGAAGTGGCCATGAAACACCTGCCTATCATGTTGGAGGGCTCATCCAGAGCGTGGTTGAATCAGTTAGCACCCAGCAACATTTACACTTGGGAAGATCTTGCCCGAGTGTTTGTCAGGACATTTGAAGGAACTTGCAAGCGGCCAGCAGGGTTGACAGAGTTGCAGCCATGTGTGCAAAAGTCGAATGAAACTCTGAGGGATTACATCCAGAGATGGATCACATTGCATCACACAATAGAGAATGTATCTGACCATCAGGCAGTCTGTGCCTTCAAGGAAGGCGTTAAGAACAGAGAGTTAAGTTTGAAATTCGGTCGGACCAGAGACATGACCCTGAGTCGAACGATGGAGATTGCCACCAAGTATGCCAATGGTGAAGAAGAGGATCGGCTCCGGAGTGGCAAGTACAAGTCAGCCGTTAATGAAGCCGGAGGAGGGAACTCCAGTCGGAAGCAGAAGCGGAAAGCCGAGCCAGCTGCTCCTGGAGAAGCCTTGGCCGTGACTCCAGGAAAGTTCAAGGGGAAACCCAAGGGGCCTTGGAACCCCAAAAAGGTGAAAGACCAAGATGGAAATGATGTATTGGACTTGCCATGTCACATTCACACGAAGAAAGATGAAGAGGGTAAACTCATTTACCCAAAGCATACCACTCGACAGTGTCGGCTCTTGATTCAACAGTTCCAGGGGAAGCAGCCCAAGGATAAGGAGAAGGAGTCGGACAAAATCGAGGACAAGGAAGATAGTGATGGTGGATACCCCCAGGTCAATTCCACCCTGATGATTTTTGCTAATGTTGAAAGCAAAAGTCGATTGAAATTTATCAACCGAGAAGTAAATATGGTCGCTCCGGCGACACCCAGTTATCTGAAATGGTCGCAGGCTGCCATCACGTTCGACCAGTCTAATCACCCGACACACATAGCCACCCCTAGGAGGCAAGCTTTGGTGGTCGACCCAGTCGTCAAAGGCACTCGACTGACTAAAGTTTTGATGGATGGTGGCAGTGGCCTGAACATACTGTACGCAAAGACGTTGAAAGGGATGGGCATTCTGATGTCCAGACTCAGCACCAGCAACATGAGCTTCCATGGAGTCATTCCTGGAAAGAAGGCTGAGTCACTCGGCCAAATTCCTCTCCATGTGGTTTTTGGTGATTCCAAGAATTTTCGTAAAGAAAAGTTGACCTTTGAGGTCGTGGATTTCTAGAGCGCTTATCACGCTATTCTGGGAAGGCCAGCGTATGCACGTTTCATGGCACGACCATGTTATGTATACCTCAAATTGAAGATGCCGGGCCCCAAAGGTGTGATCACTGTCACTGGCAATCGGAAGAAAGCAGAAGAGTGTTTTCAGAAAGGCTCTAAGATCGCTGATGCTCAGATGGCAGTAGTAGAGCTGCAAGAATACCAGAAAACTGCAGACTGAGTGATTTGTTGCGAGCTAAGAAGCCCGCCACGCAATCATCATTTCAGTCGTCCGGTGAGACGAAACCGATTCACATTCACCTGACCGACCTCTATGCTGCTCCGACCTACATCTCAACAACACTCAACTCCAAATAGGAAGAAGCGCGCTCATCCAGTTCCTCCATGAGAACTGGGACATCTTCGCATGGAAGCCTGCTGACATGCCAGGTGTTCCCAGGGAACTGGCTGAGCACCGTCTACGAGTCGACTCGAAAGTTAAACCTGTCAAAGAACATCTCCGATGGTCCGCCGTCCAGAAAAGGAAGGCCACTGGCGAGGAGGTGGCTCGGCTCTTAGCGGCAGAGTTTATCCAAGAGATTTACCACTCCGAGTGGCTCGCCAATGTTGTCATGGTCCCTAAGAAGGATAAGTCACTTCGCATGTGCATCGACTTCAAACATATCAATCGGGCTGCCCGAAAGATCATTTTCCTCTCCCTCGCATCGACCAAATAGTCGACTCGACTACGGGATGTGAGCGGCTGTCTTTCTTAGACGCCTATTACGGTTACCATCAGATCCATCTGTATGGACCCGACAAGATCAAAACAGATTTCATCACTCCATTCGGGTGCTTCTGTTATGTCACCCTACCATTCGGCCTCAAGAATGCCGGAGCCACGTTCATGAGGATGATTCAGAAGTGTTTGCTCACTCAAATCAGTCGGAATGTGGAAGCATACATGGATGACATTGTGGTCAAATCACGGAAAGGTTCCGACCTGTTGACTGACCTTGCTAAAACATTTGCCAATCTCAGGAGGTACGATATCAAGCTTAATCCATCAAAGTGCACATTCAGAGTTCCTGGCGGAAAGTTACTTGGTTTTCTCGTTTAACGAGGAATCGACGCCAACCCAGAAAAAGTTGGCACTATACTCCGAATGAAACGCCCTGTGCATGTGCACGATGTCCAGAAGCTTACTGGATGCTTGGCCGCGTTAAGTCGATTCATCTCTCGTCTCGGTGAAAAGGCATTGCCTCTTTACCGACTGATGAAGAAGTCAGACAAGTTCGAGTGGACTCCCGAAGCTGATGCAGCGTTTGCAAAGCTAAAAGCTCTGCTCTCCACCCAGCCGGTGCTTGCTGCTCCAATCAGCAAAGAGCCTTTGCTGCTTTACATTGCAGCCACAGGACAAGTCTTCAGTACAGTACTTACGGTCGAGCGGGAAGAAGAAGGAAAAGCCTTCAAAGTTCAACACCCAGTGTATTATCTTTCTGAAGTATTGACCCCATCAAAGCAAAGATACCCTCATTATCAGAAGCTTGTTTATGGGATTTATATGACCACGAAGAAGGTTGCTCATTACTTCTCTGACCATTCCATTACAGTCGTCAGCGACGCCCCATTGTCAGAGATTCTGCACAACAGAGATGCAACTGGTCGAGTGGCGAAATGGGCGATTCAACTCCTTCCCCTTGATATCAAGTTCGAGGCAAAGAAAGCCATCAAGTCCCAAGCAGTAGCAGATTTCATCGCCGAGTGGATTGAACAGCAACTACCGACTCAAGTTCACTCGGAGCACTGGACCATGTTCTTTGATGGCTCCAAGATGCTGAATGGTTCCGGTGCTGGGGTAGTGTTGGTTCCCCCCGAGGAGATAAGCTCAGATATGTGCTCCAGATTCACTTTGATTCTTCCAACAATGAAGCAGAATACGAAGCACTTTTGTATGGGATGCGTATGTCCATTTCGCTCGGCGTCCGTCGCCTCATGGTCTATGGCGACTCAGATCTAGTGGTTAATCAAGTGATGAAGGAGTGGGACGTCAGAAGTCCAGCCATGACTAGTTATTGCAATGCAGTGAGGAAGCTAGAGAAGAAATTCGAGGAGTTAGAACTTCATCATATACCCCGACTGAAAAATCAAGCTGCTGATGATTTGGCGAAAATAGGGTCCAAGAGGGAAGCCATTCCCAGTAATGTGTTTTTGGAGCACATCCACACACCGTCAGCTAAAGAGGATCCTTTCTCCGAAGAAGCCCCACAGCCAAAAAGTGCCACTGATCCGACTGAAGTTGAGGTCCCAGCTGTGGTCGACCTGATCATGGAAGTCATGGTCATCACTCCCGACTGGACAGTGCCATACATCGCGTATATCCTAAGGAAAGAGCTCCCAGAGAACGAAGAAGAGGCTCGACAAATCGTCCGCCGATCCAAGGCCTTTACTGTGATCAAGGGACAGTTGTATAGAGAAAGCGCGACTGGAGTTGGCCAGAAATGCATAACATCAGAAGAAGGTCAGATAATTCTTGAAGATATCCACTCGGGGACCTGTGGTCATCATGCGTCCTCTCCGACCATTGTGGCTAAAGCATACCGAGCGGGATTTTACTGGCCAAAAGCAAATGAAATGGCAAAGGAAATAGTCGACAAGTGTGAAGGATGTCAGTTCTATTCCAATATGTCACATAAACCCGCCTCAGCCTTGAAGACCATTCCACTCGTCTGGCCCTTCGCTGTCTGGGGATTGGATATGATTGGACCACTGAGAACTGGCAGGAGTGGCTTCACTCACTTGCTAGTGGCAGTCGACAAGCTACTAAGTGAATCGAAGCTAAGCCTATCAAGAATCTCGATGCGTGCACTGCTATCAGTTTCATCAGAGAGTTGATATTCAGATATGGAGTTCCGCATAGCATCATCACTGACAATGGGTCAAACTTAGATTCCGACAAATTCAAAGCCTTTTGCGCCTCTCAAGGCACACGAGTCGACTATGCTTCAGTTGCTCACCCCCAGTCGAATGGACAAGTAGAACGAGCAAACGGTCTAATTCTCAAAGGACTGAAACCCCGGCTGATGCGTGATCTCAAGCATGCAGCAGGAGCGTGGGTCGACGAACTTCCGTCAGTTCTTTGGGGATTGAGGACCACTCCTAATCGTTCAACTGGGAGAACTCCATTCTTTCTGGTCTATGGAGCTGAAGCAGTCCTGCCGAGTGACCTGCTTCACAATGCACCTCGAGTCGAACTTTACTCTGAAGATGAAGCGGAACAAGCCCGGCAAGATGCAGTTGACCTCCTAGAAGAGGAGAGAGAGATGGCCCTGATCCGCTCGACCATCTATCAGCAGGACTTGCGTCGGTTCCATGCTAGAAATGTGAAGAGTCGAACCTTCCAAGAAGGAGATTTGGTCCTCCGAGTGGATCAACAGAAACCACACAAGCTCGCTCCCACTTGGGAAGGTCCCTTCATCATCACCAGAGTTCTCCACAATGGAGCATACCATCTTTACAACGTCGATCGCCAGATTGATGAGCCTCGAGCTTGGAATGCGGAGCTGCTCCGCCCCTTTTAGACTTAAGTACTCACTCGGATGAGATGTAATAAAAGTACCTCTGTAGTTTGTTTATCAAAGACAAGAATGTTATAATTTGCCCAGTGATTGTTATTTTTTGTTTACATGAGAACCCCCCCTCCCACTGGGTAACTCAGCTGCGAACCCGTTTCGCCTAAGTTTGTAAAAAAAATCCCTGCCGAGTGGTGAGCCAGCCTCCCACTCGGGGGGCTTAGCTGCGAATCCGTTTCGCCTAAGTACTTGAAAATCCTACCGAGTGGTGAGCCAGTCTCCCACTCAGGGGCTTAGCTGCAGTCCAAGTACTCGCCTAAGTGTTTAAAAATCCTACCAAATGGTGAGCCAGCCTCCCACTTGGGGGCTTAGCTGCAGTCCAAGTACTCGCCTAAGTGTTTAAAAACCCTACCGAGTGGTGAGCCAGCCTCCCACTCAGGGGGCTTAGCTGTGAATCCGTTTCGCCTAAGTACTTGAAAATCCTACCGAGTGGTGAGCCAGCCTCCCACTCGGGGGCTTAGCTGCAGTCCAAGTACTCGCCTAAGTGTTTAAAAATCCTACCGAGTGGTGAGCCAGCCTCCCACTCGGGGGCTTAGCTGCAGTCCAGTACTCGCCTAAGTATCTGTAAATCCTACCGAGTGAAGAGCAACCTTCCCACTCGGGGGCTTAGCTGCAGTCCAGTACTCGCCTAAGTATCTGTAAATCCTACCGAGTGGAGAGCAACCCTCCCACTCGGGGGCTTAGCTGCAGCCCAGTACTCGCCTAAGTATAAAATCCATTCCGATCTGCAAGGACGACGAGGTGCTGGTCGACTGTTACCTTCTCCTTCGGAGCTGCACCACAAGTAAAACGTGCGCTCCATTCCGATCCGCAGGGACGACGAGGTGCAGGTCGACCGCAATCTGTGCTCCATCCCTACCTGCAGGAACAATGAAGTGCAGGTCGACTGGATTTTTCACCTCAGAGCTGCATCTCAAGCACTGAAGTATATTCCGGGTGAAGAACAAAGTTCGCTCGAAGGCTAATAAGAGCATATTCGATGATAAGCCAAGTTCAGATAACATCCTACGGATTCAGAAGTACTCAGGCGTCAAGCCTGTTAAAGTTTATCGGTTACAAGATCACTCGGCATTCCGAGGCAAATTTAAGAAGAAACATAGAAGTTTTTTACTCCTCAGGTGGAGGACTGGAAGGCGCGACAAACTGGTCCAGGTCGATTCCATCAGCAATGCGGGTGGCAGCAGCAATGAAGGTCTCCATGAAAGATTGGAAGTCATACTTCTTGGTATTGGCAACCTTGATGGACGCCAGCTTTTCCTCTCGCACCTCCTTGCAGTGAACACGGACCAGGGACAGAGCAACATCGGCACCACACCTGGTTGAAGACTTTTTCCATTCCTGCACTCGACCTGGAACGTCATTCAGACGAGTCATTAAAGACTCGAGGTCATTTTGGAGCGTCTCGCCTGGCTAGAGTGTCGAGTCGATTCGCGACACCGCAACCTTCAGTCGAGCGAGGTAGTCCACCACACCAGCAACACGAGACTCCAGTCAGAGCACGTTCATAGCGGCTTCATCCTTCACAGGAGAGTTAATGGGGTCCAGGCTTGTCTCCACTCGACTAGTCTCCTCCTCGAAGTTCTGACAGAATTCTGTAAACGCAACTCGAGTTCAAGCTAATGGTTCTATGATGAGTCGGTGATAACAAGTCAGTCGGATAGGGGGGATTACCTTCAAGCATGAGGAATAACTTCTTGGCGAGCCTTCCCAGATAAGCCTCCAGATCGTTCCTCTTCCCCGCCAGTTTGCCAGCCTTGTCACTCAGAGCTATCTTGTCATTCTTCAGTCGGCTAACCTCCTTATTGGCTGCGTCGAGAGCAACTTTCAGATTGACATTCTCTTCTTCAAGCTTACCGACTGAAGCCAGTTTTTCTTCCGCGAGCTTTGTCTTGTCCAAAGCCGCTTTCTGCGCCTCGGCAAGATCATGATCCATTTTCTTCAGAGCCTCCTCCATTTTGTCTGCAAAACGACAATGAGATCAGAATTAGGAATGGGCACAAAGACAAAGACAGTCGTCAAAGTTCTCACCAGCCATACCTTTTGCTTCGTCTGTCGCCTTCTGCAAGTTCGCCTGAGCAAACTTTAAGTCAAGGTTGAGCTGGATCTGTTTGTTTTCCAATTCAGTATAGTGAGCCACAAGCTCGCAGGATTTCTGCGAAGAGTCAATCGACAGACGTCAAAGATAGGTTGCTTCCGAGCAACTAAGGAAAATATCGTAGCGTTTCTAAGACTACATCCGAATCAAAATATTCAACAGTAGTCTCGGGGACTACACCCAGTGGGTGCACTTAGCGTGCCCCCACTAGTTTTACCGACTCGGTTCGATCAGTCGACCGAAAGAGGCAAAAAGGTTATGATCCTAAACCATAGCTAACTGTCAGCAGTCAGCCACGGTATCATCATGATCTAAAAAAAAGAGTTCTTCAGACTTTAGTCGACTGCCGGCAGTCGACCATAGTCTCGGGGACTACACCCAGTGGGTGCACTCAGCATGCCCCCACCGGTTTCAAGATTCCATGCGACATGGTCCGACCAGACCGAGTGAAGAAGTTAGCAAAGAAATTCAAAGTATAAAGACTACAGTCGACTGCCAGCAGTCCACCATAGTCTCGGGGACTACACCCAGTGGGTGCACTCAGCGTGCCCCCACCAATCCAAAAATTCAATCGACACACCCACTAGGTGTACAGATACAAAGATCTTCAGAAAGAAGAGTTTTCAGGTAGCATATCCTAACAGAATAAGTGGTGATCAGCTAACCTGGACGTTGCTCTGAAGAGCTGAGCTAGCATCATAGGCCGCCTGACTGGCTTCCTGGACCACCTTCACTTGCTCCATCATGATCCCCGCCTGGCTTATAGCTTCCTTAGCAGCACCCACTTGGTCCTCTGGGACGTGGTGTGTGGTGAAAAGGGAGGGCGGATCAACAGCCGACGATGAAGGTCGGATACTCGTTAATGGCACATCGAAAGACACAGAAGTCCGAGTGATGTTGCCACCTTCATGAACCAGCGTCTCGGGCACTGGTACAACCTGAGCAGTCTTGCCAGCAGGCGCCTTTTTATTCCTCCTCCGCCTCAGCGGCGCCTCATCATCATCATCAGGGAGATCAATGACATGAGGAGGGACTACAAGAAAGATTCAAAGTTAAAAACGGAAATCCAATCGACCAAAAGCGAAACTACAAAGATCATACCAAGGTTAGAGGTGCCAGCATCTTCCATTTCCTGATCTTCGTTCCTGGCTGAGGTCTCGGAGGTAGCAGCATTGCAGATTTCATAAATTAATTGATTGGCCAACGAGTCGACCAAAAGTATGTCCATACTAAACGAAAAGACACAAGTTCTGTTGTTACCCGGAAATGGTGGGAATGGCCATCCTCATCTTGGGCAGGGCCGTCGTCGGCTTTGATGACGTCGCTCGGAGTTTCTTCGGCGCTTTTTCAGTCGGTGCCGGAGAGGTCGTCCGAGGGCGTTTCGTCGACTGCCCGACAGGTGCAGTATCCTTGCCTCGCTCGACCGCGGGGTCATGGGCGAGCTTGGATCGAGTTTCCGTGCGAGGAGGGTCGACTTCCTCCTCCTCCTCCTCCTCCTCCTCTTCACCGGAGCCGTCGTCATCTTCATCCCCCTCACCGTCAGATTGCCACTCCTCCTGACTTTCACCTCCACTCGCCTCCTCCTCCTCGACCTGTTCTTGCGCCCCGTTGGGCATCGAGTACATCTCAGTAGTAGCCTAGAAGGCAACGAACAAGGCAGAAGTCAGTCGACTAATTTTAAGCAAAGCAGAGTGAAGTAAACAGGATCACAGTCGGAGATGCAGAATTGGACCTTATCTACTTCGTATGATTGGTCGAGTGGAGGAATCCTCCTCGCTCCTCGGGGGTTGTCCTTGTTCCCTGTGATGGCAGTCATCCACCTCTCCAGCGTGGCATCCTCGACCTCCTTCAGGTGGACCCGAGTGGTGTCTTCAGTACCAGAATACATCCACATCGGATGGTCTCGACATTGAAGAGGCTGGATGCATCGTCGAAGGAAGACTTCCAAGAGATCCATGCCGGTCACCACGTCACGGATATGCTGGACTACACGCTCGACAAGCACCTTAACCTGCGCCTTCTCCTCCGGGAGCACCTTCAAAGAGGAAGGCTTCCTCACTCGGTCCATAGAAAAAGGAGGGAGTCCAGTCGACTGCCCTGGCGTCGGCTGGTCTTTGCAGTAAAACCAAGTCGACTGCCATCCGCGGACCGAGTCGGGAAGGATCATGGCCGGAAAAGCACTTTTCCCCCTCATCGGAACTCCGAGACCCCCACACATCTGAATCACCTGGGTTCTCTCGTCACTCGGATTGGCCTTTTTCACCGTCTGGGAGCGGCAGGTGAAAATGTGCTTGAAAAGACCCCAATGAGGCCGACAGCCCAAGAAATTCTCACACAAGGACACGAAAGCAGCGAGATACATGATAGAGTTGGGTGTGAAGTGGTGGAGTTGTGCCCCGAAGAAGTTCAGAAATCCCCGAAAGAAAGGATGAGGAGGCAGAGTGAACCCGCGACCAACATGGGTGGCCAAGAGGACGCACTCACCCTCGAGAGGCTGCGGCTCCGACTCCTTCCCCGGGAGCCACGCTGATCCACGGGGGATCAGTCCTTCATCGGCCAGTTCATCCAGATCCTTCTGACGATCGTCGAGCGGATCCAGTCGCCCTGGATCTAGCCCTGCGGCAGGCCGGCCCTTGACGAAGATCCGCCCCGATTGGTCGCCCTTCCCTTCGCCTTCGCCGTCGCCTTCTTCGCCCGCTCCAAGGCCGCCGTCTTCTCCTTCACCATCGTCGCCGGCGAAGCGCGCACAGAGCAGCGACACTGAGATGGAGGCGATTGCGGCGGATAAATCTGAGGAAGAGGGAGAAGAAATGAGAGCGCACTGTTCAAAACCCCCCGTCCGGCGCCTTATATGAGGTTGCTCCCGAGTGACTGACTTGTAGGCCCGGGCGATCCTGTCAAATCCCGCAATAGTCACGCGCGCGCGATACGTGGCGAAAAAGGTGGCGCGGAGATCGAGGCGTTCCTGCCTTATCCCATCCGAGTACCGCAGCCTCCTCCGCCCCACGCGCTCCCCGAAGTTCAAATCCTGCCAAATCCGCAAACTGCAGAGCAACTTGTCAGACGGGAGATTTCCTTCGCTGTGTCGTTCGGAGTTCTCCAAGTAAAGAAAACTCACTCGACGGATACAAAGAATGGATCAAGGCGACTGAAAAAGAAGTTGACGCCGTCATCTAAGTTCATTGATCCAGAGCAAGACATACCCATCGCACGAAAAGTGGGTCGGAAGAGTTCTCAACTCCTTCCCCACTCAAACCTCGATCCATTCGGGGGCTAATGATGAAGCCACGTACCTAGGGTAGGGTCATGGACCTGTCCAAGGTACCCTCCCCAAGGAAGTTTCTAGAAGAAACCACCTTTCAGTCGACCTGGAAGGATTCCACTCGACGGACCTGGAGACACTCGACCATGAAGCCAACCACTCGACCGCCAGGAGATCTACAGTCAGTCTGCACACAAACGGTTGGACATTAAGTGGCTTTATGGTCATCATAGCACTTTATATGGGACGTTACCAGTAACTCCCTATCATAATGTATCTTAATCCCTGCATAACTGAGGGCTGGAGGGGTCTGGCGAACTCTATATAAGCCACCCCCCTCCTCAGCAAAAGGGTTCGCACCCCTGTAACTCATACGCGCATAATACAGTCGACCGCCTCCAGGCTCCGAGACGTAGGGCTATTAGTTCCTCCGAGAAGGGCCTGAACTCGTAAACATCTTGCGTATACAACTACTCCATAGCTAGGATCTTGCCTCTCCATTCCTACCCCCCATTCTACTGTCAGACTTAGAACCACGACACCCACCCCTGTTGAATTAGGGGGGGCGAGAGATTAGGGGAGGTGTGGGCCCGTGTACTTGCATGCATGAATAAATTCATGGGAGAAGGTGGTGGGTCCTGATGCTTGCATGAGACTGCTACCATCCCTTGCATGCCTCCTCGCACTTGTCACATGGTGGGCGTGCTAATGATGACCATGCTGCTTAGTAAAACAAAGTGGGAAGGAGAACTGCCCCACCCCGAGACACCACATATCCATCAAATCCTGGAGCCCTCCCTCCTCATCCCTAACCCTCAATCAAAAGCAGCAATCAGTGAAGATGCGACGGTCGGTGGCTCCACATTCCCCAAATCGCCTCCCCTCTTTCCCCAACACGGCAGTCGGTTGCTAGGGATGACCTACAAGCCCATGGCGCGACATCACACTAACGTCGCTGTCAGGGCTCTGTACCGCTTTCACTCTTTTATTCCTCACGTCTCTGCAGGCTGTCCATTCCCATTGCTACATGCGCACTCAGGTATGTCCAATGCATAGACACTTAGATAGACTCTCAGAAATTAATAATTAAGAAAAAAGTAGCAAGAGTCCGTGTCACCAACGCCAAGGCACTTTATCTGTTACATTGAAAATAATAATTCATGGGTGGACAAATATTGTCAAATGTCCAATGCATAGATGCTACATGCGCACTCAGGTCATATCCGATGCATAGCCGCTTAGGTAGACTCTTAGGAATTAATTAAGAAAAATGTAGCAAGAGTCCGTGTCTCCAACGCCAAGGCACTTTATCTGTCACATCGAACCAAATAATTCATGGGTGAACAAATATTGTCAAAATTCCAATGCATTGGTGCTACATGCACACTCAGGTCATATCCGATGCATAGGCGCTAAGGTAGACTCTTATGAATTAATTAAGAAAAAAGTAGTAAGAGTCCGTGTCTCCAATGCCAAGGCATTTTATCAGTTACATCGAACCAAATAATTCATGAGTGGACAAATATTGTCAAATGTCCAATGCATAAGCTCTACATGCGCACTCAGGTCACTATGCATAGGCGCTTAGGTAGACTCTTAGGAATTAATTAAAAAAAAGTAGCAAGAGCCCATGTCTCCAACGCCAAGGCACTTTATCTGTGAGACTGCTATCCTCCCTTGCATGTCTCCTCACGCTTGTATCATGGTGGGCATGCTATTGGTGATCATGCCGCTTAGTAAAACGAAGTGGGAAAGAGAACTGGTTCGTGCGAAAGAGTTAATCTGGCCTTAGCCTGCCTAATCCTTCATACTATCTCTAATTATTAAAGGGACTGTGTCGTTTTCATTCTAACTATTTTCTCCTGTCTTATTGTTGTGAAGGCAAAGTCAGCCAGTGAGGTAATGTGCTTTGTGACTTATAATGGGTATATTTATAACAAAAGATGGTATGTTTTATTTCTGGTTTAGTTGGTTTCCATGATATTCATTTGGTAATATAAATATAATGGATAATTGAGGGCTCTTATTTTCTATTGATTCGCTTATAATGGATAAAATACATGTGAGCAATGCATAAACTGTACTTTGTGTGTAGGGTTCATCCACGTAAGCACCAACAAAATTTGGTACGTACGGACCATAAACTGTGCGTTGCTAATGTTAACTAAAATGATGTGATTTTCTCCTGAAAAATAAAATGATGTGCTTTGTCACTAATGATGCCAAGTTATAACAACTTTTTTAATTGCTATTTCACTTGGTCCTTGAAATTCGTTTCATATATAAATCTAATTGTTTGCTGTTGCTTAAGAACTGCCATCCTAATAAATCATTGTTATGTGCCCGAACCCAAGATGTTAATCACTAGCTGTTAAACAGTGTAAGCATGCTGATTACATTGCCAGTAATTAATCAATTTCAGTTCTACTGGTCCGTGTCCATCCACGTATGCATCAAACCTTGTGGTGCACTGAGCCACTAACGCACCTGCCAGGATTCCTTCTTCTTAATGGAGTAGGAATTACGTCGAGATAGTAGATAGATGAGCTCGTGGTGCACGGTGCCTCCTCTCGTCAGTGCCATATTTGTGAACGGCGGCTTATTTGTGGCTCTGATCCAAGGATATAGAGGGTGCGACAGGGTGCTTTAGCACCAGAGAGGACTCAGGGGAAATTTTTGATCCCAACGAAAAATAAACCGCCCACCTTGCGTGCCTGCTACGGATCCGTCCGGTTGATCGTAGACGGACTGTTACCGATCCGCCTACGGATCGTCCTATGAGTAGGGGGAGCGGAAAAGACTTCCTCGCGTGCACCTTAGGACTCAGCCCCGCAAATCTCTCCTCACTTCCTTAATATATCTTCCCCTGATTTGAGTGTGGGGCCCACCCTAATTAATTTCTCGCCCTCATGATTTAATTGTGGGGCCAACCCTATTTAATCTCTTCCCTGTCAGTTTGATTGTGGGGCCTAGTTGATTAGTCTCTCCTCCGCGCTGATTCCAGCTGTGGCCTCGTTGATTATTACTTTTCCTTCCTAATTTACTTATGGCGTCCACTTGATTACCAAAAGATGGATGCATGCATGCATTCACAACCACACACACCAGTATACATAATAGTCCAACGAGGGAAACACTTTTGTCGGAAATAGACAGTCGCGGGGCGAGCATGTGTTATATGGTACAACTCTTTACACCTCTACCTGAAAAGTATGTATCTTTTTGTCTGCCACTTGACAAGTATATACTCCCTTCCCAAGAGGAAGTATATACTCCTTCTTTAATACTTGTACATATTTACATTCTAAAAAATATTTTACATTTTTGTTGATGAGGTGGTACATATTTTCTTTGTTCTAATAAGTATATACTTCCAATTCACCAAAATATAAAATAAGTATCTACTTGTTCAAAAAATACAACATTGTACGTATACCACCAGTGAAAAGTAAATTATTTGAAACCCCGCTAAACTATATACTGATTTCCAATCCACTGATGTATATACTACTAACCATCCAGTGAAGTATATATACTATTTTTTTAATAACCTTATATACTGCTTTTCTAACAAGGAGGGAATAAACTACTTTTTTTAATCCAATGAAGTAGTATATATGCCATGTACCACCCAATAGAGCGCATAATGCTTTTTATACTTGGAGTACGGGTTTATTAAACTAGGAGAACATCTACTGCCAGCTTAACTATCAGCCAATGAAGCATGAAGTATATACGTCATCTAATGTAGTATATACTCCCCCGCTGATTCTAACTGTGGGTCATATTCCTTTTAATTATGGATTGACTTTATCATTATTTGTCCGGCAACGCAGATCACTGAGCGATCCATTCAAGGGAGCTAACCGCTTTTTTGGGGAGCACCAGGTGGGTCGCGTGAGATGCGCTTGATGGACCCCTTCTTATTTCTCGTTGCTCCCTCACCTAATCATATCCTCCCCTTGATTTTCAGGGTGTGACCGCTTTTTTGGGGAGCATCAGGTCGGCCGTGTGAGATGCGCTTGATGGATCTCTTTCTTATTTCTCGTTGGTCCCTCACCTAATCATATCCCCCCCTTGATCTTCATGGTGTGACCGCTTTTTTGGAGAGCACCAGGTGGGCCGTGTGAAATTTTGATCCCAGCGAAAAGTAAACCGCCCACCTGGCGTGCCTGCTACGGATTGGTCCGGTTGATCCTAGGCGGACTGCTATGGATCCACCTATGGAGCGTCCTATGAGGCTGGTCATAGTGGAGAGTAACTTAGACTAGTAACATACATATGTTACTAGTCTATGTTACTACCTTCATAGTGGGTAGTGTCATAGGTGTGGTAACATAGTTGCCTTCATTTATTACTTTGTAGACTCATTATGCATTGGAAATCGCTATGTGATGATAACATATTATGTTACTCTATTTGCCTCTCTCCTCATTAACTACTTGCCACATCACCAATTTTGCTTATGTGGCATCTATGTTACTACCTATGTTACTCCCACTATGACCAGCCTGAGAAGGCGGAGGAAAAAGACTACCTCGCGTGGGACCGCTTACGGATCGTCCTATGAGTAGGGGGAGCGGAAAAGACTTCCTCGCGTGCACCCCAAGACTCAGCCCCGTAAATCTCTCCCCACTTCTACTTAATATATCTTCCCCTGATTTGAGAGTGGGGCCAACCCTAATTAATTTCTCGCCCTCGTTATTTAATTGTGGGGCCAACCCTAATTAATCTCTTCCCTCTGAGTTTGATTGTGGGGCCTAGTTGGTTGGTCTCTCCTCCCTGTTGATTCCAACTGTTGGCCCATTGATTATTACTTTTCCTTTCTAATTTAATTATGGGGGTCCACTTGATTATCAAAAGATGGATGCATGCATGCATTCACAACGATACACACTAGTAGACGTAATAGCCAAATGAGGGAAACACTTTGGTTGGAAATCGACGAACGCGGCGCGCGTGTTATATGATACAATTCTTTGCTCCTCTACCTGAAAAGTATGTATCTTTTTTCTGCCACTTGACAAGTATATACTCCCTTCCCAAGAGGAAGTATATACTCCTTTAATAGTTGTACATATTTACATTCTAAAAAATATTTTACATATTTCTCGATGAGGGCGGTACCTATTTTATTTGTTCTATTATAAGTATATACTTCCAATTCACCAAAATATAAAATAAGTATATACTTCTTCAAAAAATACAACATTTTATGTATACCACCAGTGAACAATAAATTATCTAACATCCCGCTAAACTATATACTGCTTTCCAATCCACTGACGTATATACTACTAACCATCCCTAGTGTTGATTTGGGTGGGGCCGCATCCCTCTTGCCTTACCTAGCCTTTGCATTTTTTTTTTGAAGGTAACCTAGCCTTTGCATGTGTGTGCACTTGTCGGCTGATTAGTTGCGTTGGATTAGATCGCTCGCTGCAGCGGCCGAACGCTAGGAAGTCGTTGTTAATCATGTGGGCCCGTCCTACCTGCAAAGCCCACTGCACATTTGTACTACATCCGAAAGTACCTGACTCCCGACCGGAACAAGTGCACAGCGATTCCAAGAGCGCGAGCTCGTCCGCTCCTATAGATTTCACAGAATCTTTGTAACTTTTGTCTGCTTTGGCCTGAATTATTCGATGGAATGTGGACACACACTGTTGTCTCCGCCTACATACGGTGCATGTCTTGGTCGGTATGCTGGGGCTGGATTTATTTTGGATGGGACATGGACGACTAATCGGCAACAGTGGCGAATGTACTCTAGGTGGGTGCGTGTCGTCGGACTAGATGGAGGCAAATAAACTGGAAATTAACTAACACATGCCCAGTTCGTATCAGTTTTGCATGAGATTTTGCTGGCCCAAATTGCAAAGGAAGATTTAGACGTCATTGTTAAGTTTCCTAATCATCTTCCAAAACAATTTCCTAATCATCTCCTCAAATCCCCGTGACTATTCCTTCAACCTCTCTCCTTTTACAGTTTCCTGTGTATAATCTCTAATGACCAGTTGGGCACTACGCCGTGGGGAGGAGCAGTGGAGCACATCATGCATGGATACTCATGCTGCTCACCAACCGCCGAGGTCGCCGCTGCCCGGAACACCACCATGCTAAATTATCTGACAGTATGTGTCTGTACTGATGTACACGCCCTTGTGCTGATTTGGGTGGGGCCACCTCCCTCTTACCTTACCTAGCCTTTGCTTTTTTTTTGAAGGTAACCTAGCCTTTGCATGTGTGCGCACTTGTCGGCTGATTAGTTGCGTTGGATTAGATCGCTCGCTGCAGCGGCCGAACGCTAGGAAATCGTTGTTAATCATGTGGGCCCGTCCTACCTGCAAAGCCCACTGCCCATTTCTACCGGCAGCAGATCCAGCGGCGGACGCGGCTCCGCTTGGCCCCACAATTAAATCACGGACGCAGCGGACGCGGCTCTGCCTGGCCCCATAATTGTCCGACCGGACGCGCCGCTCATGCTTGGGGTCGCCTCTGCCGCCGGATCTGCTGCCGGAGCCGCGTCCGGAGCTCCACATGCGGCCCCACATGACGGCTGGAGGCGGGGAGGTGGTCGCCGGCGGCGAGAAATGTGGAGAAGGGGGTGGGGGATTGCGTGGCTCGGCGGCAGTGGGGGATAGGGTTTCGACCCGCAAACGCGCCGCGGAACTAGATATAGCGGTCGGGGCGTGCGGTTTGTGGGCCGCGGCAAATTTTTTCACGGGCCGGGCGAGTATGCGGGCTCTGTTTTGGCTAGAAAATTGGGTTGAGCCCGTATACTCGCCAGAATTTTGCGGTTCCGCGTGTTTTGTAGGGTCTGCTAGAGTTGCTCTTATTCTGCATGTGTTAGTTAATTTCCAGTTTATTTCCAGTTTATTTGGCTCTTATTCTGCTCATGGTGGTGTTCCGGGCAGCGGCGACCTCGGCGGTTGGTGAGCAGCATGAGTATCCATGCATGATGTGCTCCACTGCTCCTCCCCACGGCGTATTGCCCAACTGGTCATAGAGATTATACACAGGAAGCTGTAAAAGGAGAGAGGTTGAAGGAATAGTCACTGGGATTTGAGGAGATGAGTAGGAAATTGTTTTGGAAAATGATTAGGAAACTTAACAATGACGTCTAAATCTTCCTGTTGCAATTTGGGCCAGCAAAATCTCATGCAAAACTGATATGAACTGGGCATGTGTTAGTTAATTTCCAATTTATTTGGTGGAGGGGTATGCAGTCCCAGACTCAAGGTAGTCTTCGATACCAAATTCCTGTGTAGTCGCTTGACTACACAATTATAGTGTGGCTTCGCCACTGCCATCCACTTTCACAGGGGCGGGCCCAGGATTTGAAGAGTGTGTATTCAAAATTTGGAAGTCTAAAGACTAGACCCTTGTTTTGATGTGTATTACCGTAGCATGAATTTTTACAAATAGGATAACACACCAAAAATTATAGCATAATATAATGGACTCACAAAATCGACCATGACTTAAATTTGTTCAACATACAGATACTAATTTCTCAACATTGATCTACCAGCATTGTTCCTCTTCATGTTTTAGAACTGAAAAGTAAAAATTGATCCAGTTTCAGAGTACTAATTTTCATAAATAATGCTCACTTGAACAAATTCACATATTATAAATAATCTCACATTACAAATTCACATCGCAAATTGTAAATTTTTAGGTCCAAACAACTCATAACTGACTGCAAATAAGTATCTAATTTTAGCATTATTAAATAGGAAGATAACTAGTGAAATTAACTTACTTCAATGAGGCTCGAGTAGGCTGCAACTTGCTGGACAGTAGGAGAAGAAGACACGTAGAGGACGCCTGCAGGCTATAGTGATAGCTAAATCTTGTTCAACTAAGAATCGTTAATTAGCAATACAAGGGGAGAATTAAGTAATAATCATTAATCTAGTTCAACTAAGAATCGTTAATTAGACATATGAACACATCTAATTAGCAATTAGGCCTTGAATTTTTGATCCTGAGCTGTGACTTTGAAATTGAAGACGACCCATGCCATGCGTGCTGGCATGCTGCAAACTCTCGAGATGAGGTACATGGGGGAGGAAGGGATGGATGCCGCTGTTATCTGGATGGATGCGCCGCGTCGCCGCCCGCCTGCCGGTTCCGTCCTGCGCCGTGCGCGCGTGCAATCCAAAGATGGTCTGTCGATGCTGTCGCCTCGGCCTGGCAGCTTCGATCTTGGGGAAAAATGGATCTCGGAAAGAAGGCGCCGGTTCATCTCCTGCTGTAGTTTTTTTAGGGGCGAGAGAATCGCGAGGTGGGCAGTGGCCTAGCCCCTGTTTCTGGGCTGATTGCTCAGCAAACACGTTTTACACTGTCAGTTTCGTTTTTCCTACATAGCCATATTATACACTATGTATGCCTGGTTTTTTGCAAAAAATAATGGGTATTCAGCTAAATACCCATGAATTGAAGTGGGCCCGCCCCTGCACCTTCATCCATCTCTCCATCCGCCTTCATCTCCCATAAATACCCCCTCCCACGCAACCAGCAACAAGCAGTTCCTCTACTCACCCTTCCCACATCTGCAGCCAGAACGGCCGCGGCGACCGTGATGCAGCCGCGTGCGACGGCGGCCGCGCGGGAAGCAGCCGCCGCAGCGACGAACGCCCCGGTGGGGAGCTCATCTGCAGCCGCGGAGTTGCCAAATGGAGGAGCGGCTGCTACCGCGACGGTTGCAGCCCCGGATCCGCCGGCTGCGGCCGGTGGCAAGGCGGCAAGAGCTGCGTCAGCCGCTACTTCTCTTTCCCCGCGTCGCTCACGGAAGGTACTGACGTCGTTCTCTCTCTTGCACCTATTGCATGGGGTGCATGGCGCTGCCACTATGGCCGGGGGAACGTAGACAGATCCAGACCCCCTCAAGCTATCACAGGCCATACTGATACTAGTACTATTTATACTAAATATATGGGCTAATGGCAGTAGATAATGGCTACTTAATTAAAGTAATTAAGCCACATATCAGTGAGCTAGCCGCTCTGTCAATTCTGCCACAGAGCCATATCACTGAGTTCGTCGAGTATTTGTGCGTCATCTAGGGCTCAGTTTCAAAGTTGGGTTTAGGAGAAAAGTGATTCTACCATGGCCGAGCCTTCCAACTTTGTTAGAGATTCATGCACCCATGCCATGAGTAATTAAAGTCATCTGACAAGAAATGCTACTACTGCAGCGTACTATCCTAGGTCGATGCTATTCCTCTTTCTCAACTACTGTTTCTCTCTTCTACACACTAGTACATGGATTTTACTTTCATTCTTAAGCTTCAAACAACCATATATTCTAAAATAAATATCCGTGGATGATATCTTTGAAACAAGGTCAATATTTAATATGTTTTAGCAATTTTGAATTATGAGTTTTTGAAACACAGTGAATCGTGTACTAAATGGTGTGCAAAACTATTAAATATACCAGAACAATGTAAAACAAAGGTAGTATGCCGACACCGAATATAACATTATAAAGTGCTCCAAAACACGATGAAACAAGACAATTTTGGTTATTCTAACATTCATAGTTTTTATAGTTTCATCAAGAGTGAAAATTCATATTTCAAAAATGATGGAAATATATTCATGGTTAGTCTCTTTGAAAAGATCTTGTCCCACATGAATTTATTGTTGAGCATTTTTGTCCATGCGTACATAATAAATACAATGTCTTTTGTGTGTATGTTCTTGCATGCATCAGGCGAAGAACCGTGGCAAGAAGACAGAGATTTGCTCCACTGCTCCTCCCCACGGCCTAGTGCCCAACTGGTTATTAGAGATTATACACAGGAAGCTGTAAAAGGAGAGAGGTTGAAGGAATAGTCACGGGGATTTGAGAAGATGATTAGGAAATTGTTTTGGAAGATGATTAGCAAACTTAACAATGACGTCTAAATCTTCCTTTTGCAATTTGGGCCAGCAAAATCTCATGCAAAACTGATACGAACTGGGCATGTGTTAGTTAATTTCCAGTTTATTTGGCTCCATCTAGTCCGACGACACGCACCCACCTAGAGTACATTCGCCACTGTTGCCGAGCAGTCGTCCATGTCCCATCCAAAATAAATCCGACCCCAGCATACCGACCAAGACATGCACCTAAGGTATGTAGGCGGAGACAACACTGTGCGTCCACATTCCATCGAATAATTCAGGCCAAAGCAGGCAAAATTTCGTGTTTTGACCCTTTTTGCATAAAAATTCAAGATCCGACCCCTGTTGGAAAGAATTTCGGGATTTGACCCTTTCGCTACCGCCAGGGGTTATGACGGTAGGGTTAGACAGGCCACCGCCAGGGTCCATGGCGGTAGGGGGGCGACGGAGGGGAACGGCAGCCGTTTGCCCGAGCTGACGTGGATAAGTAACCTACCGGCAGGGACCCTGGCGGTAGCTTGTCTAAACCTACCGCCAGAACACATGGCGGTAGGTTGTTTTGCCTACGAAAGTTTCTGTAACGAAATATCGAAGTGCCATGGCGGTAGGTTGTGTGACCTTACCGCCAGGGTCCCTGACGGTAGGGTCCTGTGTTTTACACATTCAAGTTTAATTGCTTGTTTCTTTTCACATCAATGATATAGAGGCTAAAAAACAGATCTCAAACAAATAGCATTACATACACAATAATAGCACTTGAAGTATACAGACATGTTTTTTTATCATGAAAGTATATACTCATTTCTTTTACCATGAAAGTATACTCATATTGACAAGAACAAATGGCATGCAGTTAACTTAATGTTCAAACCAAATTGATAATAAAAAGATGGCATTACAAGAGGTACATAGTTTCATTATTCATCGAGAACATAATTGAAAACACAAGACAAACTAATAAGACGATTTGCGGATAATTTCGAAGAGCGGACATACATCATCATCTTCAGAGCTCCTCGTATGTTAGGCCTGGCCGTGGAGACAGATACGGCAGCGGATCCACCGGTTCAGGCGGAGGCGGAACGCTGGTCGGCATCCGACCGTTCAAGCACTCCCACCTTGCCCTGCCCGCTGGAGTTTTGGCCTCCGCCCTTCCCCAGTTGATGATATCGAACGCAGATGCACTTGGGGGCGGCATCCTGGCCCTCTCCTCCGCATTGCTCTCGAAGTAGATTCTCCGGCCCAAATTGCTCAGGAGATAGTTGGAGTAATTCTGTGCAACTTCAATGCACGCTTCCCGGTGGACACGGCAGATACTTGGATCTGCCTCCATCTCTGCCTTCACTTTCTTCCACTCCTTCACGCTCTGCGACCAACCCACGACATCGTCGAGGATCCGCTCTGCCCTCTCGTGCCACCGCTTTGCCCTCGTCGCCTCTAGGACCTCGTCTGAGACGGATCCCACTGGCTGCAGCAGCTCGGGGAAGTTCTTGTACATGTACGGGAGCGGTATCTCTGACGGAATCTGCTGCAGAGGAGTGGGAGGAGCAGGCGGTGATGGAGTCGGCGGTGCTTGCTCCAAGCTTTCGTACCTAAACATATAGATTCATCACACAAAAGGTTCATCACCTTGAAAAAAAATTCTAAACCTAGGTTCATTTTGAGAGTTCAACATTTGTTCTCCAACTACATCCACTACTTGAATCATAGCATATCAACATGCATCATCATATCAAAACAAATTCCTCCACACATGCATCATATAAAAAAAATCCTCCAAAATAATATGAACTAGGATTCATCTTCACATAACCATACCAACTAGTGACTAGAGTTCATATCTAACAAAATATAACATCTAGAATCAACCTAAATCAATCCTAGGGTTCAAAATAATTAAATCTAGTGCAAAAAGGGGAGTGATTTGAATCAAATAATGCGACGAATCGAAAGCTATTTGACTAAAACTAATTGAAGGGATCGACGGAGCTTACCTTGCTTTCTTCGGGGCCATCTCGATCCGCAAAAACGGTGAAGAAACGACGAAGATCAGAGGGAGGAGTGAAGGAGATGAGAGAGGGGGCGAGAGGAAGAACTCCTCTGTTCTTGGGGCGGCTGGTTGGGGGAGAAGGGGGAGGGGTGGGGGGGGGCCCGCGGCTTATAAGTGCCCTAGACCCTACCGCCAGGTTCCCCGGCGGTAGGATCGGACAGGCTACCGCCACAGGTCCTGGCGGTAGGGTGGGACGGACGGGGACGGAGACCGTTAACGCTGCTGACGTGGCTAAGTATCCTACCGCCACAGGTTCTGGCGGTAGGCTAAGTAATCCTACCGGCAAGCCTCGTGGCGGTAGGAAAAAGGGTCAAATCCCGAAACTCTTTCCAACAGGGGTCAGATCCTGAATTTCTATGCGAAAAGGGTCAAAACACGAAATTTAGCCGCCAAAGCAGACAAAAGTTACAAAGATTCTATGAAATCTATAGGAGCGGACGAGCTCGCGCTCCTGGAATCGCTGTGCACTTGTTTCGGTCGGGAGTCAGGTACTTTCAGATGTAGTACAAATGGGCAGTGGGCTTTGCTGGTAGGACGGGCCCACATGATTAACAACGCCTTCCTAGCGTTCGTGATGGAGACTCAACTAGATGCGAGTCGCTCGTCGTCCCGACCTTTCATGGTACTAGCAGCAGCAACAAGAAATTCCGGTCGAGCGAAAATGCAAGACCGTAAGATCAAAAACTAGCGTCGAGTAGATTAGATCGACTCCACGCGCAGCAGCAACAAAATCCCCACGGAGTAGCAATGAAGATATTTGGTGTCCTTCGACAGGAGACGTTTTCTGTAGCTTTATTTCAACTCACAACTAAAAACAAAATCTCACCTGATACATCAGCCGTAGCCAGCCTTTTATATAGGCGTCACACGGTCAAACCGACCCACAAGAGAAACTAAAACGACATGGACTCTATATCAACTAATCTCTGTTATACGTATAGGAATCTCTCTCCTAACCATACTAAATAATACTTTCCTAATAAAATAATACGGCTAAGCTGATCACGTGCATCTAACCCAACTTAACTAGGACTCTTACCAAAATGGAACCCCAGTTGGAATTTCTCCAGCCAGGTTACAACTACACGGTGGTGTTCTGAAGTTTGGCTTGATGTCTTCCTTCCATGATTCAGCTGAGTGAATTTGAATACCAACAGAGCCAATATAAAGTATACACGAAGTCTGTGTAGATGCATGCGTTGGAGCCTTCAATTCCTTTGCACTGATACTATAGTGTTTCTCCGTATCTTGAACATATGGCACGACCCTGGACATCTCCATGGTGTTTCTCTCTTTTCTAATAGCTACAACACCAATGACCACATCATCCCCTCCTCCTTTAAGAGAAACCGTCCTCGGTTTCAATATATTCTTCTCAATTTTCTTCTTCAACGAAACAGTGGCATCAACCTGGATTATGCTATCAAACATTGGCTGCAACACACGCCGCTTTCCGGCCTCCCAAAAAGAATAAGTATTGGACCTTCCCTCATGTGTGGCACGTCGATCATATTGCCAAGGCCTCCCCAACAACAAGTGGCATGCAGTCATTGGCAAAACATCACATATCACCGTATCAATATAATCGCCCACAGAAAAATGAAGACGCACCTTGTGAGTAACTTTCAACTTGCCCGACTGATATAACCATTCGACGCAGTGTGGTTGTGGGTGCTTCCAAGTAGGCAATGCTAAGGCATCCACCAAGTCCTTGCTGACCGCATTGGTGTAGCTTCCTCCATCTATGATCAACTTACAATTGGTGTTTTTGATTTGGCATTGAGTTTGAAAAATATTCCAACGTTGCCCCTTATCCTCAATGCGATCCTCTTGCACTCGCTGCACCATCAAAGATGGGTATGATTCAGCAGCTTCAAAACTCGCTACCACCTTTTCAGCATCTTCAAAATTTTCACTGCAGGTGTCAGAAACTGCCTCTTCATCACTTGCGGATGCATAACCATCTCGTGTGAGCAACACTCTTTTCTCGTTAGGACATTCACGCCTCATATGTCCCCGGCCTCCACACTTGAAGCACTCTATTTCACTAGTGCGTGCAGTGGACTGCGCACTCACATCAACTCTCGATGCCTCAATTTTTGGAACATCCTTCTGCACTAATCCATTAGATCGATTTGATGACCCCATCTTGGAACTGGTGCCACCTTCATTAGAATTTTGTTGAGTACGTCGCCATGAGTTGGAAGTGGTGCTGTTGAAAGCATTGGTTTGGCGCCGCTTAATTTGCTGCTCTGCACGCACAGCTTGGTGCACAAGATCTTGTATGTTGTAATAAACCACCATCTCTACACGATCCTGCACCTCTATGTTCAACCCATTAAAGAAACGTGCCATGGTCGCTTCCGGATCCTCTGTTGTTCCAGTACGTATCATAAGAAATTCCATCTCCTTGTAATATTCATCAACAGTCATATTACCTTGAGAGAGCCGCTGCAACTTGTTGTACATATCCCTTTTATAGTGCTCAGGAACAAAACGTCGTCTCAAGAATTCTTTCATCCCTCGCCAAGTCGTCGGGCGATGTCTTGAACGACAAATTTGATTCCACCAAATTAGCGCGTAACCGGTGAACTCAATTCCAGCAAGTTGAACTTTCTTCTCCTCGCTATAATGATGGGCATCAAAAATTTGATCAACACGCATCTCCCACTCCAAATAGCCTTCTGGTTCGCACTTGCCAGAGAACGAAGGGATTGAAATTTTTATGCGCCCAATTCCATCGTCCAAAGGTACACGCACAGCTTGACCAACTCGGTCATGCACTCCACCACGAACGGATGTTTTAGGACGAGGCTCATAGTGTCGTGGTCGTGGAGCGTACCCCGCTGCCTGGTCAATGCCGTCATCAAGACCATCATCTCCAACATGAGGTGCCGCCAAACGGCGATCATGCACACCGGCATGTCCGTCACGAGCCGGTGGTGCATAACGCAGTGGAGCAGCCGAAGCAGTCTGTGGTGGTGCAGAATTCGTTGCCGGCATATTGATGATGTCTGCCAAACCATCGAACCGAGTGATCAGGACATCTATCCTTTTGCCGAGCACATCATGACATTGCTTGATGTAGTTGCATGTGTGTTCAAAACCATCCCAAATATTTTGCGGAATATCATCCGCATACACTGGACGTACTATTTCCTCAGAATCAGCAGCAACCTCGTCTTCCTTGTTGACCGAGGTCGACATCTTGATCAAGACAATACCGTGAACAACCTTAGCTCTGATACCACTTGATGGAGACTCAACTAGATGCGACTCGCTCGTCGTCCCGACCTTTCACGGTACTAGCAGCAGCAACAAGAAATTCCGGTCGAGCGAAGATGCAAGACCGTAAGATCAAAAACTAGCGTCGAGTAGATTAGATCGACTCCACGCGCAGCAGCAACAAAATCCCCACGGAGTAGCAATGAAGATATTTGGTGTCCTTCGACAGGAGACGTTTTCTGTAGCTTTATTTCAACTCACAACTAAAAACAAAATCTCACCTGATACATCAGCCGTAGCCAGCCTTTTATATAGGCGTCACACGGTCAAACCGACCCACAAGAGAAACTAAAACGACACGGACTCTATATCAACTAATCTCTGTTATACGTATAGGAATCTCTCTCCTAACCATACTAAATAATACTTTCCTAATAAAATAATACGGCTAAGCTGATCACGTGCATCTAACCCAACTTAACTAGGACTCTTACCAAAATGGAACCCCAGTTGGAATTTCTCCAGCCAGGTTACAACTACACGGTGGTGTTCTGAAGTTTGGCTTGATGTCTTCCTTCCATGATTCAGCTGAGTGAATTTGAATACCAACAGAGCCAATATAAAGTATACACGAAGTCTGTGTAGATGCATGCGTTGGAGCCTTCAATTCCTTTGCACTGATACTATAGTGTTTCTCCGTATCTTGAACATATGGCACGACCCTGGACATCTCCATGGTGTTTCTCTCTTTTCTAATAGCTACAACACCAATGACCACATCATCCCCTCCTCCTTTAAGAGAAACCGTCCTCGGTTTCAATATATTCTTCTCAATTTTCTTCTTCAACGAAACAGTGGCATCAACCTGGATTATGCTATCAAACATTGGCTGCAACACACGCCGCTTTCCGGCCTCCCAAAAAGAATAAGTATTGGACCTTCCCTCATGTGTGGCACGTCGATCATATTGCCAAGGCCTCCCCAACAACAAGTGGCATGCAGTCATTGGCAAAACATCACATATCACCGTATCAATATAATCGCCCACAGAAAAATGAAGACGCACCTTGTGAGTAACTTTCAACTTGCCCGACTGATATAACCATTCGACGCAGTGTGGTTGTGGGTGCTTCCAAGTAGGCAATGCTAAGGCATCCACCAAGTCCTTGCTGACCGCATTGGTGTAGCTTCCTCCATCTATGATCAACTTACAATTGGTGTTTTTGATTTGGCATTGAGTTTGAAAAATATTCCAACGTTGCCCCTTATCCTCAATGCGATCCTCTTGCACTCGCTGCACCATCAAAGATGGGTATGATTCAGCAGCTTCAAAACTCGCTACCACCTTTTCAGCATCTTCAAAATTTTCACTGCAGGTGTCAGAAACTGCCTCTTCATCACTTGCGGATGCATAACCATCTCGTGTGAGCAACACTCTTTTCTCGTTAGGACATTCACGCCTCATATGTCCCCGGCCTCCACACTTGAAGCACTCTATTTCACTAGTGCGTGCAGTGGACTGCGCACTCACATCAACTCTCGATGCCTCAATTTTTGGAACATCCTTCTGCACTAATCCATTAGATCGATTTGATGACCCCATCTTGGAACTGGTGCCACCTTCATTAGAATTTTGTTGAGTACGTCGCCATGAGTTGGAAGTGGTGCTGTTGAAAGCATTGGTTTGGCGCCGCTTAATTTGCTGCTCTGCACGCACAGCTTGGTGCACAAGATCTTGTATGTTGTAATAAACCACCATCTCTACACGATCCTGCACCTCTATGTTCAACCCATTAAAGAAACGTGCCATGGTCGCTTCCGGATCCTCTGTTGTTCCAGTACGTATCATAAGAAATTCCATCTCCTTGTAATATTCATCAACAGTCATATTACCTTGAGAGAGCCGCTGCAACTTGTTGTACATATCCCTTTTATAGTGCTCAGGAACAAAACGTCGTCTCAAGAATTCTTTCATCCCTCGCCAAGTCGTCGGGCGATGTCTTGAACGACAAATTTGATTCCACCAAATTAGCGCGTAACCGGTGAACTCAATTCCAGCAAGTTGAACTTTCTTCTCCTCGCTATAATGATGGGCATCAAAAATTTGATCAACACGCATCTCCCACTCCAAATAGCCTTCTGGTTCGCACTTGCCAGAGAACGAAGGGATTGAAATTTTTATGCGCCCAATTCCATCGTCCAAAGGTACACGCACAGCTTGACCAACTCGGTCATGCACTCCACCACGAACGGATGTTTTAGGACGAGGCTCATAGTGTCGTGGTCGTGGAGCGTACCCCGCTGCCTGGTCAATGCCGTCATCAAGACCATCATCTCCAACATGAGGTGCCGCCAAACGGCGATCATGCACACCGGCATGTCCGTCACGAGCCGGTGGTGCATAACGCAGTGGAGCAGCCGGAGCAGTCTGTGGTGGTGCAGAATTCGTTGCCGGCATATTGATGATGTCTGCCAAACCATCGAACCGAGTGATCAGGACATCTATCCTTTTGCCGAGCACATCATGACATTGCTTGATGTAGTTGCATGTGTGTTCAAAACCATCCCAAATATTTTGCGGAATATCATCCGCATACACTGGACGTACTATTTCCTCAGAATCAGCAGCAACCTCGTCTTCCTTGTTGACCGAGGTCGACATCTTGATCAAGACAATACCGTGAACAACCTTAGCTCTGATACCACTTGATGGAGACTCAACTAGATGCGACTCGCTCGTCGTCCCGACCTTTCACGGTACTAGCAGCAGCAACAAGAAATTCCGGTCGAGCGAAGATGCAAGACCGTAAGATCAAAAACTAGCGTCGAGTAGATTAGATCGACTCCACGCGCAGCAGCAACAAAATCCCCACGGAGTAGCAATGAAGATATTTGGTGTCCTTCGACAGGAGATGTTTTCTGTAGCTTTATTTCAACTCACAACTAAAAACAAAATCTCACCTGATACATCAGCCGTAGCCAGCCTTTTATATAGGCGTCACACGGTCAAACCGACCCACAAGAGAAACTAAAACGACACGGACTCTATATCAACTAATCTCTGTTATACGTATAGGAATCTCTCTCCTAACCATACTAAATAATACTTTCCTAATAAAATAATACGGCTACGCTGATCACGTACATCTAACCCAACTTAACTAGGACTCTTACCAAAATGGAACCCCAGTTGGAATTTCTCCAGCCAGGTTACAACTACACGGTGGTGTTCTGAAGTTTGGCTTGATGTCTTCCTTCCATGATTCAGCTGAGTGAATTTGAATACCAACAGAGCCAATATAAAGTATACACGAAGTCTGTGTAGATGCATGCGTTGGAGCCTTCAATTCCTTTGCACTGATAGTGTTTCTCCGTATCTTGAACATATGGCACGACCCTGGACATCTCCATGGTGTTTCTCTCTTTTCTAATAGCTACAATACCAATGACCACATCAGTTCGGCCCTGTAGCGAGGGATCTAATCCAACGCAACTAATCAGCCGACAAGTGCACACACATGCAAAGGCTAGGTTACCTTCAAAAAAAAAATGCAAAGGCTAGGTAAGACAAGAGGGAGGCGGCCCACCCAAATCAACAAGATGGTTAGTAGTATATACGTCAGTGGATTGGAAAGCAGTATATAGTTTAGCGGGATCTCAGATAATTTATTGTTCACTGGTGGTATACATAAAATGTTGTATTTTTTGAAGAAGTATATACTTATTTTATATTTTGGTGAATTGGAAGTATATACTTATATTAGAACAAAGCAAATAGGTACCGCCTCATCAGGAAATATGTAAAAAAAAATTTAGAATGTAAATACGTACAAGTATTAAAGGAGTATATACTTCCTCTTGGGAAGGGAGTATATACTTGTCAAGTGGCAGACAAAAAGATACATACTTTTCAGGTAGAGGAGCAAAGAGTTGTACTCCCTCCGTCCGGAAATACTTGTCGTACAAATGGATAAAATTGGATGTATCTAGAATTAAAATATGTCTAGATACATCCATTTCCCCGACAAGTATTTTCGAACGGAGGGAGTATCATATAACAGGCGCGCCGCGTTCGTCGATTTCCGACCAAAGTGTTTCCCTCATTGGGCTATTACGTCTACTAGTGTGTATCGTTGTGAATGCATGCATGCATCCATCTTTTGATAATGAAGTGGACCCCTATAATTAAATTAGAAAGGAAAAGTAATAATCAACGGGCCCACAGTTGGATTCAACGGGGAGGAGAGACCAATCAACTAGGCCCCACAATCAAACTCAGAGGGAAGAGATTAATTAGGGTTGGCCCCACAATTAAATAACGAGGGCGAGAAATTAATTATGGTTGGCCCCACTCTCAAATTAGGGGAAGATATATTAAGTAGAAGTTGGGAGAGATTTAACGGGCTGAGTCCTGGGGTGCACGCGAGGAAGTCTTTTCCGCTCCCCCTACTCATAGGACGATCCGTAGGCGGTCGCGCGCGAGGTAGTCTTTTTCCTCCGCCTTCTCATAGGACGCTCCATAGGCGGATCCATAGCAGTCCGCCTAGGATCAATCGGACGAATCCGTAGCAGGCACGTCAGGTGGGCGGTTTACTTTTCGCTGGGATCAAAATTTCACACGGCCCACCTGGTGCTCTCCAAAAAAGAGGTCACACCCTGAAGATCAAGGGGAGGATATAATTAGGTGAGGGACCAACGAGAAATAAGAAAGAGATCCATCAAGCACATCTCACACGGCCCACCTGATGCTCCCAAAAAAGCGGTCACACCCTGAAGATCAAGGTGAGGATATGATTAGGTGAGGGAGCAACGAGAAATAAGAAGGGATCCATCAAGCGCATCTCACACGACCCACCTGGTGCTCCCCAAAAAAGCGGTTAGCTCCCTTGAATGGATCGCTCAGTGAGGGAGTCCTGGACTAGGGGGTGTCCGGATAGCCGAACTATTATCTTTGGCCGGACTCCTGGACTATGAAGATACAAGATTGAAGACTTCGTCCTGTGTCCGGATGGGACTTTCCTTCGCGTGGAAGGCAAGCTTGGCGATACGGATATGTAGATCTCCTACCGATGTAACCGACTCTGTGTAACCCTAACCCTATTCGTTGTCTATATAAACCGGAGGGTTTTAGTCCGTAGGACGAACAACAATCATACCATAGGCGGATGGCAACCGGAGGGTTTAGCCTCTCTGATCTCGTGGTAGATCTACTCTTGTACTACCCATATCATCAATATTAATCGAGCAGGAGTAGGGTATTACCTCCATCGAGAGGGCCCGAACTTGGGTAAAAACATCGTGTCCCTTGTCTCCTGTTGCCATCCGCCTAGACGCACAGTTCGGGACCCCCTACCCGAGATCCGCCGGTTTTGATACCGACATTGGTGCTTTCATTGAGAGTTCCTCTGTGTCGTCATCTATAGGCCCGATGGCTCCTTCGATCATCAACAACGATGTGGTCCAGGGTGAGACTTTTCTCCCCGGACAGATCTTCGTATTCGGCGGCTTTGCACTACGGGCCAATTCACTTGGCCATCTGGAGCAGATCGAAAGCTACGCCCCTGGCCATCAGGTCAGATTTGGGAGTTTGAACTACACGGCTGACATCCGCGGAGATTTGATCTTTGATGGATTCGAGCCACAGCCAAGCGCGCCGCACTGTCTCGATGGGTATGATCTAGCCCTGCCGCCGAACAGTGTCCTGGAGGCCGCACCAGCGTCCGCTCCGACCCTTAGTTCGGAGCCGACTTCGCCGATCGAGGAGGAGTGGCTGGACACCGCCTCGGGGGCTACGATCTCTACAGCGATTGAGCCGAGCACCATCCCTGTCCTTTGCAGAGCCCGTAACTCCGAGGTGCCGGACTCCTCTCCGGACTCCGAACCTCCCGCGCGCCTGCCAGTCGAATCTGATTGGGCGCCGGTTATGGAGTTCACCGCCGCGGACATCTTTCAGCACTCGCCCTTTGGCGATATCCTGAACTCATTAAAGTCTCTCTCTTTGTCAGGGAGCCCTGGCCGAACTACGGTCAGGAAGGTTGGGATTCGGACGACGAAGAAATTCAACGCCCACCCACCACCCACTTTGTAGCCACTGTTGATGATTTAACCGACATGCTCGACTTCGACTCCGAAGACATCGACGATATGGACGACGGTGCCGGAGACGATCAAGAGCCAGCGCCCACCGGGCACTGGAAGGCCACCTCGTCATATGACATATACATGGTGGACATCCCAAAAGATGGGAATGACGATGGAACAGCGGAGGATGACCCCTCCAAGAAACAACCCAAGCGCCGACGTCAGCGGCGCCGCTCTAAATCCCGCCACAGCAAAAACGGCGATTCCGGCACGGGAGATAATAACACCCCGGATAGTGCCGAAGACAACCCCCTCCAGCAGGATTTAGCATAGGAGGAGGGATAAGCCAGCCCTCATGATAGAGCGGCAGGCAGAGAGGTAGAGGACGATAATTATATGCCTCCCTCCGAAGATGAGGCAAGCCTCGACGACGACGAATTTGTCTTGCCTGAGGATCCCGCCGAACAGGAGTGTTTCAAACGCGGGCTTATGGCCACGGCAAGCAGCCTCAAGAAAAAGCAGCAGCAGCTTAGAGCTAACCAAGACTTGCTAGCTGACAGATGGACTGAAGTCCTTGCAGCCGAGGAGTACGAAGTCGAACGCCCCTCCAAAAGCTACCCCAAACGCAGGCCGTTGCCTCGATCAGAGGAGGAAGCACCCGCGTCACCAGCGCACGACATGGCAGACCGGCCACCCCGTGGCCGCGATAGAGAAGCCTCTCGGCCCTCCGCTCAAGCCACGCCCCGACGCCTCTCAAAAAGTACCAAGGCACGGGAGAACGCGCCGGACTTGCGAGATATACTGGAGGATAAGGCAAAGCAAACAAGATCGATCTACAGATCGCGTGGGCGCCCAACGACTCGGGATGATTACCGTCACGCCGGATACAGCAACCCCGGCCGGGCCGAACACAGTAGACAAAGCTCATATGAGCTACGTCGTGATATAGCCCAATACAGAGGCGCCGCACACCCACTATGCTTCACAGATGAAGTAATAGATCATCAAATCCCTGAGGGCTTCAAACCTGTAAACATCAAATCATACGATGGTACCACAGATCCTGCAGTCTGGATCGAGGACTATCTCCTCCATATCCACATGGCTCGCGGTGATGATCTACACGCCATCAAATACCTCCCACTCAAGCTTAAAGGACCAGCTCGGCATTGGCTCAACAGCTTGCCAGCAGAATCAATTGGTTGTTGGGAAGACCTGGAAGCCGCATTCCTTGCTAACTTCCAGGGCACATATGTGCGACCACCAGACGCCGATGACCTAAGCCACATAATTCAGCAGCCAGATGAATCGGCCAGACAATTCTGGACACGGTTCTTAACCAAGAAAAATCAAATCGTTGACTGTCCGGATGCAGAGGCCCTTGCAGCCTTCAAACATAACATCTGCGACGAGTGGCTTGCCCGGCACCTAGGACAGGAGAAGCCGAAATCCATGGCAGCCCTCACATCACTCATGACCCGCTTCTGCACGGGAGAGGACAGCTGGCTAGCTCGAAGCAACAACTTGGCCAAACACCCTGGTAGTTCGGATACCAAGGACATCAATGGCAGGTCGCGTCGCAACAAAAATAAATGCCGCATTAACGGTGACAATGCTGAAGATACGACAGTAAATGCCGGATTCAGAGGCTCTAAACCCGGTCAGCGGAAGAAGCCATTCAAAAGAAATACCCAGGGCCCGTCCAACTTGGACTGAATACTCGATCTCTTGTGCCAGATACATGGCACCCCCGAAAAACCAGCCAACTGCACCAACAGGGATTGTTGGGTGTTCAAGCAGGCAGGCAAGTTAAATGCCGAACTCAATGACAAGGGGCTGCATAGCGATGACGAGGAGGAGCCCCGGCCGTCGAACAATAGAGGACAGAAGGGCTTTCCCCCACAAGTGCGGACGGTGAACATGATATACGCAACCCACATACCCAAAAGGGAGTGGAAGCGTGCACTAAGGGACATATATGCGATGGAGCCAGTCGCCCCAAAGTTCAACCCGTGGTCCTCCTGTCCGATCACTTTTGATCGAAGGGACCACCCCACTAGCATCCGCCACGGCAGATTCGCCGCATTGGTTCTTGACCCAATCATTGACGGATTTCACCTCACTAGAGTCCTGATGGACGACGGCAGCAGCCTGAACCTGCTTTACCAGGATATAGTGCGCAAAATGGGCATAGACCCCTCAAGGATTAAACCCACAAAGACGACCTTTAAAGGCGTCATTCCAGGTGTAGAGGCCAACTGTACAGGCTCTGTTACACTCGAAATGGTCTTCGGATCCCCGGATAACTTCCGGAGTGAAGAGTTAATCTTCGACATAGTCCCGTTCCGCAGTGGCTATCACGCACTGCTCGGGCGAACCGCATTCGCAAAATTCAATGCGGTGCCGCACTACGCGTACCTCAAGCTCAAGATGCCAGGCCCTCGAGGCGTAATCACGATCAATGGAAACACCGAACGCTCCCTCGAAATGGAGGAGCATACGGCCGCCCTTGCGGCAGAAGTGCAGAACAGCCTCTTAAGGCAATTCTCGAGTCCGACTACTAAACGTCCGGACGCCGTCAAGCGCGCCCGGAGTAACCTACAACAAGACCGCCTGGCACGATCCGAGCAAGCGTAGCAATCCGGCCCCAACCCCAGCCCTCGCGAAATTGCGAAGCCAGTACTACGCGTACATAACTACGCTCTGGAGATACCATGGGCATAGGGGGAGGGGCACGACCACGGCACGCCCAAAATGCGGCTCAACCGCACCAGGGGCTCCCGATTGTGTCATTCTTTTTCTTTCTTCTTTTCTCTTACTTTCAGGACTCCGTCTTCCAGAAGCCCTGTCCGGCACTAGAATTGCCGAACTCACGATGCAACAGCCAGGAAAGCAGAAATGTACGTCGAGTGTCCAGGTGGTCTCTACTACGAGCATTATACCTGTTTTACATACCACCCCGCAACTTAACCCTGGAGGGGGACATGTTAAATAGTCCCATCCCTTGCTTACCGCACTATTTGTATCGTTCTGCTTTCATTGCAGTATCTTTTTGAATAAACAATACATAGCTTCTGCTTATTATTGCATTCCCTTTTTCCATATATGTTCATCTATGACATGTTGCACCCGTACACTTTGGTACGGTTAATACACCAGGGGCTTAAGTACCCCAAAGAATGGTGTGATAAGTCCGAACACTTTCACAAGTGCGGCACCCCAAACTTATAGCATTATATGCATCGGCTCCGAATCATGTCTTGGATCAATAGTTGGGTTTGCCCGGCTCCCATGTTTTGGTACCTTACGTTCCGTTATATCGGCTAAGGTAGCACTGGGAGAACCACTGCGATTGTGCCCCGGTTGAGCTGGGTTGAGCACCTCAGTGGAGAAAGCTAAAACTGACCGTCATGATAAGGCGAGAGCCGGTCGCTGTTCGAGAGGTTTTTTCGGGTCCCTAAAGACTTATGCCGCTTAGAGCGAGGAACCGGCATTGCCCGGCCAAGGCGTGGATAGCGCCCCGAACTCGGTCTTCCGAATACTAGGGGCTTCGCCGAAATTTAAAATTATAGAATTATATGGCTAAGTGAGAGTGTTCAAGCACTATAAGTCCGGTTGCCTGGTTCGTTGCGTTGAGCGCCTCCCTCGTAGGACCCAAGAATGGGAACAAGAGCGCTCAAGTTTATCCCGAACACTCCAGCACTCGTGGCATGGGGGCTGAAGCCAACGACTTGCCATCTCTCAGATTTGATAAATGGCCGCACAGAAGGTAATAATTTAAATTCACAAGCGTTGCTTAGCGCATATGAACAAGTTTTCAGCGTACATGATAACAAATGCGAGCCTATTAAAAAATTACATCTTTGGAGCATTCACCCGCTATAAGGCGGGCACCCTCCAGGACGCCCTCATAATACATTTCGGGCTTGCGATGCTCCTTGCCCGGTGGTGGTCCGTCCTTCACAAGCTTCTCACCGTCCAGCTTGCCCCAGTGCATCTTAGCACGGGCAAGGGCCCTATGGGCACCTTCGATGCAGACAAAGCGCTTGATAACTTCGATCCATGGACAGGCGTCCACCAGCCGCCGCACTAGCCCGAAGTAGCTCCCAGGCATGGCCTCATTTGGCCACAGCCGCGCTATAAGGCCCTTCATGGCCTGTTCGGCGACCTTGTGGAGCTCGACCAATTGCTTCAGTTGGTCGCTCAAGGGCACCGGGTGTTCGGCCTCAGCATACTGAGACCAAAAGACCTTCTCCGTCGAGCTCCCCTCTTCGGCTCGGTAGAAAGCGGCGGCATCGGATACACTGCGGGGCAGATCTGCAAAGGCTCCTTGAGAGCTCCGGATTCGGGTAAGTAACAGATAATTGACTTTTACATTCTTGCTTTGCATAAAGAATGCCTTACCCGCCGCTATCTTCCTCATCGCCTCAATCTCCTGGAGGGCTTTCTGGGCTTCGGCCTTAGCAGCCTTGGCACTCTCAAGAGCCGAGGCAAGCTCGGACTCTCGGGTCCTCGAGTCACGCTCCAAACCCTCATGTTTTGGCACGAGAGCCTGGAGCTCTTGCCGTACCTCCGCCAGCTGCGCCTCCCCATTCTCTCGCTCGGTGCGCTCCGCGGCCGCTTTGTTTTCGGCCGCGGTCACCGATTCCTTTAGGGTCGCCACCTTGTTCGTGGCCCCTACAATACCCATGTTATTCCTGTCTTTTTTGCAACCAACTCCTTTCTATAAGGGATTACTTTAATAAGGTATTACTTACCTTCCTTGTCTTCGAGCTGCTTCTTGGCAAGGCCGAGCTCGCTCTCAGACCGCTCGAGGTTCTGCTTCAATGTATTCACCTCCGCAGTCAGTGCGACAGAGGTCAGCAGCGCAGCCTGCATCCCCATATTGACATATTTATGTAAGACTCCTGCGTATATCTTTTTAGATTCTCAGTCCGGCTTTTCTTTCCGAACACCGAACTAAGCATCAGGGTCTACTGTCTATGCGGTAATATTTTTTACATATTCTAAACTTACCTCAAAGCCTGTTAGAAGGCTGTTGCAGGCTTCAGTCAGCCCGCCCTTGGCGGACTGAACTTTCTGGATCACCGCACTCATAACAGTGCGGTGCTCCTCCTTGATGGAGGCGCTGTTAAGCGCCTCCAGCAAGCTATCCGATGCCTCCGGTTGGACGGAGGACACCTGCGTCTTACCCTTCTTACGAAGGGGCCGCTTGCCGGACTTCGGAACCGCTGAAGGTTCCGGTATGGAGTCCGGACAAGGGTCGGGCTTAGAGCCCCTGGGGGTCTTGCTCCCCTCGCGCCTGGAGT
Organism: Triticum dicoccoides; assembly: GCF_002162155.2. Taxonomy (NCBI): domain Eukaryota; kingdom Viridiplantae; phylum Streptophyta; class Magnoliopsida; order Poales; family Poaceae; genus Triticum; species Triticum dicoccoides. Next base: position 24,805,806 of record NC_041380.1, read on the forward strand.
CCGGGAGGCTGCCTTGTGGCGCCTCCTGCGCCACCTCCTCTTGACCAGGCCCCCCTTGGGGCCCCACCTCGGTGTCGTAGGCGACGCGAGGCGAGGAGGCGGCCGAAAGAGAAGTGCTCTCCACTTCGGACGAATTTAGGGACCCGCTTGACGAAGCGGCGAGCTCGTCCTTGGGCGGGATGCATGATTGTTCGGCATTAGAGAACACTATGCAATGAATAAAAAAACCATGGCTATCCGGACACTTACGATCTCGCCAGGGGCTTGGCCCTCGAGGGCCACTCCTCCTCGCCGTCGTTGGCGTTGGTGGAGACGTCCGGAGGAAGGGTTCTTCCCTTCTTGGACCCTCCGGCCTCCCCAGTCGGGGCGGCCTTCATTTTCTTCTCTTCCCCCGCTGGGGGAGAGGCTTCTTTTTCCTCCTCCTCGTTCTCAGGAAAGGATTCTGTTTCAGAATCTGACAGCACCTGGTGCCGGGAGCTCCTTCGAGTTCCCGTGGCCTCCTTCTTGGCCTTCTTCTCCGTCACCACGTGAGGTGCCGGAACCAGCAGCCCCGTCAAGCGGGCGTCCGCTGGGTCATCTGGCAAAGGAGCCGAACAGTTAATCTGTCCGGACGTCTTCAGCCAGTCCTATCAAAGGTTAGGGAGTTTTAGATACCGCATAGAGTCAAACTATGAAAAAAGAATCCCGTAAAGGGAAAAATAACTTACCTCGCTGGCTTGACGCTGCGAGCGGAATCCGCGATCTTCGGTAGCGGATGCGGGAGCTTCGGCGCCCTTGAACAGCACCTTCCAGGCATCTTCATGCGTAGTGTCGAAGAGCCGGCTCAAGGTCCGGTGCTGTGCCGGATCAAACTCCCACAAATTGAAGGCCCGTTGCTGGCATGGGAGAATCCGGCGGATGAGCATAACCTGGACTACATTGACAAGCTTGAGATTCTTGTCCACCAGGTTTCGGACACAGGTTTGGAGTCCGGCCAGCTCTTCCGAGTCACCCCACGTCAGGCCCGTCTCTTTCCATGATGTGAGCCGTGTGGCGGAGCCAGATCTAAATTCGGGGGCCGCCGCCCATTTGGAGTCGCGCGGCTCGGTGATGTAGAACCACCCCGATTGCCACCCCTTTATGGTCTCCACGAAGGAGCTCTCAAGCCATGTGACGTTGGGCATCCTGCCCGCCATGGCGCCTCCGCACTCCGCCTGTCGGCCGCCCACTATCTTCGGTTTGACGCTAAAGGTCTTCAACCATAAACCGAAGTGGGGCTGGATGCAGAGGAAAGCCTCGCACACGACGATAAACGTCGAGATATTGAGGATGAAGTTTGGGGCCAGATCGTGGAAATCCAGGCCGTAGTAGAACATGAGCCCCCGGACAAATGGGTGAAGTGGAAAACCTAGTCCGCGGAGGAAGTGGGTGAGGAGCACCACCCTCTCATGGGGCCTGGGGGTGGGGATGAGCTGCCCCTTGGTGGGGAGCCGACACGCGATGTCGCCGGACAAGTATCCGGCCTCCCGCAGCCTTGTGATGTGCCCCTCCATGACGGAGGAGGCCATCCACTTGCCTCCCGCTCCGGACATGGCTGGAGAAGGTTGAGGAGAGATGTGCGGACTTGGGCGCTGGAGCTTGAGTGCGCGGAAATGGATGAGCAAAGGAGGAAGAAGGCGTAGGTGAAAAGGTGGATCCTTATCCCCTTATATGGACGGACGCAACTAAGCGCCCCCATCAGCCTGGTAAAACTCTCTTATCTTCCAAGCGCCGTAATCAATGGCGCGGTTGGGTTACCCACATCCGTATTAATGAGAATCCCGGAATAAGGGGACACGATCTCTGCTTTGACAAGACGTGCCAAGGAAACCGCCTCGCTAAACGCGCTGAGGCGGTACAGTAAAAATGATTCGAACGAAGACTTGGCCGTGGCGTGATGGCACGCTGCGGAATACGTCAGCAGATTGATTTGCAGAGCCGGACACTGTCCTTGTGTTCAAAATGTTCTATGAAGTATTCGGAGGAGGAACCCGCCTTGCAATGCCGAAGGCAATATGCGCGCCGGACTCGTCGTCATTGAAGCCTGGTTCAGGGGCTACTGAGGGAGTCCTGGACTAGGGGGTGTCCGGATAGCCGAACTATCATCTTTGGCCGGACTCCTGGACTATGAAGATATAAGATTAAAGACTTCGTCCCGTGTCCGGATGGGACTTTCCTTGGCGTGGAAGGCAAGCTTGGCGATACGGATATGTAGATCTCCTACCGATGTAACCGACTCTGTGTAACCCTAACCCTATTCGGTGTCTATATAAACCGGAGGGTTTTAGTCCGTAGGACGAACAACAATCATACCATAGGCTAGCTTCTAGGGTTTAGCCTCTCTGATCTCGTGGTAGATCTACTCTTGTACTACCCATATCATCAATATTAATCGAGCAGGAGTAGGGTATTACCTCCACGAGAGGGCCCGAACCTGGGTAAAAACATCATGTCCCTTGTCTCCTGTTGCCATCCGACTAGACGCACAGTTCGGGACACCCTACCCGAGATCCGCCGGTTTTGACACCGACACTCAGTGATCTGCATTGCCGGACAAATAATGATAAAGTCAATCCATTATTAAAAGGAATATGACCCACAGTTAGAATCAACGGGGGAGTATATACTACATTAGATGACGTATATACTTCATGCTTCATTGGCTGATAGTTAAGCTGGCAGTAGATGTTCTCCTAGTTTAATAAACCCGTACTCCAAGTATAAAAAGCATTATGCGCTCTATTGGGTGGTACATGGTATATATACTACTTCATTGGATTGAAAACAAAGTAGTTTATTCCCTCCTTGTTAGAGAAGCAGTATATAAGGTTATTAAAAAAATAGTATATATACTTCACCGGATGGTTAGTAGTATATATGTTAGTGGTTTGGAAAGCAGTATATAGTTTAGCGGGATCTCAGATAATTTATTGTTCACTCGTGGTATACATAAAATGTTGTATTTTTTGAAGAAGTATATACTTATTCTATATTTTGGTGAATTGGAAGTATATACTTATTAGAACAAAGAAAATAGGTACCACCCTCATCAAGAAATATGTAAATTATTGTTTAGAAGGTAAATATGTACAAGTATTAAAGGAGTATATACTTCCTCTTGGGAAGGGAGAATATACTTGTCAAGTGGCAGACAAAAAGATACATACTTTTCAAGTAGAGGAGCAAAGAGTTGTATCATATAACACGCACGCCGCGATCGTCGATTTCCGACCAAAGTGTTTCCATCATTGGGCTATTACGTCTACTAGTGTGTATCGTTGTGAATGCATGTATGCATCCATCTTTTGGTAATCAAGTGGACCTCCATAATTAAATTAGAAAGGAAAAGTAATAATCAACGGGCCCACAGCTGGAATCAACGGGGAGGAGAGACCAATCAACTAGGCCTCACAATCAAACTCAGAGGGAAGAGATTAATTAGGGTTGGCCCCATAATTAAATCACGAGGGCAAGAAATTAATTAGGGTTGGCCCCACTCTCAAATTAGGGGAAGATATATTAAGTAGAAGTGGGGAGAGATTTACGGGGCTGAGTCCTGGGGTGCACGCGAGGAAGTCTTTTCCGCTCCCCCTACTCATAGGACGATCCGTGGGCGGATCCGTAACAGTCCGGCTATGATCAACCGGACGGATCCGTAGCAGGCACACAAGGTGGGCGGTTTATTTTTCGTTGGGATCAAAATTTCCACTGAGTCCTCTCTGGTACTAAAGCACCCTGTCGCACTCTCTGTATCCTTGGATCAGAGCCACAAATAAGCCGCCGTTCACAAATATGGCACTGACGAGAGGAGGCACCGTGCACCACGAGCTCATCTATCTACTATCTCGACGTAATTCCTACTCCATTAGGCTTTGTTCAGTTATACCTCCTCACAGGGGATTAGGATGGATTGGAGGAGGTTTTGACTTATAAAGGGTGTAATCCCTGCCAATCCTTGCCAAACCCCTCAATTTTCCCTGTCAACCGAACAGGCCCTTAAGAAGAAGGAATCCTGGCAGGTGCGTTAGTGGCTCAGTGCACCACAAGGTTTGATGCATACGTGGATGGACACGGACCAGTAGCACTGAAATTGATTAATTACTGGCAATGTAATCAGCATGCTTACACTGTTTAACAGCTAGTGATTAACATCTTGGGTTCGGGCACATAACAATGACTTATTAGGATGGCAGTTCTTAAGCAACAGCAAACAATTAGATTTATATATGAAACGAATTTCAAGGACCAAGTGAAATAGCAATTAAAAAAGTTGTTATAACTTGGCATCATTAGTGACAAAGCACATCATTTTATTTTTCAGGAGAAAATCACATCATTTTAGTTAACATTAGCAACGCACAGTTTATGGTCCGTACGTACCAAATTTTGTTGGTGCTTACGTGGATGAACCCTACACACAAAGTACAGTTTATGCATTGCTCACATGTATTTTATCCATTATAAGCGAATCAATAGAAAATAAGAGCCCTCAATTATCCATTATATTTATATTACCAAATGAATATCATGGAAACCAACTAAACCAGAAATGAAACATACCATCTTTTGTTATAAATATACCCATTATAAGTCACAAAGCACATTACCTCACTGGCTGACTTTGCCTTCACAACAATAAGACAGGAGAAAATAGTTAGAATGAAAACTGATGAAGTTATATACCTAGGGTAGGGTCATGGACCTGTCTAAGGCACCCTCCCCAAGGACATCTCTAGAAGAAACTACCTTTCAGTCGACCTGGAGGAGTTCCACTCGACCAACTGGAAGACACTCGACCATGAAGCCAACCACTCGACCACCAGGAGATCTAAAGCTAGTCTGCATCCAAACGGTCGGTCATAAGTAGCTTTTATGGTCATCATAGCACTTTGTGTGGGCATTGCCAGTAACCCCCTATCTTAATGTATCTTTAACCCTGCATAACTGAGGGCGGGAGGGGTCTAGCGAACTCTATATAAGCCACCCCCTCCTCGTGTAAAGGGTTCGCACCCCTGTAATTCATACGCACATAATACAGTCGACCGCCTCCGAGCTCCGAGACGTAGGGCTGTTACTTCCTTCGAGAAGGGCCTGACCTCGTAAACATCTTGCGTATACAACTACTCCATAGCTAAGATCTTGCCTCTCCATACCTACCCCCCATTCTACTGTCAGACTTAGAACCACGACAGTTGGCGCCCACCGTGGGGCAGGTGTCTTAGCGACTTGTTGGAGAAGTTGCATTTTTCCGATCCTATTCATGATGGTGTCGGACGGAGTTTTGGTTGAGGGCCGCGAGACCCGTCTCGGCGCCCTCACGTTCATCGCCGACGACTCCGCTTGGTTGCAGGAGGCCCCACTCGACGTTGACGCACTCCCCGTCCGCGGGGCGACGCACTTTCGCGCGTGCGTCCGCGGCGTCCTCCTGCGGCAGCCGTCGACCCAGTATCGATCGACCCTTGTGCCGTCCTCCCTCCCGGTCTTGCGCCGGCGCAAGCGCTCCAGTCGATCGAGGCTTCAGCGGTGGGTGAGGCACGCGGTGGCCCGCCAGTCGGCCACTCCCCAAGTGGCGGCAATCGAGCCCGATGAATCTCTCTACGGCCTGCTCGATCTGTCGACTGGCTCGGCAGAGACTACATCCGAGTGCGACAGCAGCGATCCGGCGGCGGAGGTTCTGATGGTCGACGGACCACGCAGTGTCGTGGGAACGATTCCGACAATAATAAGGTATATGGTAACGGAGCATGATCTATCGAGATGCACATGGGTGACACGGTGGTTTTAGCGAGTTCGGGCCTCTCATGGTGGAGATAACAACCCTACGTCTCGTGCTCCGGAGAGGCTTTGTTTTATCTGAGTATATATCCGGAGATTACAATGTGTGTGTGAGAGAGAGGAACAGATCCCCATGCCTGAGCTAAGTCCTGAGACTAATGGTGAAGAGAGAGAGAGGTGGAAGAAGAACCCCCAAGTCTAGTGGTGGGGGGGTGGCTTATATAGAGTGCGCCACCCCCTCACCTCCTATGTTACAAAGTGGAGCATCAATGCCATAATGCCTGCCCACAACAAAACCGTCATGCTGACTATTGGTCTTCGCATATCCGAGTGAGTTACATGGCCGAGTGGAATGAGCTCGTCGAGTGGAGTGAACTGCTCCGAGTGGTTGTTGCCGTCCGAGTGACTTTCAAGTTGCAGTACATCTGGACGGAGATCTGGCCCAGGGGCTCAGTACAAAGTGTACGGTGTCCATGGGTAGGGTCTTTAGGTCATGCCTGTTACCCTACCCCTAATACATGTCCTCGTCACGCAGCCCTCCTGGTTTCCCCCGCACTGACGGAGGCGTTGGCGGGGGCGAGCCGGCGCAGGCTCACGAAGAGTACCAACCCGAGCCCCTCACTTCGCTGCAGAGGGAGGAGCTTCGCCGCCGGAACATGGATGCGCTTCACACTCCTATCGTTGGAGAAACCCCCGAGGCCCGTGCCTTAGAAGATGCGCGTTTGGCCAACTTGGCTGAGCGCACTCGACTGGAAAATCTCCAGTGAGTGCTCGACGAACGAGCGCAACAACAGGTCCCGTCGTCCAGTCGACGTCAACTCTTTCCACAACCAACTCAGGTATACCGAACTCCCATTCAGAATCTAGCAGCTGCAGCCCGTATAGCAGAGTCCATTCAACCTTCCCAGTCGGAGGCTGGCAGAGGCTTACTCCAGATCAGAGATTTGCTCCGGGGGGCAGGAGATCAAAATTCAGCTGTATCACAGTCGCGGAACAGGATTCACAGCACATCCGTCGCTGCGAATACAGTCCAGTCGGCGCACAGCCCAAGATCGCTCCTGAGGCGTGAGGGACATGGAGGCCGGCGTGAACAGTACGAGGACCGATTCGATCGTGATGATCGACGTCGAGTGACCACCCCTCCCCCAAGGGGTGGATCATATGCGCCTCGGCAACAAGACGACAGACGCCAGCACAGTGTTGGGCGAAGGTTCCCAGTCGACCCCAGAGAACCAGGCTTTGATGCAAGATCCGTCATCGTTCAGGGTCTGGTCGACAGGAACAGAGCTAATCGAGAAGGCCATGACAGAAATGCGCCCATCAGCAGCAGAGTACACGTCTCAGGACCAGAGTGTTTTAGCAGAGCCATCAGAGCCGCGGTGATTCCTCCCAACTTCAGGTTGGCGACTGGAGTTAGTAAGTTCATTAGTGAGTCTAAGCCAGATACTTGGCTTGAGGACTACCGAGTGGCTGTTCAGATCGGCGGCGGCAACGATGAAGTGGCCATGAAACACCTGCCGCTTATGTTGAAGGGACCGGCCAAAGCATGGCTGGATCAGTTAGCACCCAGCAGCATTTACACTTGGGAGGATCTTGCCCGAGTGTTTGTCAGGACATTTGAAGGAACTTGCAAACGGCCAGCAGGATTGACAGAGTTGCAGTCGTGTGTGCAGAAGTCAAATGAAACCCTGAGGGATTACATCCAGAGATGGATCACTTTGCACCACACAGTTGAAAATGTATCTGATCATCAGGCAGTCTGTGCCTTCAAGGAAGGCGTTAAAAACAGAGAGTTGAGTCTGAAGTTCGATCGGACAGGAGACATGACCCTGAGTCGGATGATGGAGATTGCCACCAAGTACGCCAATGGTGAAGAAGAGGATCGGCTTCGGAGTGGCAAGTACAAGTCAGCCGCTAATGAAACCGGTGGAGGGAACTCCAGTCGGAAACAGAAGCGAAAAGCCGAGCCAGCCGCTCCTGGAGAAGCCTTGGCTGTAACTCCAGGAAAGTTCAAGGGGAAACCCAAGGGGCCTTGGAACCCCAAGAAAGTGAAATACCAAGATGGAAATGATGTGTTGGACTTGCCATGTCACATCCACACGAAGAAAGATGAAGAGGGTAAACTTATTTACCCAAAGCATACCACTCGACAGTGCCGGCTCTTGATTCAGCATTTCCAGGGGAAGTAGCCCAAGGACAAGGAAAAGGAGTCGGATAAAGTTGAGGACAAGGAAGATAGTGACGGTGGATACCCTCAGGTCAATTCCACTATGATGATTTTTGCTGATGTTGAAAGCAAACATCGATTGAAAGTTATCAACCGCGAAGTGAATATGGTCGCTCCGGTGACGCCCAGTTACCTGAAATGGTCGCAGACCGCCATCACGTTCGACCAGACTGATGACCCAACACACATAGCCACCCCTGGGAGGCAAGAGTTGGTGGTCGACCCAGTCGTCGAAGGCACTCGACTAACTAACGTCTTGATGGATGGTGGCAGTGGCTTGAACATATTGTATGCAGAGACGTTGAAAGGGATGGGCATTCCGATGTCCAGACTCCGCGCCAGCAACATGAGTTTCCATGGAGTCATCCCTGGAAAGAAGGCTGAGTCACTCGGCCAAATTGCTCTCGATGTGGTCTTTGGTGACTCCAAGAATTTTCGTAAGGAAAAGTTGACCTTTGAGGTCGCGGATTTCCAGAGCGCTTATCATGCTATCCTGGGGAGGCCGGCATATGCGCGTTTCATGGCTCGACCATGTTATGTGTACCTCAAACTGAAGATGCCAGGTCCCAAAGGTGTGATCACTGTCACTGGCAATCAGAAAAAAGCAGAAGAGTGTTTCCAGAAAGGCTCTAAGATTGTTGATGCTCAGATGGCAGTGGTCGAGCTGCAAGAGTACCACAAAACTGCAGACCCGAGTGACTTGTTGCGAGCCAAGAAGCCCGCCATGGAGTCGGCATTTCAGTCGTCCAGAGAGACGAAACCGATTCATATTCATCCGACTGATCCAAATGCTGCTCCGACCCACATCTCAACAACACTCGACTCCAAATAGGAAGAATCGCTCATCTTGTTCCTCCGTGTGAATTGGGACATCTTTGCATGGAAGCCCGCTGACATGCTGGGTGTTCCCAGGGGACTGGCTGAGCATCATCTATGAGTCGACTCAAAAGTTAAACCTGTCAAAGAACATCTTCGACGGTCCGCTGTCCAGAAGAGAAAGGCCATTGGCGAGGAGGTGGCTCGGCTCTTAGCAGCAGAGTTTATCCGAGAGATTTACCACTCCGAGCGGCTCGCCAATGTTGTCATGGTCCCTAAGAAGGACAAATCACTGCGCATGTGCATCGATTTCAAACATATCAATCGGGCCTGCCCGAAAGATCGTTTCCCTCTCCCCTGCATCGACCAAATAGTCGACTCGACTACAGGATGTGAGCAGTTATCTTTCTTAGATGCATATTCCGGGTACCATCAGATCCGTCTGTATGGACCCGACGAGATCAAAACAGCTTTCATCACTCCATTCGGGTGCTTCTGTTATGTCACCATGCCATTCGACCTCAAGAATGCCGGAGCCACGTTCATGAGGATGATTCAGAAGTGCTTACTCACTCAAATCAGTCGGAATGTGGAAGCATACATGGATGACATTGTGGTCAAGTCACGGAAAGGTACCGACCTGTTGACTGACCTTGCTGAAACATTTGCCAATCTCAGGAGGTATGATATCAAGCTTAATCCATCAAAGTGCGCATTCGGAGTTCCTGGCGGAAAGTTACTCGGTTTTCTCTTTTCTGAACGAGGAATCGACGCTAACGCAGAAAAATTTGGCACTATACTCCGAATGAAACGCCCTGTGCGTGTGCACGATGTCCAGAAGCTTACTGGATGCTTGGCCGCTTTAAGTCGATTCATCTCTCCCCTCGGTGAAAAGGCATTGCCTCTTTACCGACTGATGAAGAAGTCAGACAAGTTCGAGTGGACTCCTGAAGCTGATTCAGCGTTTGCAGAGCTCAAAGCTCTGCTCTCCACCCAGCCGGTGCTTGCTGCCCCAATCAGCAAGGAGCCATTGCTGCTTTACATTGCAGCCACAGGACAAGTCGTCAGTACAGTACTTACGGTCGAGCGGGAAGAGGAAGGAAATGCCTTCAAAGTTCAGCGCCCAGTATATTATCTTTCTGAAGTATTAACCCCGTCAAAGCAAAGATACCCGCATTATCAGAAGCTTGTGTATGGGATTTATATGACCGCGAAGAAAGTTGCTAATTACTTCTCTGATCATTCCATTACAGTCGTTAGCAACGCCCCATTATCAGAGATTTTGCACAACAGAGATGCAACTGGTCGAGTGGCTAAATGGGCGATTGAACTTCTTCCCCTTGATATCAAGTTGGAGGCAAAGAAAGCCATCAAGTCCCAAGCAATAGCAGATTTCATCACCGAGTGGATTGAACAACAGTTACCGACTCAAGTTCACTCGGAGCACTGGACTATGTTCTTTGATGGTTCCAAGATGCTGAATGGTTCTGGTGCTGGGGTAGTATTGGTTTCCCCCCGAGGAGATAAGCTCAGATGCATGCTCCAGATTCACTTTGATTCTTCCAATAATGAAGCAGAATATGAAGCACTGTTGTATGGGTTGCGTATGGCCATTTAACTCGGCGTCCGTCGCCTCATGGTTTATGGCGACTCAGATCTGGTGGTTAATCAGGTGATGAAGGAGTGGGACGTCAGAAGCCCAGCCATGACTGGTTATTGTAATGTAGTGAGGAAGCTAGAGAAGAAGTTCGAGGGGTTAGAGCTTCATCATATACCCTGACTGAAAAATCAACTGCTGATGATTTGGCGAAAATAGGGTCCAAGAGGGAAGCCATTCCCAGTGATGTGTTTTTGGAGCACATCCGCACACCGTCGATTCAAGAGGATCCTTTCACCGAAGAAGCTCCACAGCCAAAAAGTGTCACTGATCCGACTGAAGTTGAGGTCCCAGCGGTGGTCAACCTGATCATGGAAGTCGTGGTCGTCACTCCCGACTGGACAGTACCGTACATCGCGTATATCCTGAGGAAAGAGCTCCTAGAGAACGAAGAAGAGGCTCGACAGATTGTCCGCCGATCCAAGGCCTTTACGGTGATCAAGGGACAGTTGTTCAGAGAAAGCGTGACTGGGGTCAGCCAGAAATGCATAATGCCAGAAGAAGGTCAGATAATTCTTGATGATATCCACTCAGGGACCTGTGGTCACCATGCGTCCTCTCGGACCATCGTGGCTAAAGCATACCGAGCGGGATTTTACTGGCCGAAAGCAAATGAAATGGCAAAGGAAATAGTCGATAAGTGTGAAGGATGTCAGTTCTACTCCAATACGTCACACAAACCTGCCTCAGCATTGAAGACCATTCCACTCGTCTGGCCCTTCGCTGTTTGGGGGTTGGATATGATCAGACCACTGAGAACTGGCAGGAGCGGTTTCACTCATTTGCTTGTGGCAGTCGACAAGTTCACGAAGTGGATCGAAGCTAAACCTATCAAGAACCTTGATGCGTGCACTGCTATCAGTTTCATCAGAGAGTTGATATTTAGATATGGAGTTCCGCACAATATCATCACTGACAACGGGTCGAACTTCGATTCCGACAAGTTCAAAGCCTTTTGTGCCTCTCAGGGCACGCGGGTCGACTATGCTTCAGTTGCTCACCCCCAGTCGAATGGACAAGCAGAATGAGCAAATGGTCTAATTCTCAAAGGACTGAAACCTCGACTGATGCGTGATCTCAAGCATGCAGCAGGAGCGTGGGTCGACGAACTTCCGTCGGTTCTTTGGGCATTAAGGACCACTCCTAATCGTTCGACTGGGAGAACTCCATTCTTTATGGTCTATGGAGCTGAAGCAGTTCTGCCAAGCGACCTGCTTCACAATGCGCCCCGAGTCGAACTCTACTCTGAAGCTGAAGCGGAGCAAGCCCGGCAAGATGCAGTCGACCTCCTTGAAGAGGAGAGAGAGATGGCCTTGATCCGCTCGACCATCTATCAGCAGGACTTGCGTCGATTCCATGCTAGAAATGTGAAGAGCCGAGCCTTTCAAGAAGGGGACTTGGTCCTCCGAGTGGATCAACAGAAACCACACAAGCTCGCTCCCACTTGGGAAGGTCCCTTCATCGTCACCAGAGTTCTCCACAATGGAGCTTACCATCTTTACAATGTCGAACGCCATATTGATGAGCCTTGAGCTTGGAATGCGGAGCTACTCCGCCCCTTTTACACTTAAAAACTCACTCAGGTGAGATGTAATAAAAGTACCTTTGTAGTTTGTTTATCAAAGACAAGAAGGTTATAATTTTCCCAGTGATTGTTATTACTTTTTGTTTACATAAGAAATTTCCCCCAGTGGGTGACTTAGCTGCGAACCTGTTTTGCCTAAGTTTGTAAAAAAAATCCCTGCCGAGTGGAGAGCCAGCCTCCCACTCGGAGGTTTAGTTGCGAATCCGTTTCGCCTAAGTATCTGAAAATCCTACCAAGTGTGGAGCCAGTCTCCCACTCGAGGGCTTAGCTGCAGTCCAAGTACTCGCCTAAGTATCTGAAAATCCTACCAAGTGTGGAGCCAGTCTCCCACTCGGGGGCTTAGCTGCAGTCCAAGTACTCGCCTAAGTATCTGAAAATCCTACCGAGTGTGGAGCCAGTCTCCCACACGGGGGCTTAGCTGCAGTCCAAGTACTCGCCTAAGTATTTAATACAATGTGCGCTTTGCAAGGGCGACTGTTACCTCCCCATTCAAAGCTACGACACAAAAATCCTCCTTGGAGGCTTAGCTGCAGTCCAGTACTCGCCTAAGTTTAAAAAATCCTACCGAGTGGAGAGCAGACCTCCCACTCGGGGGCTTAGCAGCAGTCCAGTACTTGCCTAAGTTTAAAAAATCCAACCGAGTGGAGAGCAACCCTCCCACTCGGAGTCTTAGCTGCAGTCCAGTACTCGCCTAAGTTTAAAAAAATCCTATCAAGTGGAGAGCAGACCTCCCACTCGGGGGCTT
>NC_041380.1:24818989-24828902 GCF_002162155.2 Triticum dicoccoides
CCTCCTCCTTCGGAGCTACGCCACAAGTACAACGTGCGCTCCATCCCGATCTGCAAGGACGACGAGGTGCAGGTCGACTGTTACCTCCTCCTTCGGAGCTACACCACAAGTACAACGTGCGGTCCATGTCGATCCGCAAGGACGACGAGGTGCAGGTCGACTGTTGCCTTCTCCTTCGGAGCTGCGCCACAAGTACAACGTGCGCTCCATCCCGATCCGCAAGGATGACGAGATGCAGGTCGACTGTTACCTTCTCCCGCGCCTGCAAGAACAGCAAAGTGTAGGTCGACTGGATCCACCTCACAGCAACATCTCAAGCATTGAAGCATAATCCGAGTGAAGAGCAAAGTTCACTCGAAGGCAAACAAAAGCGTATTTCGACGATAAGTAAAGTTCGGATAGCATCCTAAGGATGAAGAAGTGCCCAGGCCTCAAGCCTGTTGAAGTTTATCGGTTACAGGATCACTCGGCATTCCGAGGAAAATTTAAGATGAATCATAAAAGTTTTTTACTCCTCAGGTGGAGGACTGGACGGCACGACGAACTGGTCCAGGTCGATCCCATCAGCGATTCGGGTGGTAGCACCAATAAAAGTCTCCATGAAAGATCGGAAGTCATGTTTCTTGGTGTTGGCAACTTTGATGGACGCCAGCTTTTCCTCTCGCGCCTCCTTGCAATGAACGCGGACCAGGGACAGAGCGACATCAGCACCACATCTGGCAGAATACTTCTTCCATTCTTGCACTCGACTTGGAACGTCATTCAGTCGAGTCATTAAAGACTCAAGGTCATTTTGAAGTGTTTCGCCTGGCCAGAGTGTTGAGTCGATCCGTGACACCGCAACCTTTAGTCGAGCGAGGTAGTCCACCATAGCAGCAACACGAGACTCCAGTCGGAGCACGTTCATGGCAGCTTCATCCTTCACGGGGGAGTTAATGGGGTCCAGACTTGTCTCCACTCGACTAGTCTCTTCCTCGAAGTTCTGACTGAATTCTGCGAACGCAACTCGAGTTCAAGCTAATGGTCCTATGATGAGTCGGTGATAACGAGTCAGTCGGATAAAAGGAGTTACCTTCAAGCATGAGGAATAGCTTCTTGGCGAGCCCTCCCAGATAAGCCTCTAGATCATTCCTCTTCCCCGCCAGTTCGCCAGCCTTGTCGCTCAGAGCTATCTTGTCGTTCTTCAGTCGACTAACCTCCTTGTTGGCCGCATCAAGAGCAGCTTTCAGATTGGCGTTTTCTTCTTCAAGTTTTCTGACTGAAGACAGCTTCTCTTCCGCGAGCTTGGTTTTGTTCAAAGCCGTTTGTTGCGCCTCGGCAAGGTCACGATCCTTCTTCTTCAAAGCCTCCTCCATTTTGTTTGCAAAATAACAGCGAGGTCAGAATTAGAAAGGGACAGAAAAACAAAAACAGTTGTCAAGATCTCACCAGCCATACCTTTTGCATCGTCTCTCGCCTTCTGCAAGTTCTCCTGTGCAAGCTTCAAGTCAAGGTCGAGCTCGATCTGTTTGTTCTCCAATTCAGTGTATCGAGCCACAAGCTCGCAAGATTTCTGCAAAGAATCAGTCGACAGACGTCACAGATAGGTTACTTCCGAGTGACTAAGAAAAATCATTGCGTTTCCAAGACTACAGCCGAATCAAAATATTCGACAGTAGTCTCGGGGACTACACCCAGTGGGTGCACTTAGCGTGCCCCCACTGGTCCTACCGACTCGGTTCGATCAGTCGACCGAAAGAGACAAAAAAAGAGACAAAGGAGTTCTTCAGACTACGGTCGACTGCCAGCAGTCCACCATAGTCTCGGGGACTACACCCAGTGGGTGCACTCAGCGTGCCCCCACCGGTTTCAAGATTCCACTCGACATGGTCCGACAAGACCGAGTGAAGAAGTTATCAAAGAGATACAAAGTATAAAGATTACGGTCGACTGCCAGCAGTCCACCATAGTCTCGGGGACTACACCCAGTGGGTGCACTCAGCGTGCCCCCACCAGTCTGAAAATTCAATCGACACACCCAGCGGGTGTACATATACGAAGATCTTCAGAAAGACGAGTTTTTCAGGTAGCATATCCTAACAGAGCAGGTGGTGATCAACTAACCTGGACGTTGTTCTGAAGAGATGGGCTAGCATCATAGGCCGCTTGGCTGGCTTCCCGGACCACCTTCATCTGCTCCATCATGAGCCCCGCTTGGCGTATAGCCTCCCTAGCAGCACCCACTTGGTCCTCCGGGACATGGTGCGTGGCAAAATGGGAAGGCGGATCAGCTGTCGATGTTGAAGGCCGGATACTCGTCAGCGGCACAACAAAAGATGCAGAAGTCCGAGTGGTGTTGCCTCCCTCATGAACCAGCGCCTCAGGCATCGATGCAGCCTGAACAGTCTTGCCGGCAGGTGCCTTCTTAGTTCTCCTCCGCCTCAACGGAGACTCATCATCATCATCATCAGGGAGATCGATGATATGAAGAGGGACTATAGGAAAGATTCAAGTTAAAAATGGAAATCCAATCGACCAAAAGCAAAATTACGGCGATCATACCAAGGTTAGAGGTAACAACATCTTCCATCTCCCGGTCTTTGTTCTTGGCTGAGGTCTTGGAGGTGGCAGCGCTGCAGATTTCAGAAATCAGTTGATCAGTCAACAAGTCGACCAAGAGTATGTTCGCGCTCAACCAAAAAGCTCAAGTTCTGCTGTACCCGAAAATAGTGGGGATAGCCATCTTCATCTTAGGCAAAACCTTTGTCGGCTTCGACGGCGTCGCTCGGGGTTGCTTCGGCGCTTTTTCAGTCGGCGCCAGAGAAGTTGTCCGAGGACGTTTCGTCCACTGCCCGACAGGTGCGATATCCTTGCCGCGTTCGACCGCGGGGTCATGGGTGAGCTTGGATCGCCTTTCCATGCGAGGAGGGTCGACTTCTTCCTCCTCTTCCTTCCCCTCCTCTTCGTCGGGGCTGTCGTCGTCTTCGTCCCCCCCCCCCCCGCCGTCAGACTGCCATTCCTCCTGGCTTTCACCTCCGCTCCCTTCTTCCTCCTCAACTGGTTCCTGCGCCCCGTTGGGCATCGAGTACATCTCAGTGGTGACCTGGAAGAAGACAAACAAGATGAAAGTCAGTCGACCGATTTAAGCAAACAAGATGGAGTAAGCAGAGTCAGAGTCAAAAATACGGGATTGAACCTCCTGGCTCCTCGAGGGTTATCTTTGTTCCCAGTGATGGCGGTCATCCATCACTCCAGTGTGGCATCATCAACCTCCTCCGGGTGGACCCGAGTGGTGTCGTCAGTACCATAATACATCCACATCGGATGGTCTCGATACTGAAGTGGCTGGATGTGTCGTCGAAGAAAAACCTCTAGAAGATCCATACCAGTCACTCCGTCATGAATGAGCTGGACTACACGCTCGACCAAAACCTTGACCTGGGCTTTCTCCTCCGGGACCACCTTCAGAGAGGACGGCTTGCTCACTCGATCCATGGAGAAAGGAGGGAGTCCAGTCGACTGCCCTGGCGTCGGCTGGTCTTGGCAGTAGAACCAGGTCGACTGCCACCCTCGAACAGAATCAGGAAGGACCATGGCAGGAAAAGCACTCTTACCTCTCATTTGGACCCCAAGACCCCCACACATCTGAAACACTTGGGTTCTTTCATCACTCGGATTGGCCTTTTTCGCGGTCTGGGAGCGACAGGTGAAAATGTATTTGAAGAGGCCCCAATGCGGTCGACAACCCAAAAAGTTCTCACACAAAGACACGAAAGCGGCGAGATATACGATGGAGTTGGGTGTGAAGTGTTGGAGTTGAGCCCCAAAGAAGTTCAGAAACCCTCGGAAGAAAGGATGGGGCGGCAAAGAAAACCCACGGTCGACGTGAGTGGCTAAGAGGACGCACTCACCTTCCTGAGGCTGCGGCTGCCACTCCATCCCCGGAAGCCTCGCCGAGCCATGAGGGATCAATCCTTCATTGGCCAAGTCATCAAGATCCTTCTGGCGGATGGTCGAGCGAATCCAGTCGCCCTGGATCCAGCCATGCGGCAAGCCGGCCCGCGACGAGGATCCGCCCCGACTGGTCGCCTTCCCCTTCGCTTTCGCCGTCGTCTTCTTCGCCCGCTCCAAGGCTGCCGTATTTTCTTTCACCATTGCCGCCGGCGGAATGCGCGTGGAGCAGCAGTTCGGAGGTGGAGGCGGGCGCGGCGGATGAATCCGGAGAAGGGAGAAGGAAAGGGGAACGCACTGTTCAAAAAACCCCAGTCCTGGGCCTTATATGAGGTTGCTTCCGAGTGACTGACCGGTAGGCCCAGGCAATCCTGTGAAATCCCGCAACAGTCGCCCGTGCGATACGTGGCAAAAAAGGCGGCACGGAGATCGAGGCGCCCTTGCCTTATCCGGTCCAATTACTGCGGCTCTCTCTCTCCGTCCCGCTCGTTTCCCGAAGATTCAAATCCCGCTAAATCCGCGCGCCGCAGAGGAAATCGTCAGACAAAAGATTTCCTTCGTCCTGTCATTCGAAAATCGCCAAGTACAAAAAACGCACTCGACGGATACAAAAAATGGATCAAGGCGACTGGAAAAGAAGTTAATGTCGTCACTTAAGTACATTTGATCCAAGACAAGACACAATTGCAGCACAAGAATGAGTCAGAAGTATGTTCAACTCCTTCCCCACTCAAACCTCGATCCATTCGGGGGCTAATGATGAAGTTATATACCTAGGGTAGGGTCATGGACCTGTCTAAGACACCCTCACCAAGGACATCTCTAGAAGAAACTACCTTTCAGTCGACCTGGAGGAGTTCCACTCGACCAACTGGAAGACACTTGACCATGAAGCCAACCACTCGACCACCAGGAGATCTAAAGCCAGTCTGCATCCAAACTGTCGGTCATAAGTAGCTTTTATGGTCATCATAGCACTTTATGTGGGTGTTGCCAGTAACCCCCTATCTTAATGTATCTTTAACCCTCCATAACTGAGGGCGAGAGGGGTCTGGCGAACTCTATATAAGCCACCCCCTCCTCAATGTAAAGGGTTCGCACCCCTGTAATTCATACGCACATAATATAGTCGACCGCCTCCGGGCTCCGAGACGTAGGGTTGTTACTTCCCCTGAGAAGGGCCTGAACTCGTAAACATCTTGCGTATACAACTACTCCATAGCTAAGATCTTGTTTCTCCATACCTACCCCCCATTCTACTGTCAGATTTAGAACCACGACAAAAACGACACAATCCCTTTAATAATTAGAGATAGTATGAGAGATTAGGCAGGCTAAGACCAGATTAACTCTTTCGCACGAACCAGTTCTCCTTCCCACTTTGTTTTACTAAGCCGCATGATCATCATTAGCATGCCCACCATGATACAAGCGTGAGGAGACATGGAAGGGAGGATAGCAGTCTCACAGATAATGTGCCTTGGCGTTGGAGACATGGGCTCTTGCTACTTTTTTTAATTAATTCCTAAGAGTCTTCCTAAGCGCCTATGCGTAGTGACCTGAGTGCGCATGTAGAGCCTATGCATTGGATATTTGACAATATTTGTCCACTCATGAATTATTTGGTTCGATGTGACTGATAAAATGCCTTGGCATTGGAGACACGGACTCTTGCTATTTTTTTCTAAATTAATTCATAAGAGTCTACCTAAGCGCCTATGCATTGGATATGACCTGAGTGTGCATGTAGCGCCAATGCATTGGAATTTTGACAATATTTTTTCAACCATGAATTATTTGGTTCGATGTGAAAGATAAAGTGCCTTGGCGTTGGAGACACGGACTCTTGCTACTTTTTTCTTAATTAATTCCTAAGAGTCTAGCTAAGCGGCTATGCATCGGATATGACCTAAGTGCGCATGTAGCATCTATGCATTGGACATTTGACAATATTTGTCCACCCATGAATTATTTTGTTCAATGTAACAGATAAAGTGCCTTGGCGTTGGAGACACGGACTCTTGCTACTTTTTTCTTAATTAATATCTAAGAGTCTATCTAAGCGCTTATGCATCGGATATGACCTGAGTGCGCATGTAGCGCCTATGCATTGGACATTTGACAATATTTTTCCACCCATGAATTATTTGATTCGATGTGACAAATAAAGTGCATTGGCGTTGGAGACACGAACTCTTCCTACTTTTTCTTAATTATTAATTTCTGAGAGTCTATCTAAGTGTCTATGCATTGGACATACCTGAGTGCGCATGTAGCAATGGGAATGGACAGCCTGCAGAGACGTGAGGAATAAAGAGTGAAATCGGTACAGAGCCCTGACAGCGACGTTAGTGTGATGTCGCGCCATGGGCCTGTAGGTCATCCCTAGCAACCGACTGCCGTATTGGGGAAAGAGGGGAGGCGATTTGGGGAATTTGGAGCCACCGACCGTCGCATCTTCACTGATTGCTGCTTTTGATTGAGGGTTAGGGATGAGGAGGGAGGGCTCTAGGATTTGATGGATATGTGGTGTCTCGGGGTGGGGCAGTTCTCCTTCCCACTTTGTTTTACTAAGCAGCATTGTCATCATTAGCACGCCCACCATGTGACAAGTGTGAGGAGGCATGCAAGGGATGGTAGCAGTCTCATGCAAGCATCAGGACCCACCACCTTCTCCCACTTTGAATTTATTCATGCATGCAAGTACACGGGCCCACACCTCCCCTAATCTCTCGCCCCACTAATTCAACAGGGGTGGGGGCTAATCTATCTCTCTCTATCTAAAAAGGAGAGTCCATTAAGCGTCAATAATAAATGGAAATCCCAAACGTTAAAAAAAGGAAACTCCATCACTTAATCTGGGAAATGCAGCTGGTCGGAGCGCTCGTGCGCTCCGGTGGCATTGCTACCCCCCTCGGGCCCCCGTCCCGCCTTACCCTGGAGCGGTTGACCACAAGATCTACCCCTTTGACTTCCCACGTACGGGCTTTGACCAGTGGACCTGTCCACCCGATTGTGGTAGGTCAGTCCATGGGGACACCTAGCGGCACTAATAGAAAAAGGGCCTATTGTCCCGGTTGGTGAGGGCCTTTAGTCCTGGTTCATGAACTGGGACTAAAGGGTCGGTACTAATGCCCTGGCCCTTTACTTCCGGTTCAATCCAGAACCGGGACAGATGGGCCTCCACGTGGCCTGTCCGCTGAGCCCAGGCAGGAGGGCCTTTGGTCCCGGTTGGTGGCACCAACCGGGACTAAAGGGGGGCATTGGTCCGTGCGATGGTGAAGCTTCTTCTTCGTAGCATTTTGCTTGTTTGTCGCCGACATCTTTTTACTCTTTTCCGATGTCTTGTGGGCCACAAATGCGGGCCAGTCATCTCTGATCTTCTCATATTTGCCCTTGAATTCTGGTGTCTCATTTTTATCGACATACCTATTCAGGTCTTTCTTCCAATTCCTGAATAGGTCTGCCATCTTCTTAAGAGCAAAAGACTTGATTAATGGCTCTATAACTGGCTTCTCCGGATCATCCTCTGGCGGTAGGGTGAAATTTGACTTCAGCTCAGTCCAAAGATCATTTTTCTGCATATCATTGACATAAGACACCTCAGGGTCTTCGTTCTTAGGCTTATACCATTGGTGGATGCTGATCGGGATCTTGTCCCTAACCAGAACCCCGCACTGAGCAACAAATGCCTTCTTTGTCCGGTAGGGTTCAATCGGTTGGCCATCGCGTGCGATTTGTATGATCTCAAACTTTTCATTCGAGCTCAACTTTTTCTTCGGGCCTCGTCTCTTTACCGAAGTTGTGCTCGATCCGGAGGGCTAGAAAAAAGAACAAAGACGAGAGTTAATTAATATGTGTACATACCAAAACAATGAATGCATCAAAACCCTAGTCAGCACAGGCTTAACTAATATATATACCTGGCCGGACTCGGTTCGGTGATCACCGGAGCCGTCCTTACGGTCTACTTCTTCACCCTCTCCTTCTTGCACCGGCATTGGGTCCCTGGAGCCATGTAAATCATAGCCAGCTGCTTCTTCACCCTCTCCTTCCAGACCATCATTATCGTTGAGAAACATTAACGAGCAGACGACATCACTTCCTTCTGCGATTATGTCCCTCAACAACGCTTCTTGTGCTTCGTCTCGGGGCGGGGTGTCCATAGTTTCTTCAAATATTTACAACATGGCAATTATTATTCAAACATGACAGATATGGATATATTAGTGGCAAACGTAGAACTAGCTAGCTAATCACAATAAGGAATCATATTAATTAGTGGCCTCGACGCTGCTTCTCTAGGGTTTCGGTTGGCCTCGACAACGCTTCAAGGGTTAGGGATGGCCTCGAGAATGCTTCAAGGAGGGGGTAATATCGACCCCCCCCCCCACGTGTTGAAGCTATCGGGAGGGGGTATATCGACAACAACAACGACGACACTACATCTGTGTCCCACAAGTGACGTGGGCATCGACGCCCGCGTCACTTGTGGGACGTGGATGTAGTGTCCGACACCGACGGCCACATGTATCTCACACCGACGATACTTGCTATTTAATTAGGGTTTCCTCTACCGCTCGGCGACCCTCGACGACCCTCGTTCCCGATAAAAAAAAGAGGAAGAAGAAGAAAAAAAAAGAGAAGAAGAAAGAATAGAGGAGAAGAACTCCTCTATTCTTTCTTCTCCTCTTTTTTTTCTTCTTCCTCTTCTTTTTTTATCAAGGGGTCGAGGATCGCCGAGGGGTCGAGGGTCAAGGGGTCGAGGATCGCCGAGCGGTCGAGGGTTAAGGGGTCGAGGATCGCCGAGGGGTCGGGAGGTTGCCTAGTGTCAAAGGATTCAACAAAACCATGTCTTCATCATTAGGCGAAAGTAACAGGTGCATGATGGTATGAAGCTCTCCAAAGTTATTTTGGAACGGAGACCCAGATAGGGTAATTCACTTTTTGGTACAAAGTTCAGCAAGAACCTTCCGAATATCTTTATTTGGAAGCCAAACATGGACACCCGAAGGGCCCGGCGCGCACAATCCTATCCTATCTTTGCTGAAATTTGTACAAAAAGACAAATTATCCTATCCGGGACTCCATTCCAGAATAACTTTGGAGGACTTCGTACCATCATGCTCTGGTTACTTCCGGCTAATGATGAAGCCATGGATTTATTCAATACTTTGACACTAGGAAACCTCTCTCGACCCCTCGAACCCTCGACGACCCTGGAACCCTCGACCCCTAGACGACCCTGGAACCCTCGATCCCTCGAACCCTCGACCCTGAAACCCTCGACCCTTGACCCCTTAATGACCCTCGACCCTCGACCCTAGTTCCCGACCCTCGACCCCTCGGCGATCCTCGACACCCTCGTTCCCAATAAAAATTAAGAAGAAGAAGAAGAAGAAGAAGAAGAAGAAGAAGAAAGATGAGAAGAAGAAAGGAATAGCTAGAGGAGAAGATCGAAGAAAAACAAGTAGAAAAAAAAGAGGAGAAGAAGAAAGGAATAGTGGAGAAGAAGAGAAAATACTCTCCACTATTCCTTTCTTCTTCTCCTCTCTTTTTCTTCTTTTTTCTTCTTCTTACTTATTTCTCCTCTTCTTTTGCTCTCCTCTTCTTCTTTCTTTCCTCTTCTTATTTTCTTCTTTCCTATCCTTCTTTTTCTAAAATTGTAACTTTTGCATATATAAAACTTTTCTAAAATTGTAACTTTCTATATATGAACAAAAAACTTTCTATGAACCAAAAAAACATTTTTAACATATATATTTAGCAAATTCTAGCCACATACATCACATACACATATACATTATAGCCACATACACATATACATCACATATGAACAAAAAAATAAACTAATAAAAATAAAAAAACATATTGCAACATATGAACAAAAACATATATCCACATACATACACATACATCATATATATATATATATATGAAAAAAAATAAACTAAAAAAAACAGGGGTGTGGCGGCAGCGGTGG
>NC_041380.1:24829019-24837157 GCF_002162155.2 Triticum dicoccoides
CGGCGGACGGCGTCGGCGTGGGCTCGGGGGCACGGGCGACAGCGACGGCGGCGGGGCAGCCTGGCGGTGTCGAGGAGGTCGGCATCGTCGGGCGGCAACTGGCGATGAAATCAGAAAAGATGCTAAGTGTTGGCTTATATAGAAAAGGCCCCCCTTTAGTCCCGGGACTAATGCCCCCATTTAGTCCTGGTTGGTGCCACCAACCGGGACCAAAGGCCAATTTTCAGCAGCCCAAAGGGCGGGAAGCGACGGCCTTTTGTCCTGGTTGGTGGCACCAACCGGGAATAAAGGGGGGCATTGGTCCCGGTTGGTGCCACGAACCGGGACCAATGCCCCCTTTAGTCCCGGTTGGTGCCACCAACCGGGACCAAAGGCCTTGTGCTGCCCCGCGCCCAAAGTTTAGTCCCACCTCGCTAGTTGAGAGGGAGCCACACCTGTTTATAAGGTGCGGTGCGGCTTCCCTCTCGAGCTCCTCTCTAAAGCAGGCTTTCGGGCCTAATTCTGCAATCTGTGCCTGTGGGCCTACTGGGCCTTCCGCGGGCCTGAATCCAGGCCCATGGTAGGGTTTCTAGTCGTATTCAGGCCGTGGGGGCCGAGTAGGTGGCACTTTTTTTTTGCTTTATTTTTTATCTCTTTTTGCTTTTAGTTTTAGAAAAATTATAAACTTTCTGTTAGTGCCATTAGTTTTCAAATTTGAAAACACTTTTTTTGTTTTCTTTGTTGCTTTATTTATTTTATTTTGTTTCTACTTACAACAAAATACTTATTGTTGCTATTTTTTTCAAGTTTTTTTGTTTTGTTTTCTGCATTATTTATTTTCTTTTGGTTTTTTGCTTTATTTTCTAATTCTTTTTGCTTTTAGGTCAGCAAAATTATAAACTTTCTGTTAGTGCTTTTAGTTTTAGAAAAAATATAAACTTTCTGTTAGTGCCATTAGTTTTAAAATTTGAAAACACTTTTTTTGTTTTCTTTGTTGCTTTATTTATTTTATTTTGTTTCTACTTACAACAAAATACTTATTGTTGCTATTTTTATTTTTTTAAAGTTTTTTTGTTTTGTTTTCTGCATTATTTTTTTTTGTTTTTTTGCTTTATTTTTTTAATTCTATTTGCTTTTAGGTCAGCAAAATTATAAACTTTCTGTTAGTGCCATTTGTTTTAGAACAATTATTAACTTTCTGTTAGTGCCATTAGTTTTCAAATTTGAATAGTTAAAATTTGAATTCTTTGAAATTTGTGTGAATCACAAGTTTGTGAGCTCAACAAGGCATAGAGGGACGGGCTTATAAACCGGTGTGAGCGCCCTTCAGTTGGCAAGGTTTTCAAATTCATAGTTTTCAAATGAACTCTGAAAAAGTTGGCATAGCATATGCATGTACAAAACGGACAATGGTATCTTACTCGTCTGTTACAAAGTTGGCATGGTATCATCATAATAGTTGCGGGAGAAAGATTCACTTTTTCTTCGCTTGTGTCATTTGCTTATTGCGCCGTAACCATGGATAATCTTCATCGTTTATCAGGATGCTTGGGTCAGCCTTGACTTTGAAGGGGGGAATTTCATGAAACTTTTCATACTCTTCAGATATGTCTGTCTTGCCCTCCACTCCCAGGATGTCCCTTTTTTCTGAAATAACTATGTGGCGCTTTGGCTCATCGTATGATGTATTCGCTTCCTTATCTTTTCTTTTCCTCGGTCTGGTAGACATGTCCTTCACATGGATAACCTGTGCCACATCATTGGCTAGGACGAACGGTTCGTCAGTGTACCCAAGATTTTTCAGATCCACTGTTGTCATTCCGTACTGTGGGTCTACCTGTACCCCGCCTCCTGACAGATTCACCCACTTGCACTTAAACAAAGGGACCTTAAAATCTACTCCGTAGTCAAGTTCCCATATGTCTACTATGTAACCATAATATGTGTCCTTTCCCTTGTCGGTAGCTGCATCAAAGCGGACACCGCTGTTTCGGTTGGTGCTCTTTTCATCTTGGTCAATCGTGTAAAATGTATTCCCATTTATCTCGTATCCTTTCCAAATCATTACAGACGAAGATGGTCCCCTGGACAACAAGCACAGCTCATCACAAACAGTGATGTCACCTCTGAGACGTGTTTCCAACCAACTGCTAAAAGTCCTGATGTGTTCACATGTAATCCAGTCGTCGCACTGCTCTGGGTGTTTGGAGCGCAGACTGTTCTTGTGTTCATCGACATACGGGGTAACAAAGGTAGAGTTCTGTAGAACTGTGTAGTGTGCTTGAGACCAAGAATATTCGTCCCTGCATATTATTGAGTCTCTTCCAAGCGTGCCTTTTCCAGTCAGTCTCCCCTCATACCGCGATTTAGGGAGACCTATCTTCTTAAGGCCAGGAATGAAGTCAACACAAAACCCGATGACATCCTATGTTTGATGGCCCATGGAGATGCTTCCTTCTGGCCTAGCGCGGTTTTGAACATATTTCTTTAGGACTCCCATGAACCTCTCAAAGGGGTACATATTGTATAGAAATACGGGCCCTAGAATGACAATCCCGTCGACTAGATGAACTAGGGCGTGCGTCATGATATTGAAGAAGGATGGTGGGAACACCAGCTCGAAACTGACAAGACATTGCGCCACATCACTCCTTAGCATTGGTACGATTTCTGGATCGATCACCTTCTGAGATATTGCATTGAGGAATGCACATAGCTTCACAATGGCTAATCGGATGTTTTCCGGTAGAAGCCCCCTCAATGCAACCGGAAGCAGTTGCGTCATAATCACGTGGCAGTCATGAGACTTTAGGTTCTGGAACTTTTTCTCTGGCATATTTATTATTCCCTTTATATTCAATGAGAAGCCAGTCGGGACCTTCATACTGAGCAGGCATTGAAAGAAGATTTCTTTCTCTTCTTTCGTAAGAGCGTAGCTGGCAGGACCTTCATACTGCTTCGGAGGCATGCCCTCTTTTTCGTGCAAGCGTTGCAGGTCCTCCCGTGCCTCGGGTGTATCATTTGTCTTCCCATACATGCCCAAGAAGCCTAGCAGGTTCACGCAAAGGTTCTTCGTAACGTGCATCACGTCGATCGAAGAGCGGACCTCTAGGTCTTTCCAGTAGGATAGGTCCCAAAATATAGATTTCTTCTTCCACATGGGTGCATGATTCTCAGCGTCATTCGGAACAGCTAGTCCGCCGGGACCCTTTCCAAAGATTACGTGTAAATCATTGACCGTAGCAAGTACGTGATCACCGGTACGCATGGCGGGCTTCTTCCGGTGATCTGCCTCGCCTTTGAAATGCTTCCCTTTCTTTCGACATTGATGGTTGGTCAGAAGAAATCGACGATGGCCTAGGTACACATTCTTCCTGCAGCTTCCCAGGTATATACTATCTGTGTCAAGTAAACAGTGCGTGCATGCGTGGTATCCCTTGTTTGTCTGTCCTGAAAGGTTACTGAGAGCGGGCCAATCGTTGATGGTCACGAACAGCAACGCCTTTAGGTCAAATTCCTCCTTTTTGTGCCCATCCCACGTACGTACACTATTTCCATTCCACAGCTGTAAAAGTTCTTCAACTAATGGCCTTAGGTACACATCAATGTCGTTGCCGGGTTGCTTAGGGCCTTGGATGAAAACTGGCATCATAATGAAGTTCCGCTTCATGCACATACAAGGAGGAAGGTTATACATACATAGAGTCACGGGCCAGGTGCTGTGATTGCTGCTCTGCTCCCCGAAAGGATTAATGCCATCCGCGCTTAAAGCAAACCATACGTTCCTTGGGTCGTTTGCAAACTCATGCCAGTACTTTCTCTCGATTTTTCTCCACTGCGACCCGTCAGCGGGTGCTCTCAACTTCCCTCTTTCTTACAGTCCTCACTGTGCCATCGCATTAACTTGGCATGCTCTCCATTTCTGAACAGGCATTTCAACCGTGGTATTATAGGAGCATACCACATCACCTTCGCAGGAACCCTCTTCCTGGGAGGCTCGCCGTCAACATCACCAGGGTCATCTCGTCTGATCTTATACCGCAATGCACCGCATACCGGGCATGCGTTCAGATCCTTGTAGGCACCGCGGTAGAGGTTGCAGTCATTAGGGCATGCATGTATCTTCTCCACCTCCAATCCTAGAGGGCATTCGACCTTCTTTGCTGCGTATGTACTGTCGGGCAATTCGTTATCCTTTGGAAGCTTCTTCTTCATTATTTTCAGTAGCTTCTCAAATCCTTTATCAGGCACAACATTCTCTGCCCTCCACTGCAGCAATTCGAGTACGGTACTGAGCTTTGTGTTGCCATCTTCGCAATTAGGGTACAACCCTTTTTTGTGAAAGCAATGCTTCGGTAGACCCCTCTCACAAAACGTATAAAGGGCAACATAGACATTTCACAAATTATTATACGGTAGTCTGTCATACAATTAATATTATTTTTTGAGACACATATCCGTAATAAATGTGAAAAATAAAAGCACTTGCACCAGGTATCGAACTCAGAACCTAGCAATGTATGAAACCGATGCTGACCAGATGGCCTAATAACTGAGTACGGCTTAAAGACAGCGATAAGGTTTAAAGTAGAATTTAGAGCTGCAGATCCGACTTTTTTTTTCTTTTTCAATACTTTTGCAAAACAATGCGAACAAAATTTCTTGAAAATGCCAACAATGTTTCAAAATCATAAAAAAAACTGAATATTCTTTTCTTAAATATGAACAGTTTTCTAAAAAGTGAATTTAAAATATGCACTTAACATTTTCCTAGTATACGGTTTTTTTTCAAATACAAACTAAACTTTCTTTAAAATATATGCTGAATATTTCTGAAATGCACGTTGAATAAAATTAATTAGTAGACACGGTGAACACTTTTTATACCCAGTGAACATTTTCCTAATATACGGTGAATACTTTTCTTCAATACGATGAGCTCGGGGAACCTTCTAAAAGGTTCCCAAAACCGGTTGCTCATTCAAAGTGGGCCGACGCATATCGTGTCGGTCGCTTGCTTCAACAAAGCCATGACGGTTTGGCACCCTCGGGCGGCAAATAGGGTTCGCCTTGGGGAAGTAGAGTCAGATAGAAGGCACCACGCACAGTATGCTGCCTCGACTGGCCCCATCCATTATCACACGCCAAAACAGGGAAAATACATTAAAAAAGGAAATGGCAATGCACGGAACAAACCCTGTAACTCTCACTGCCGACCGCTCGCCGCTAGGTACACAAACTGATAAGCTCAAATGTCTAACTACAAAAACGCAAACTACTAGAACTATCCTTTACCAACCAGCTTACTGTAGCAAAATAAACTTTTTCCACTATTTCTTTCTCTTTTTTACTGATAGTTTTTTTCATGTCCTTGTATGATCAATTTAAGGCAACATGTCAAGTGGTTTGGGGTTTCAACAAGTTTTGCATTTTTTGGAACATGAATTGAGAAAATTTTCATGTTTGTAGATTTTTTTTAAGGATTTGAGAAACTTCATCGATTTTGAAAAAAAGTGCATCAATTTTGGCAAAACAAATTCATCTACCGAAAATATGCATTCATTTTGAAAAAAACTTCATCAATTTTGAGAAAAAGGAACATCATTTAAAAAAACATCTATCTTCAAAAAACGTTCATCAATATTTTTTATGAATTTTAAAAAAGTTATCGATTTAGGAAAACTTTCACCAAGTTTGAAAAAATGTCCGCAAATTTTGTTAATAGTCCATTCTTTCATAAAAACGAAATTGGAAAAAGTTTGCACATTGCAAGAGAAAAGGGAAAATAAAAAATGAACAAAAAAGAAAGGAAAACGAAAAATAAGAAATAGAGAAGGAAAATAAATCTGGGACAAACCCGTTAAAAACGAGAAAAACAAAAGAGCAAGAAAAAAGAAAGAAGGAAAGAAGAAAATTCGAAAAAGAAAAACTGATAGAAGAAAAGAATAGGGAAGACACCTGCAATCACGTTAAGTGATGGCGGCAAGTTGGTTATGGTGTCGCATTTTGAACCAGAAATTCCTGTCTCGAATTTTGGCACACTCATATTTTTTTTCCGATTTAAAGAGATGTTTGGGACGGCCCAGCGTGCCCATACGTATACATCGAATTGATATTCTAAAAAGAAAAACATACACAACAAAATATGACCATCATGTCCTTTGTTATGAAGAGGTATTGACTAATCTGAGCCGTTCTTGTGTTTAGGGGGGGTCTACCGAAGCAAAAGTGTTTTTGTGATCCTCTAACATGCGATCGAACTTCAGCTTCTCCTTTTGACTTTCGCATTGCGTTCTTGCATCGACAATGACCCGGCGGAGATCATCATCATCGAGCACATCGTCTGGTTCCTCTTGATCTTCAGCAGCTTCGCCCATTGCAGCACCATCGTGCACATCGTCTGGTGCATCTTGATGTTCAGTAGCATCACCATATTCAGGTGGCACATAGTTGTCATCATACTCTTCTTCCTCGCCGTCTTCCATCATAACCCCTATTTCTCCGTGCCTCGTCCAAACATTATAGTGTGGCATGAAACCCTTGTAAAGCAGGTGGGTGTGAAGGATTTTCCGGTCAGAGTAAGACTTCGTATTCCCACATATAGGGCATGGACAACACATAAAACCATTCTGCTTGTTTGCCTCAGCCACTTCGAGAAAATCATGCACGCCCTTAATGTACTCGGGTGTGTGTCTGTCACCGTACATCCATTGCCGCTTCATCTGCGTGCATTATATATAATTAAGTGTGTCAAAAATCATTACAAAACATCATGAATAGATAATTAAGTGACCAAATTAATAGAAGTTCATCATCACATAAAAACCAAAGTACATACATAGTTCTCATCTAACAAAATAAAGCTCTACAGAGCATCTAAATTAATTAAACCATACATTGAAACTATGTAAAACATTTCAATGCGAAAACAAATGCAATCATAATCGCAACCAAGGTAACAACTGATCCAACGGCATAATGATACCAAGCCTCGGTATGAATGGCATATTTTCGAATCTTTCTCATCTTCAAGCGCATTGCATCCATCTTGATCTTGTGATCATCGACGACATCCGCAACATGCAACTGCAATATCATCTTCTCCTCCTTAAGTTTTTTAATTTTTTCCTTCAAGAAATTGTTTTCTTATTCAACTATATTTAACCTCTCGACAATAGGGTCGGTTGGAATTTCCGGTTCAACAACCTCCTAGATAAATAAAATCTATGTCACGTTGGTCGGCATAATTTTCATAAACCATAAATGAACCAATAGTTATGAAAAGATAATATATACCACATCCGAATCATAGACAGGACGAGGGCCGACGGGGGCGGATACCAAAACCATCGCACTATATAAGATGCAATAATAAAAGTAAGAAAATAATACAAGTATCTATCTAAACATACAAGTAATAATATTTTTCCTTTCAGAAAGAAGATAAGAACAAGAGGGTCACCACGGTGGTGCCGGCGATGAGATCGGTGCGGGTGATCGACGGCGGTGAAGACGGGGACAGGGCGTGACGAACCGCTAAACCTAGATAAATATTGAGGAAAATGGAGCTTGGCGGTCGAGCTTGGAGAGGAGAAACCTTAAGTAGTGTGGCTCGGGCATTCCATCGAACAACTAATGTGCATAGGAGGTGAGCTAGAGCACCACCAAGCTCTCTCCCCCTCGGCCAGAAAAAACAGAGCAGTGTGCTCTGCTCTTGCGTGAGGGGGTATATATAGGCACCACCATTGGTCCTGGTTGGTGGCATGAACCGGGGCTAAAGGGAAGCCATTGGTCCCGATTCGTCCCACCAACCGGGACCAAAAGGTCCGGACGAACCGGGACCAAGGGACCACGTGGCCCGGCCGGCCCCCTGGGCTCACGAACCGGGACAATACCTCCATTTGTCCCGGTTCGTGGCAGAACTGGGACTAATGGGCTGAACCTGCCTGAGCCATTGCCCCCTTTTCTACTAGTGCAACAACATCCGGGCCAAACCCACAGCAACATCCCCTCCGTGTAGACCCGACGCGTCTGTTTCCCGCCTCCCGATGCCGGCGGCGGCGCCGTCCGTGAGGGGGGCCACACCCTAGAGACGCGTGCCACCTCTTCACACATACACATGCCACCACACCACCCCGCATGTATGAGGGCCCGGTGCG
>NC_041380.1:24837519-24930893 GCF_002162155.2 Triticum dicoccoides
ACGCCCCCTTCCCGCCTAACCCTAGAGCGATTGACCACGAGATCTAGCCCTTTGACTTCCCATGGACGGGCTTTGACCATTGGACCTTTCCACCTGATTGTGTTAGGTCAGCCCATAGGGACACCTGGGAGCAACATCTGGGCCAAACCCATAGCTACATCCCTTCCGTGTAGACCCGATGCGTCCGTTTTCCCCTCCAGGTGCCGCCAACGGTGCCGTCCGTGAGGGGAGCCACACCCCGGAGACGCGTGTCACCTCTTCAGACATGCCACCACACCACCCGGTTTTGGTAGGTCATCACATATAAACACTTGGGAGCAACGTCCCCTCCGTATAGACCCGATGCGGTTGTTTCTGTTGGAAATATGCCCTAGAGGCAATAATAAAAGGATTATTATTATATTTCCTTGTTCATGATAATTGTCTTTTATTCATGCTATAATTGTATTATCCGGAAATCATAATACACGTGTGAATACATAGACCATAATATGTCCCTAGTAAGCCTCTAGTTGACTAGCTCGTTGATCAACAGATAGTCATGGTTTCCTGACTATGGACATTGGATGTCGTTGATAACGGGATCACATCATTAGAAGAATGATGTGATGGACAAGACCCAATCCTAAGCATAGCACAAGATCGTGTAGTTCGTTTTGCTAGAGCTTTTCCAATGTCAAGTATCTCTTCCTTAGACCATGAGATCGTGTAACTCCCAGATACCATAGGAGTGCTTTGGGTGTACCAAACGTCACAACGTAACTGGGTGACTATAAAGGTGACCTACAGGTATCTCCGAAAGTGTCTGTTGGGTTGACACGGATCGAGATTGGGATTTGTCACCCCGTATGACGGAGAGGTATCACTGGGCCCACTCGGTAGTGCATCATCATAATGAGCTCAAAGTGACAAAGTGTCTGGTCACGGGATCATGCATTACGGTACGAGTAAAGTGACTTGCCGGTAACGAGATTGAACGAGGTATTGGGATACCGACGATCGAATCTCGGGCAAGTAACATACCGTCTGACAAAGGGAATAGTATACGGGATTGATTGAATCCTCGACATCGTGGTTCATCCGATGACATCATCGAGGAGCATGTGGGAGCCAACATGGGTATCCAGATCCTGCTGTTGGTTATTGACCGGAGAGTCGTCTCGGTCATGTCTGCATGTCTCCCGAACCCGTAGGGTCTACACACTTAAGGTTCGGCGACGCTAGGGTTATTAGGAAGACTTGTATGTGATTACTGAATGTTGTTCGGAGTCCCGGATGAGATCCCGGACGTAACGAGGAGTTCCAGAATGGCCCGGAGGTAAAGATTTATATATGGGAAGTTGTCAAACGGACACCGGAAAGTTTCGGGGTCATATCGGTATTGTACCGGGGCCACCGGAGAGGTTCTGGGGGTCCACCGGGAGGGGCCACCCCTCTCGGGGGGCCTCATGGGCCACAAGGGGCAGGGAACCAGAACCTGGAGGGCTAGGCGCCCCCCCCTTGGGCCCATGCGCCTAGGGTTGGGGGGAACCCTAGTGGGGGGCGCCCCTTTGCTTGGGGGGCAAGCCCCCCCTCCCTGGCCGCCCCCCCCCCACTCTAGATCTCATCTAGAGTGGCCGGCCCCCCTTGCCCCTTCCCCTATAAATAGAGGGGTGAGGGGAGGGCTGCAACAGACTTCCAAGGCGCAGCCCCTCCCCTCCCCAACACCTCTCCTCCTTCGCGTGTGCTTGGCGAAGCCCTGCCGGAGAACTGTCATTCCATCACCACCACGCCGTCGTGCTGCTGTTGGAGCCTTCTTCCTCAACCTCTCCTTCCCCCTTGCTGGATCAAGAAGGAGAAGACGTCGTCCGTTCCGTACGTGTGTTGAACGCGGAGGTGCTGTCCGTTCGGCACTTGGTCATCGGTGATTTGGATCACGGCGAGTACGACTCCATCATCCCCGTTCCATTGAACGCTTCCGCACGCGATCTACAAGAGGTATGTAGATGTAATCACTCTCCCATGACTTGTTGCTTAGATGAACTCATAGATGGATCTTGGTGAAACCGTAGGAAATTTTTTAATTTTCTGCAACGTTCCCCAACAGTGGCATCATAAGCTAGGTGTATGCGTAGTTCTCTATTGCACGAGTAGAACACAATTTGTTGTGGGCGTAGATGTTGTCAACTTTCTTGCCGCTACTAGTCTTATCTTGCTTCAGCGGCATTGTGGGATGAAGCGGCCCGGACCGACCTTACACGTACGCTTACGTGAGAGAGGTTCCACCGACTGACATGCACTAGTTGCATAAGGTGGCTAGCGGGTGTCTGTCTCTCCCACTTTAGTTGGAGCGGATTCGATGAAAAGGGTCCTTATGAAGGGTAAATAGAAGTTGACAAATCACGTTGTGGCTTTCACGTAGGTAAGAAAACGTTCTTGCTAGAACCCTATTGCAGCCACGTAAAACTTGCAACAACAATTAGAGGACGTCTAACTTGTTTTTGCAGCAAGTATTTTGTGATGTGATATGGCCAAAGTTTTGATGAATGATGAATGATATATGTGATGTATGAGATCATGTTCTTGTAATAGGAATCACGACTTGCATGTCGATGAGTATGACAACCGGCAGGAGCCATAGGATTTGTCTTTATTTTTTGTATGACCTGCGTGTCATTGAAGAACGCCATGTAAATTACTTTACTTTATTGCTAAACGCGTTAGCCATAGAAGTAGAAGTAGTCAATGGCGTGACAACTTCATGAAGACACGATGATGGAGATCATGATGATGGAGATCATGGTGTCATGCTGGTGACAGGATGATCATGGAGCCCCGAAGATGGAGATCAAAGGAGCTATATGATATTGGCCATATCATGTCACTACTATATATAATTGCATGTGATGTTTATTATGTTTATGCATCTTGTTTACTTAGAATGACGGTTGTAAATAAGATGATCCCTCATAACAATTTCAAGAAAGTGTTCTCCCTAACTGTGCACCGTTGCTAAAGTTCGTCGTTTCGAAGCACCACGTGATGATCGGGTGTGATAGATCCTTACGTTCACATACAACGGGTGTAAGACAGTTTTACACAGGCAATACACTTAGGTTAACTTGACGAGCCTAGCATGTACAGACATGGCCTCGAAACACAAGAGACCGAAAGGTCGAACATGAGTCGTATGGAAGATACGATCAACATGGAGATGTTCACCGACGATGACTAGTCCGTCTCACGTGATGATCGGACACGGCCTAGTCGACTCGGATCATGTAACACTTAGATGACTAGAGGGATGTCAAATCTGAGTGGGAGTTCATTAAATAATTTGATTAGATGAACTTTATTATCATGAACAATAGTCTAAAATCTTTGCAAAATGTCTTGTAGATCAAATGGCCAACGCTCATGTCACCATGAACTTCAACGCGTTCCTAGAGAAAACCAAGCTGAAAGATGATGGCAGCAACTATTCGGACTGGGTCCGGAACCTGAGGATTATCCTCATAGCTGCCAAGAAACAATATGTCCTAGAAGCACCGCTAGGTGATGCACCCATCCCAGAGAACCAAGACGTTATGAACGCTTGGCAGTCTCGTGCTGATGATTACTCCCTCGTTCAGTGCGGCATGCTTTACAGCTTAGAACCGGGGCTCCAAAAGCGTTTTGAGCGACACGGAGCATATGAGATGTTTGAGGAGCTGAAACTAGTTTTCCAGGCTCATGCCCGGGTCGAGAGATATGAAGTCAACGACAAGTTCTACAGTTGTAAGATGGAGGAAAATAGTTCTGTCAGTGAGCACATACTCAAAATGTCTGGGTTGCACAACCGCCTGTCCCAGCTGGACATCAACCTCCCGGACGAGGCGGTCATTGACAGAATCCTTCAGTCGCTCCCACCGAGCTACAAGAGCTTTGTGATGAACTACAATATGCAGGGTATGGTGAAAACTATTCCTGAAGTATTTTCAATGCTGAAGTCAGCAGAGGTAGAAATCAAGAAGGAACATCAAGTGTTGATGGTCAATAAAACCACTAAGTTCAAGAAGGGCAAGGGTAAGAAGAACTTCAAGAAGGACAGCAAGGATGTTGCCGTGCCCGGTAAGCCAGTTGCCGGGAAGAAGTCAAAGAATGGACCCAAGCCTGAGACTGAGTGCTTTTATTGCAAAGGGAAGGGTCGCTGGAAGCGGAACTGCCCCAAATACTTAGCAGACAAGAAGGCCGGCAACACTAAAGGTATATTTGATATACATGTAATTGATGTGTACCTTACCAGTACTCGTAGTAACTCCTGGGTATTTGATACCGGTGCCGTTGCTCATATATGTAACTCACAGCAGGAGCTGCGAAATAAACGGAGACTGGCGAAGGACGAGGTGACGATGCGCGTCGGGAATGGTTCCAAGGTCGATGTGATCGCCGTCGGCACGCTACCTCTACATTTACCTACGGGATTAGTTTTAAACCTCAATAATTGTTATTTAGTGCCAAGTTTGAGCATGAACATTGTATCAGGATCTTGTTTAATACGAGATGGCTACTCATTTAAATCCGAGAATAATGATTGTTCTATTTATATGAGAGAAATGTTTTATGGTCATGCTCCGATGGTCAATGGTTTATTCTTAATGAATCTCGAACGTAATGTTACACATATTCATAGTATGAATACCAAAAGATGTAAAGTTGATAACGATAGTCGCACATACTTGTGGCACTGCCGCCTTGGTCACATTGGTGTCAAGCGCATGAAGAAGCTCCATGCTGATGGACTTTTAGAGTCTCTCGATTATGAATCATTTGACACATGCGAACCATGCCTCATGGGCAAGATGACCAAGACTCCGTTCTCCGGAACAATGGAGCGAGCAACCAACTTATTGGAAATCATACATACCGATGTGTGCGGTCCAATGAGCGTTGCGGCTCGCGGAGGATATTGTTATGTTCTCACTCTCACTGATGACTTGAGTAGATATGGATATGTCTACTTAATGAAACACAAGTCTAAGACCTTTGAAAAGTTCAAGGAATTTCAGAATGAAGTAGAGAATCAACGTGACCGAAAGATAAAATTCTTATGATCAGATCGTGGAGGAGAATATTTAAGTCACGAATTTGGTACACACTTAAGGAAATGTGGAATCGTTTCACAACTCACGCCGCCTGGAACACCTCAGCGTAACGGTGTGTCCGAACGTCGTAATCGCACTCTATTGGATATGGTGCGATCTATGATGTCTCTTACTGATTTACCGCTATCATTTTGGGGATACGCTCTAGAGACAGCTACATTCACTTTAAATAGGGCACCGTCTAAATCCATTAGACGACACCGTATGAATTATGGTTTGGGAAGAAACCTAAGCTGTCGTTTCTAAAAGTTTGGGGATGCGATGCTTATGTTAAGAAACTTCAACCTGAAAAGCTCGAACCCAAGTCGGAAAAATGCGTCTTCATAGGATACCCTAAGGAAACCATTGGGTATACCTTCTACCTTAGATCCGAAGGCAAGATCTTTGTTGCCAAGAACGGATCCTTTCTGGAAAAGGAGTTTCTCTCGAAAGGAGTAAGTGGGAGGAAAGTAGAACTCGATGAAGTACTACCTCTTGAACGGGATAGTAGTGCAGCTCAAGAAAATGTTCCTGTGATGCCTACACCAACTGAAGAGGAAATTAATGATGATGATCAAGGTACTTCGGATCAAGTTGCTACTGAACTTCGTAGGTCCACTAGGACACGTTCCGCACCAGAGTGGTACGGCAACCCTGTCCTGGAAATCATGTTGTTAGACAACGGTGAACCTTCGAACTATGAAGAAGCGATGGCGGGCCCAGATTCCAACAAATGGCTCGAAGCCATGCAATCCGAGATAGGATCCATGTATGAAAACTAAGTATGGACTTTGACAGACTTGCCCGATGATCGGCGAGCGATAGAAAATAAATGGATCTTTAAGAAGAAGACGGACGCGGATGGTAATGTCACCATCTATAAAGCTCGACTTGTCGCTAAGGGTTATCGGCAAGTTCAAGGGATTGACTACGATGAGACTTACTCTCCCGTAGCGAAGCTTAAGTCCGTCCGAATCATGTTAGCAATTGCCGCATACTATGATTATGAGATATGGCAGATGGACGTCAAAACGGCATTCCTTAATGGTTGTCTTAAGGAAGAGCTGTATATGATGCAGCCGGAAGGTTTTGTCAATCCTAAGAATGCTAACAAGGTATGCAAGCTCCAGCGATCCATTTATGGGCTGGTGCAAGCATCTTGGAGTTGGAACATTCGCTTTGATGAGATGATCAAAGCATTTGGGTTTATGCAGACTTATGGAGAAGCCTGCGTTTACAAGAAAGTGAGTGGGAGCTCTGTAGCGTTTCTCATATTATATGTAGATGACATACTTTTGATGGGAAATGATATAGAACTTTTGGACAGCATTAAGGCCTACTTGAATAAGAGTTTTTCAATGAAGGACCTTGGAGAAGCTGCTTACATATTAGGCATCAAAATCTATAGGGATAGATCGAGGCGCCTCATAGGTCTTTCACAAAGCACATACCTTGATAAGATTTTGAAGAAATTCAAAATGGATCGGTCCAAGAAAGGGTTCTTGCCTGTTTTGCAAGGTGTGAAATTGAGCTCGGCTCAATGCCCGACCACGGCAAAAGGTAAAGAAGAGATGAGTGTCATCCCCTATGCCTCAGCCATAGGATCTATTATGTATGCCATGCTGTGTACCAGACCTGATGTATACCTTGCCGTAAGTTTGGTAGGAAGGTACCAAAGTAATCCCGGCAAGGAACACTGGACAGCGGTCAAGAATATCCTGAAGTACCTGAAAAGGACAAAGGACATGTTTCTCGTTTATGGAGGTGACGAAGAGCTCGTCGTAAAGGGTTATGTCGACGCTAGCTTCGACACAGATCTGGATGAGTCAAAGTCACAAACCGGATACGTGTATGTGTTGAATGGTGGAGCAGTAAGCTGGTGCAGATGCAAGCAGAGCATCGTGGCGGGATCTACATGTGAAGCGGAGTACATGGCAGCCTCGGAGGCAGCGCATGAAGCAATTTGGGTGAAGGAGTTCATCACCGACCTAGGAGTCATACCCAATGCGTCGGAGCCGATCAAAC
Organism: Triticum dicoccoides; assembly: GCF_002162155.2. Lineage (NCBI taxonomy): Eukaryota > Viridiplantae > Streptophyta > Magnoliopsida > Poales > Poaceae > Triticum > Triticum dicoccoides. The sequence goes on from NC_041380.1 coordinate 24,844,647, forward strand.
TCTTCTGTGACAACACTGGAGCTATTGCACTTGCCAAGGAGCCCAGGTTTCACAAGAAGACCAGGCACATCAAGCGTCGCTTCAACTCCGTTCGTGAAAATGTTCAAGATGGGGACATAGAAATTTGCAAAGTGCATACGGATCTGAATGTCATAGATCCGTGGAGCTTGTAGTTCTCCGGCAGGGCTTCGCCAAGCACTACGGAGGAGGAGGTGGAGTTGGGGAGGGAGAGGGCTGTGCCAGGGGAAGGGTGCGGCAGCCCTCCCACCTCCCCTCTATTTATAGGGGCAAGGGAGAGGGGGGCGGCCCCCTCCAGATGGATCTAGAGGGGCGGCGGCGGCGGCCAAGGGGGGAGGCTTGCCCCCCAAGCCAAGGGGGCGCCCCCTTTAGGGTTCCCCGCCCCAACCCTAGGCGCATGGTGTTGGAAATATGCCCTAGAGGCAATAATAAAAGTATTATTATATTTCCTTGTTCATGATAATTGTCTTTTATTCATGTTATAATTGCATTATCCGGAAATCGTAATACACGTGTGAATACATAGACCACAATATGTCCCTAGTGAGCCTCTAGTTGACTAGCTCGTTGATCAACAGATAGACATGGTTTCCTGACTATGGACATTGGATGTCGTTGATAACGGGATCACATCGTTAGGAGAATGATGTGATGGACAAGACCCGATCCTAAGCATAGCACAAGATCGTGTAGTTCGTTTTGCTACAGCTTTTCCAATGTCAAGTATCTCTTCCTTAGACCATGAGATCGTGTAACTCCCGGATACCGTAGGAGTGCTTTGGGTGTACCAAACGTCACAACGTAACTGGGTGACTATAAAGGTGCACTACAGGTATCTCCGAAAGTGTCTGTTGGGTTGACACAGATCGAGATTGGGATTTGTCACCCCGTATGACGGAGAGGTATCACTGGGCCCACTCGGTAGTGCATCATCATAATGAGCTCAAAGTGACCAAGTGTCTGGTCACGGGATCATGCATTACGGTACGAGTAAAGTGACTTGCCGGTAACGAGATTGAACGAGGTATTGGGATACCGACGATCGAATCTCGGGCAAGTAACATACCGTCTGACAAAGGGAATAGTATACGGGATTGATTGAATCCCCGACATCGTGGTTCATCCAATGACATCATCGAGGAGCATGTGGGAGCCAACATGGGTATCCAGATCCCGCTGTTGGTTATTGACCGGAGAGTCGTCTCGGTCATGTCTGCATGTCTCCCGAACCCGTAGGGTCTACACACTTAAGGTTCGGTGACGCTAGGGTTATTAGGAAGAATTGTATGTGATTACCAAATGTTGTTCGGAGTCCCGGATGAGATCCCGGATGTCACGAGGAGTTCCGTAATGGTCCGGAGGTAAAGATTTATATATGGGAAGTTGTCAAACGGACACCGGAAAGTTTCGGGGTCATATCGGTATTGTACCGGGGCCACCGGAGAGGTTCCGGGGGTCCACCGGGAGGGGCCACCCCTCTCGGAGGGCCTCATGGGCCACAAGGGGCAGGGAACCAGCCCCTGAAGGGCTGGGCGCGCCCCCCCTTGGGCCCATGCGCCTAGGGTTGGGGGGAACCCTAGTGGGGGGCGCCCCCTTTGCTTGGGGGGCAAGCCCCCCCTCCCTGGCCGCCGCCCCCCCCCCCCTCTAGATCTCATCTAGAGGGGCCGGCCCCCCTTGCCCCTTCCCCTATAAATAGAGGTGTGAGGGGAGGGCTGCAACACACTTCCAAGGCGCAGCCCCTCCCCTCCCCAACACCTCTCCTCCTCCGCGTGTGCTTGGCGAAGCCCTGCCGGAGAACTGTCACTCCATCACCACCACGCCGTCGTGCTTCTGTTGGAGCCTTCTTCCTCAACCTCTCCTTCCCCCTTGCTGGATCAAGAAGGAGGAGACATCGTCCGTTCCGTACGTGTGTTGAACGCGGAGGTGCTGTCCGTTCGGCACTTGGTCATCGGTGATCTGAATCACGGCGAGTACGACTCCATCATCACCGTTCCCTTGAACGTTTCCGCTCGCGATCTACAAGTGGTATGTAGATGCAATCTCTCTCCCATGACTCGTTGCTTAGATGAACTCATAGATGGATCTTGGTGAAACCGTAGGAAAAATTTTAATTTTCTGCAACGTTACCCAACAGTTTCCCCCCTCCAGGTGTCGGCCGCCAGCGGCGGCGCCGTCCATGAGGGGGGTCACACCCCACCATATAGAATCGATATGTAAGGTATGTATGCTTATATTAACACATGCTACATATAAGTTAATTAAATAATAATACGTAAAAGAACAAAAAAAATTCTATATGAAATTCAAAATAAACTATGCCGATGGCATAGCTGAGGCCAGGGGCAGATGGCCAACGCGCCACGGATCGATGATGTGGCATCTATGCTGACGGCAGCCGTCGGCATAGGTGGTGGTCGGTGCGCCTAGGATCGATGACGTGGCACGCGCATCTATGCCGAGGGCTGCCTGTCTCGGCTGTCGGCATAGATCGGACGCCGTTAGCCGCACATCACGAGCGGGCCGCCGGGCCCGCAACTATGCCGACGGCTTATATATGCCGACGGTGGCTGTAGGCGTAGTATGGGTCTAAGTCGACGACAAGTATGTGTCGACGGAAGCCGTCGGCATAGCTCGGGATAGCCCGTTGGCCTAGGTCCGGCTGTAGGCATATTCAGGTGTAGGCCGACTGTGGCCGTCAGCATACATATGGCCGTCGGCACCAGCCCCTGTTCTGGTAGTGCCACTCCGTTGCAACGGAACGGAACGGAGGGCATCCCATCCCCCTTCCTTGTGCAGCCAACCAGCCACGCACCACCTCCTGCTCCTAGGTAATGGCGTAGGGAGGGGCTTAGGAGGTACCGCCATAGTTGAGCGACTGAGCGGACATATACGACGCGACTGTATTCGGGCTGTATATCTGTGGGAAAAATGAAAATCAAGATTCCTGGATGGGTGGGCCACGGCGATTGGCGTTGCGCGAACAACCGGCTGGGATAAGCCATATTCGCGCTGCCTCCCCCTTCCTTGTGTAGCCAGCCAGCCACACACCATGTTAACTTTTGAAGGAGGCGACGCAGCATGTCATAAGTCGATGCCCCCCTCACATTCTAGTTCACTGAGCTCTCTCTCCACTTTCTTCCACCATGGTTTTGCTTGATCTAAACCTTCCTCTGGATGAAGATTCTTATCAGTCCATTATGGCGGGAGGAGGAGGAGAAGTAGGAAAAGGTAGAGGAGATGGCAGAGGAGAAGCCGGAGCATCCCGTGTCACTGTCGACACGGTACATGGGTGAGGAAGGTATGGTCTGACCGGGCGTGGTGTGTTGTTGCCTCTCTCTCTCTCTCATCCAGAACTAGAGGTAAAACAAGAAGGAGAATAATACACCGGAGTTTCACCCGTGTTGTCACACCCTAGTTAGTCCATGCATTAGAGTGTTGCATCATGTTTACTTTTCATCAGAAAGTTGAAATGGGGAAGACAGAACCCCCAGAACCACTCTGAATCCAACTGGGGTTTACTAAAAATATTTTCAATGAACCTGAAATGCCCTTCTAAAATGTCCATCATTTTTGCCTTGGTTCAGATCCTCTGCCAAAAGTGGTGCACAATTTTCTAGGTCATCCTAAGGTTTTTGAATTAAATCATAAGTATTTGAGTTTGGGCATTTAAATTATATAAAATATTTCAAATGCTCGAATAATCCCAAACTAAAATGTTCCATGCTGGAAATATTCCAACTAAGGGCCAGGTGAAGTTTGGTGATTTTTGGAGTTGTCTAGGTATTTTTAGAAAGTCCACAAAGTTACAGAATAAATAGAAAAGAGAAATAAAAGAGAGGAGAAGGACTTACCTGGCCGCAGCCCACCAGACAGCCCAGCTGGCCGGCCCAGCACTGTGCTGGCCCACGCCAGCCAGCTGCTTCGCCGTCGCCACGCAGGCACAGAGGTGACGCCGGGGAGCACGAGCTCGCCATGGCGTCAGCTGCTTGCCGCCCGCGCCACCGAGCACCTGGGTGAGCTCCACGTCGTGCCCCGAACCCCCTGGACACCTCACTCGCTCACCGGCCTCTCTCCCTCGCTCTCCCACGCCATGGCCGACGCCACCGCAGCCGCACCGTCGCAGTAGTCGCGCTCTCTGTCATCCTTGCGCCGTCCCCTCGTGTCCAGGAGCTCCGCCGCCCTCCTCTTCTTCGAGCTAGCCGAGCCCCGAGCGCTCGCTTGCCCCGAGGCCTCTGCATCGACCTCGCCCGACTCCGCCGTCGCCGGAGATCCCATTCGACGTCACCGCCGCACCAGCTCGTCCCCAACCGCGCCGTTTGCTTCCTCGAGATCGCTGTGAGCCCAGCTACCTCTCCCCCCTTTCCTTTCTCGCTTCCGAGCCCCGTAGCGACTGCACGAAGCTCACCCGCACGCGCTGCCGCGGAGCTCGTCGCCGACGTGACTCCGGCCACCCACTGGCCACACCACCATGTCCAACGCACTCACCGCACTCGCAGGAACCCGTAGCACCTCACCACGAGCCTCGCCGTGTCCCGTAGCTTCGGGTTCATCATCACCCGAACTCCGGCGACCGCCAAGGTCGTCGCCGGCGCCGTTTCCGGCCACCCCGAGCTCAACCAACGCCACCAAGACGGCTTGCTCCCAGCTACACGTAGATGCCCTCCGCGACTCTTTTGGTCGCCGGATTGCACAAAACCACTCTCGCCGCCGCGTATGGCTCGCCGGCGGCTAAATGCCGGCGTGGTTGACCCTGACTTTGACCAGGGTGGGCCCAGGTTGACTCCCCTGTGCCTATGACAGGTGGGCCCCCCTGCTAATTATCCAGATTAGTTCTAACTAATTAAACTAGTTTAATTAACCACTGACATGCGGGACCCACTGGTCAGGTTGACCTGGACGACCCCTTTGACCACTGACGTCACCCTGACGCACTGCTGACGCAATAACTAATTTCTGGATTTATTTTTATATAGGAAATTCCAGAAATTGTTGCAAACTTCAAAAATTCATAGAAATTAATCTGTAACTCCAAATGCAAAGTTTTATATATGAATTTTGATCAGAAAAATTCAATCTATCCATTGGTACTGGTTTCATGCATGTCAGAGCAAGTTAACCTTTCTGTTTAATCAAAACAAGATAATGCACTAATTTGGCTATGTTAAATGAGCTAGCATTTGAATCTTTGATTCAAATGAGTTCATTCATTTCTGTCCTAGCTTGCATTAGGTCAACACACATTCATATTGCCATGTCATAGCATGCATCATATTGTTGCATATCGTCATGTGTTGTTTATGTTCGGTGTGTTTTTTGTGATAGGTTCTGCCTCCGAGGATAACCCCGAATATCCGTCTGAAGGGCAGTATCCTACCACCACTACATCAGGCAAGCAACCCATTGATCATTTCGATACAAACCCATGTTCTCGCTTCCGCTCTTGTTTACTGCATTAGGACAACGTGATTCAAACTGTTGTGTGTTGCGATAGTTGAACCCACTTCCTTTGCATGACCTGTCATTGCCACAGTAACTAGATGAAACCCACTAGTATGTGTAGGAGTTGATTGAGCCATGTTTGTGATTCCTACCATGCTATGCTTGCTATGCTTAGAGTTGTGTCAGGTCTGGCTCATCGGGATGATGAACTGGAGTGAAAGGTTGTGTCGGGTTTGTGAGTGAAAGTGTTGAACGCGATTAGGTAAAGATATCGATGAGAGGCCATGTAGGAGTACATGGTGGGTTGTTTCATTGGAACCGTCCTTAAGAAATGAGAGCTGTGTGTGTGATTTAAGACTCAGCTACTACCACACATTGGGATCCTTAATTGACCCTCTCGACTTATTAACCACTCTTGTCCTCTGTCCAGGAATTGCAAGTAGTTTCTGGTGTTTGTAGCATGCTGGGGGCCGCACGCAGCGCTGACCCTAGGGGTGGGCTGTGTTGTGGTAGGCACGTGGCACGGTGTACCGATTCGCCCGTTTGGTGTCTCGGGAACCCTGCTCACATCGTTCGGGGCCGTTAGTGAAAACCTCGGCCGGACTCCCTGCGGATGGAACCCGAATAGGCGATAAACCTGGACTAGGGACTCGTGTGTTTGGTCAGGTCGTGGCCGACACCCTCGCTGGGCTTCCGCTTGAAGGTTGCCGAGTACATGTCGTGTAGCGGCGATAAGTGGTGACAGCGTGTGTGAAGAAGTACACCCCTGCAGGGTATGAAACTATTCGAATAGCCGCGTCCGCGGTAAAGGACTACTTGGTCACCTATACAGTTCATAGACAAGTAAATGGATACTACTAAAAGCCTCAAGATAAGTGGGTGTGCCGCGGATGGCCCTCTCGTGGGTTGACGAGAGAGGATCCACGGTGGAGTATTGTGATGGTGATTAGTGGACTCGTGTGCGACAAATGCTTTTCAAGTGGTGTCACGTAGGATAGCTTAGCCAAGAGTCAAAGCTGGCTTGCTGCAATAACTCCACTACCTTCTTGAGAATGTGCATGTATAATAGGTTCCTGTTGTAAGACTTGCTGAGTACCCCCGTACTCATGTTTGCTTAATTAATGTTTTCAAACGATAACACCAACCCCTCCGATGGGTTCTTCATAGATCTCGATGTTGACGAGTGACTAGCCACCCAGGTGGTGATCCAAGGCTTGTGAAGGGCCACTGTAGATAGAAGGACTTCATCAAGCTTTCTTTCTTTTTAGAGTCTGTACTCAGACTAGTTTGCTTCCGCATGTGGTTGTATGTTTGTATGACTTGTGTGTTGGGTCATGTGACCCCTATCTGTATGGATATGCTATGTATGGCTCCTCGGAGCCTCTTAAATAAAGTACTTGAGTTGTAGAGTTTTGTTGTGATGCCATGTTGTATGTACTCATATCGGGCATATTGTGTGTATGTTTGAAATGCTTGGTATGAGTGGGATCCGACAATCTAGTTGTTTATCCTTGGCAGCCTCTCATATGGGGAAATGTAGTCTAGTGCTTCCTAAGCGATAGTAGTCCGCTACAGCCCGGTTCACGGGAGTCCTGTTAGCCCAGCACTACCGCTTTGGACACTTGACTGGCCGGCATGTGTTTCACTTCGTTCCTATGTCTGTCCCTTCGGGGAAATGTCACGCGGTGATACTCGGAGTCCTGCCTAGCCTGCTACAGCCCGGGATACCGGAGTCCTGTTAGCCCAGTGCTACAGCCCGATTCATACGTTGATGACCGACATGCTCGATGTGATTCATGTATGCCTGTCTCCATGGGTTAGCGCCGCTTTGGGTTCACGACTAGCCATGTCGGCCCGGGTTCTCTGTCATGTGGATGCTAGCGACACTATCATATACGTGAGCCAAAATACGCAAACGGTCCCGGGCCATGGTAAGGCAACACCCGTGGGGATACTGCGCGTGAGGCCGCAAAGTGATATGAGATGTTACCGGCCGGGTCTATGTGACTTGGAATCGGGGTCCTGACAGCGTTGGCATCAGAGCCGGACTGCCTACAGGTTCGCTAAGCCAAACTGGTCTATGTCGAGTCTAGAAATGCTTTAGTTATATGTAGGGGAATTGATTGTGGGAGGGACGTAAGGCTCTTTTTACTTCTTTACCCTATGCCCTCTGATCTGTGTCATTCTCTCCTCATTCTACATGAGTTAAGGACTAGGCTCTTTTCTCTCTATCAGGTTCACGTTTTACTAATCCGTAGTAACTTATAGGAATGTTGGTTACCAGACTCAGTTCAGTTTCTACCAATGTTAGCATGTTATCAGTTGAACCCGAACCTTGATATGATATTGTTGAGTGGCTTTGCAATCTGGTTTTGAATGTCTCAAATCTATTCTTGGACATTTACAGATGTTATGCTGTCCGATTTTCCCTAGAAGTTCTAATGTCTTTGTATTGTGGCTGTGCTTTCAGATGGCCACTCATGCTCAAAATCAAGTGGTTCGTCTGACCAGGTGCATTGATGTGCCCGGTCATACGGCTATGCTAGTCCGGGTAATGATTGAGACGGGTTACCGCTGGTATCCCGAATACACTGTCGAAGAGCAGTTCCGAGACATTAACCAAAGCCAGTACCTCTATACTGTCAGAATCTTTCCGTCTTATCCTGGATCTACCGAGCCCCTTCACTGTTCTTATGGACTCGGGGTTACTATTGAGATGGCGGTACAGGATGCTGCCTACTCTATGATGACCATTATGCGAGTGAGGACTGGCCTACTTCGGAACACCGATTTCCGTTATATGTCGGCCTCACTTCCGGGGGCGAAAGGGTACCTCCAGGCTATCTATGCTGACTCCACACAAGAGGACTCACTTACTCGCACCACTGCTGAGATGCTCGAGGATAAAGACCGAGAGAATCGGGCCTTGAGGTTAGAGCTTTTCAATACTCGCGCCGATCACTGGGCCACGTTGACTCGGTTTGCACCGGCTGTGCGAGCTGGATGTATGGATACTAGGGATCTGTACCCTGTGAGATCTGCTCTGCCGGATATGGTGGACTGGCGTGATGTGGGAGGCATCACCCCACCCATGGTCCCCGCAGGCCACCGTTTGTTGGTCCAAGACCTCATCCTAGCCCCTATGGTCCACAAGCTCCTCAGGACCGTCTGTTTCCGGATAACCATGTTGAGCTTCCAGGCTATGGATGTGACTTCTATGAGGACTACTACGGAGGCGTCTGAGTTAGTAGTAGTATCTCTAGTATTGTAATAGTTGTATTTCCACTATCCTGCGTGACCTGTGGAATATGATTTAGTGTGTATCAATTCCGGAAGTGTAGAAAAATAATGTATAGGAGTTTGGAATGCTTCCGATGAGATGTAACGTCTTTCTTCATAATTGTACTTAGCTGGGCTTGTACTAAACTATGAATGGCGCGTATGACTGTTGGTATATATATGGCAGTTTTTATATTACCATGTCATACGGATGAACATCTTTGCATTCCGTGTTATCCATTACATTCCGCACTTTGTTGGCCAGATTTTGCCATCTTTGTCTAAACCATTGTCTTGTTTCCCTAGGATGGTCAATACCCGCAACAACCCTGCTGCTCCGGAGCAGGGTGAAGCCAGTGCAGCTAGGAATGCAAATCTGCCTCAACCACCTTCTCTGGCCGAAGTTATGCTGGAGGCAGAACGCAACAAGCGTGAGACCAATCGCTTGCTGGAGCGGATTGAGCAGAATACCGCACGCCAGCCAAGGAATGACCTGGTGTCACTCAATGACTTTGTCAAGCTGTATCCACCGAAGTTCAAGCATTCCGTCGAGCCTCTCGATGCGGATGACTGGCTTCACAGCATCACCAATAAGCTACGTTCTGCCAACGTGGCTGAAGCTGACAAGGTTACCTTTGCTGCCTACCACCTCGAAGGCCCTGCTAGCCTTTGGTGGGAAAATTTCGAGGCTATGCGCCCGGCTGGCCAAATCACTACCTGTGCTGAGTTCTGTGCGGCTTTCCGTGAGCATCACATCCCGGAAGGTCTCATGGATCGCAAGAGGGAAGAATTCTGTAATTTCACCCAGGGTAGGCTGACTGTGGATGCATACAGTCGTGAGTTTGGAAATCTAGCACGATATGCTCCTGAAGAGGTATCCACCCACGCCAAGAAGCAGGCAAGGTTCCGCAAGGGACTTAGCCCTGAGCTTCGTCGTGATCTTCGTCTGCACGAGTGCTCCTCTTTTCAGAAGTTAGTCAACAAGGCTATCAGTGCCGAAACTGGACAGTCTGATTTTGAAGCCTCGCGCAAGCACTCCCATGACTTTGGTTCTTCATCCGGCTCTGGATCTCAGAAGCGCCGGGTCTGGATCCCAAGCACCGCCCTGCCACCCAGATTCACTCCGAGGCCATCCTTTGAGGCGACTCACCCCAACCAGCAGTATGCACCACCCAAGACCTATGGTGGCCCCACTGCTAATGCTGCTCCACGTCCCAATGTAATAACTTGTTTCAAGTGTGGAGAGACGGGTCACTACATCCGTGAGTGTCCCAGAACAACCCCAACCAGGTTGGAAAGTCTGTTGGCTGTGGTAAGCCAGCAGGAAAGGTGCTCTACGCCAAACCAGCTGCCACTGCTCGTGGCCACGTCAACTACGTTTCAGCAGAGGAAACCCATGAGGATCCCAACGTCGTTCTCGGTACGCTCCTTGTTAATTGCCATCCGGCAACTGTTCTCTTTGATACTGGAGCATCCCATTCATTTATTTCTGAGAGCTATGCTTGTTTGCACAACACCACATTTTGTGACATGCCCGCCTCCATGGTAATTCAAACCCCTGGTTCTAAGTGGCAAACCTCAAAAATTAGCCATGGAAATGAAATCCTTGTCGATAGATTAGTCTTCCTTGCGTCACTAATAGCTCTCAAATCCTCGGACATAAACATCATCTTGGGTATGGACTGGATGTCAGCCCATTACACTAAGATCGATTGCTCTACTAGAACTGTTCAACTCACCCATCCTTCGGGCAAGACAGCCAATGTTTTGACCCGAGTGTCTAAGCATCAGCTTTACTCTTTAAATGCCAACCCCCTTCCAGACCTTGAAGATATCCCGGTAGTCTGTGACTTCCCGGATGTTTTCCCAGAAGAACTGCCAGGTGTTCCACCTGACAGGGATGTCGAGTTCGTGATAGATCTTGTTCCAGGTACCGTACCAATCTCTAGAAGACCTTATAAGATGGCACCCCTAGAATTAGCAGAACTTAAGAAACAACTTGATGAGTCCTTGCAAAAGGGTTTCATCCGTCCTAGTTCTTCTCCATGGGCTTGCCCCGTCCTCTTCGTCAAGAAGAAGGATGGAACGGATCGGATGGTTGTAGATTACCGACCTGTCAATTTGGTCACCATCAAGAACAAGTATCCGCTCCCCAGGATCAACGACCTGTATGATCAGCTCGCTGGATCCTCAGTCTTTTCCAAGATGGATTTGAGGTTGGGCTACCATCAAATCAAAATCAAGAACGGGGACATACCTAAAACGGCCTTTGTAACTCGTTATGGCCAATACGAGTACACCGTCATGTCTTTCGGTTTAACCAACGCTCTAGCCACTTTCTCTCGGTTAATGAACTCGATCTTCATGGAGTATTTGGATAAATTCGTCGTGGTTTACCTCGATGATATTCTCATCTACTCCAAGAATGAGAAAGAACATGCCGAACATTTAAGGCTAGTGTTGATGAAACTTCGAGAGCATCGCCTTTATGCCAAATTCTCTAAGTGTGAGTTCTGGTTGCCAGAAGTGACCTATCTAGGCCATGTAATCTCTGGTAAGGGCATTGCTGTCAATCCCGAGTGAGTTCAAGCCGTCCTTGACTGGACTCCACCTGAATCGGTTAAGCAAGTTCGGAGTTTTCTTGGTTTAGCGAGCTATTGTCGCCGCTTCGTCGAGAATTTCTCCAAGGTTGCTAAGCCTCTAACCGAACTCCTCAAGAAAGATAAAAAGTTCGAATGGACACCACAGTGCGAGTTCAGCTTTCAGGAACTGAAAAGACGCCTGACTTCTGCTCCTGTACTGATTCCACCAGATTTTTCTAAGGACTTTATTATCTACTGCGACGCCTCGCGACAAGGACTAGGTTGCATACTCATGCAAGATCGTCATGTGATAGCCTACGCCTCCCGACAGTTGCGTCCACATGAGGATAACTATCCCACACACGATCTAGAGCTTGCAGCAGTGGTCCATGCACTCAAAACCTGGCGACATTACCTCCTTGGTAATCGTTGCGAAATCTACACTGATCACCAAAGTCTGAAATACATCTTCACCCAACCGGATTTGAATCTCAGGCAAAGACGTTGGGTCGAGTTGATTACAGATTATGACCTAGGAATATCTTACACCCCAGGCAAAGCCAATGTCATGGCTGATGCGCTAAGTCGTAAATCTTATTGTAACAATATAATGTTACAACAAGGTCAACCGCTTCTCCACGAGGAATTTCGTAAGCTTAATCTTCACATTGTTCCTCGAGGATTCCTTTCCACCTTGGTGGCGAAACCCAACCTTACGGATCAAATCATAACCGCTCAGCGGTATGATAGAGGTATATCTCGGATCAAGGAGAACATTGCTAGCGGAGTTGCTAAGTGTTTCTCCATGGATGAGCGAGGTGTTGTCTTTTTCGAGAACCGCTTGGTGGTTCCCAAGAAACAACAGCTGCGGCAACTGATCCTTAAGGAAGCTCATGACTCCCCTCTCACCATTCATCCCAGTAGTACTAAAATGTATCAAGACCTACGCCAGAGGTTTTGGTGGACTAGGATGAAGAGAGAAATTGCTCAATTCATTGCTAATTGCGACGTCTGTCGTCGAGTTAAAGCAGAGCATCAACGGCCTGCTGGCACCCTTCAACCTTTGGCTATTCCTCAATGGAAATGGGATAAAATCGGTATGGATTTTATTACCGGGTTTCCCAGGACCAAGAGAGGGAATAACGCTATCTTCGTCGTTGTCGATCGTCTTTCCAAAGTAGCCCACTTTCTACCCGTTCTTGAGAGTATAACCGCTAGTCAGCTAGCCGATCTGTACATCTCCCGAATAGTGTCTCTTCATGGTGTTCCATTGGAGATTAACTCAGATCGTAGAAGTCTCTTCACCTCTCAATTTTGGGAAAGTTTCCAAAATGCGATGGGAACTCGTCTCTCTTTTAGCACCGCCTTCCATCCTCAGTCAAGTGGTCAAGTAGCATGAGTCAATCAAATTCTGGAGGATATGCTTCGAGCTTCTGTCATCTCTTTCGGAATGAATTGGGAGAAATGCCTTCCATTCGCCGAATTTGCTTATAACAATAGTTACCAAGCTAGTCTAGGCAAAGCTCCTTTCGAAGTTCTCTACGGACGAAAATGTCGAACGCCTCTTAACTGGTCAGAAACCGGAGAGAGACAACTCTTTGGCCCGGATATGATCCAGGAAGCAGAAGAGCAGGTTCGCATTATTCGTGAGAAATTGAAAACAGCCCAATCTCGTCAAAAGAGCCAATATGACCGCAAGCATAAGCCTATGTCTTATGAAGTTGGCGAGAAGGCTTACCTTCGGGTTACTTCTTTAAAGGGAACCCATCGATTCGGTATCAAAGGCAAGTTGGCTCCTCGTTACATTGGACCCTTTCGCATTCTTGCCAAACGAGGAGAAGTTGCCTACCAATTGGAACTACCCCCACATCTTTCCAGAGTTCATGACGTCTTCCACGTTTCTCAACTCAGGCGTTGCTTCTCGGATCCTATCCGAGGAGTGGACCACGAAACGCTTGATCTCCAAGATAACCTTACCTATCGTGAATATCCCGTTCGTATCCTTGATCAAGCCGAGCGTACCAATCGACGTCAGAATATTAAGTTTCTCAAGGTTCAATGGTCAAACCATTCCGAGCAAGTAGCTACTTGGGAAAGGGAGGATCGTCTTCGACTCGAGTACCCCACCTTCTTTCCGACGGAACCTAAATCTCGGGACGAGATTCTTTTGAGTGGGGGTGAGTTGTCACACCCTAGTTAGTCCATGCATTAGAGTGTTGCATCATGTTTACTTTTCATCAGAAAGTTGAAATGGGGAAGACAGAACCCCCAGAACCCCTCTGAATCCAACTAGGGTTTACTAAAAATATTTTCAATGAACCTAAAATGCCCTTCTAAAATGTCCATCATTTTTGCCTTGGTTCAGAGCCTCTGCCAGATGTGGTGCACAATTTTCTAGGTCATCCTAAGGTTTTTGAATTAAATCATAAGTATTTGAGTTTGGGCATTTAAATTATATAAAATATTTCAAATGCTCGAATAATCTCAAACTAAAATGTTCCATGCTGGAAATATTCCAACTAAGGGCCAGGTGCAGTTTGGTGATTTTTGGAGTTGTCTAGGTATTTTTAGAAAGTCCACAAAGTTACAGAATAAATAGAAAAGAGAAATAAAAGAGAGGAGAAGGACTTACCTGGCCGCAGCCCACCAGACAGCCCAGCTGGCCGGCCCAGCACTATGCTGGCCCATGCCAGCCAGCTGCTTCGCCGTCGCCACGCAGGCACAGAGGTGACGCTGGCGAGCACGAGCTCGCCACGGCGTCAGGTGCTTGCCGCCCGCGCCACCGAGCACCTGGGTGAGCTCCACGTCGTGCCCTGAACCCCCTGGACACCTCACTCGCTCACCGGCCTCTCTCCCTTGCATTCCCACGCCATGGCCGACGCCACCGCAGCCGCACCGTCGCCGTAGTCGCGCTCTCTGTCGTCCTTGCGCCGTCCCCTCGTGTCCAGGAGCTCCGCCACCCTCCTCTTCTTCGAGCTAGCCGAGCCCCGAGCGCTTGCTTGCCCCGAGGCCTCTGCACCGACCTCGCCCGACTCCGCCGTCGCTGGAGATCCCCTTCGACGTCACCGCCGCACCAGCTCGTCCCCGACCGCGCCGTTTGCTTCCTCGAGATCGCCGTGAGCCCAGCTACCTCTCCCCCCCTTTCCTTTCTCACTTCTGAGCCCCGTAGCGACCGCACGAAGCTCACCCGCATGCGCCGCCACGGAGCTCGTCGCCGACGTGACTCCGGCCACCAACTGGCCACACCACCATGTCCAACGCACTCACCGCACTCGCAGGAACCCGTAGCACCTCACCACGAGCCTCGCCGTGTCCCGTAGCTTCGGGTTCATCATCACCCGAACTCCGGCGACCGCCAAGGTCGTCGCCGGCGCCGTTTCCGGCCACCCCGAGCTCAACCAACGCCACCCAGAGCTGCGGCTTGCTCCCAGCTACACGTAGATGCCCTCCGCGGCTCTTTTGGTCACCGGATTGCACAAAACCACTCTCGCCGCTGCGTCTGGCTCGCCGGCGGCTAAACGCCGGCGTGGTTGACCCTGACTTTGACCAGGGTGGGCCCAGGTTGACTCCCCTGCGCCTATGACAGGTGGGCCCCCCTGCTAATTATCCAGATTAGTTCTAACTAATTAAACTAGTTTAATTAACCACTGACATGCGGGACCCACTGGTCAGGTTGACCTGGACGACCCCTTTACCACTGACGTCACCCTGACGCACTGTTAACGCAATAACTAATTTCTGGATTTATTTTTATATACGAAATTCCGGAAATTGTTGCAAACTTCAAAAATTCATAGAAATTAATCTGTAACTCCAAATGCAAAGTTTTATATATGAATTTTGATCAGAAAAATTCAATCTATCCATTGGTACTGGTTTCATGCATGTCAGAACAAGTTAACCTTGCTGTTTAATCAAAACAAGATAATGCACTAATTTGGCTATGTTAAATGAGCTAGCATTTGAATCTTTGATTCAAATGAGTTCATTCCTTTCTGTCCTAGCTTGCATTAGGTCAACACACATTCATATTGCCATGTCATAGCATGCATCATATTGTTGCATATCGTCATGTGTTGTTTATGTTCGGTGTGTTTTTCGTGATAGGTTCTGCCTCCGAGGATAACCCTGAATATCCGTCTGAAGGGCAGTATCCTACCACCACTACATCAGGCAAGCAACCCATTGATCATTTCGATACAAAACCATGTTCTCGCTTCCACTCTTGTTTACTGCATTAGGACAACGTGATTCAAACTGTTGTGTGTTGCGATAGTTGAACCCACTTCCTTTGCATGACCTGTCATTGCCACAGTAACTAGATGAAACCCACTAGTATGTGTAGGAGTTGATTGAGCCATGTTTGTGATTCCTACCATGCTATGCTTGCTATGCTTAGAGTTGTTTCAGGTCTGGCTCATCGGGATGATGAACTGGAGTGAAAGGTTGTGTCGGGTTTGTGAGTGAAAGTGTTGAACGCGATTAGGTAAAGATATCGATGAGAGGCCATGTAGGAGTACATGGTGGGTTGTTTCATTGGAACCGTCCTTAAGAAATGAGAGTTGTGTGTGTGATTTAAGACTCAGCTACTACCACACATTGGGATCCTTAATTGACCCTCTCGACTTATTAACCACTCTTGTCCTCTGTCCGGGAATTGCAAGTAGTTTCTGGTGTTTCTAGCATGCTGGGGGCCGCACGCAGCGCTGACCCTAGGGGTGGGCTGTGTTGCGGTAGGATCGTGGCACGGTGTACCGATTCGCCCGTTTGGTGTCTCAGGAACCCTGCTCACATTGTTCGGGGCCGTTAGTGGAAATCTCGGCCGGACTCCCTGCGGATGGAACCCGAATAGGCGATAAACCTGGACTAGGGACTCGTGTGTTTGGTCAGGTCGTGGCCGACATCCTCGTTGGGCTTCCGCTTGAAGGTTGCCGAGTACATGTCGTGTAGCGGCGATAAGTGGTGAGAGCGTGTGTGAAGAAGTACACCCCTGCAGGGTATGAAACTATTCGAATAGCCGCGTCCGCGGTAAAGGACTACTTGGTCACCTATACAGTTCATAGACAAGTAAATGGATACTACTAAAAGCCTCAAGATAAGTGTGAGTGCCGCAGATGGCCCTCTCGTGGGTTGACGAGAGAGGATCCACAGTGGAGTATTGTGATGGTGATTAGTGGACTCGTGTGCGACAAATGCTTTTCAAGTGGTGTCACGTAGGATAGCTTAGCCAAGAGTCAAAGCTGGCTTGCTGCAATAACTCCACTACCTTCTTGAGAATGTGCATGTATAATAGGTTCCTGTTGTAAGACTTGCTGAGTACCCCCGTACTCATGTTTGCTTAATTAATGTTTTCAGACGACAACACCAACCCCTCCGATGGGTTCTTCGTAGATCTCGACGTTGACGAGTGACTAGCCACCCAGGTGGTGATCCAAGGCTTGTGAAGGGCCACTGTAGATAGAAGGGCTTCATCAAGCTTTCTTTCTTTTTAGAGTCTGTACTGAGACTAGTTTGCTTCCGCATGTGCTTGTATGTTTGTATGACTTGTGTGTTGGGTCATGTGACCCCTATCTGTATGGATATGCTATGTATGGCTCCTCGGAGCCTCTTAAATAAAGTACTTGAGTTGTAGAGTTTTATTGTGATGCCATGTTGTATGTACTCATATCGGGCATATTGTGTGTATGTTTGAAATGCTTGGTATGAGTGGGATCCGACAATCTAGTTGTTTATCCTTGGCAGCCTCTCATATGGGGAAATGTAGTCTAGTGCTTCCTAAGCGATAGTAGTCCGCTACAGCCCGGTTCACCGGAGTCCTGTTAGCCCAGCAGTACTGCTTTGGACACTTGACTGGCCGGCATGTGTTTCACTTCGTTCCTATGTCTGTCCCTTCGGGGAAATGTCACGCGGTGATACTCGGAGTCCTGCCTAGCCTGCTACAGCCCGGGATACCGGAGTCCTGTTAGCCCAGTGCTACAGCCCGATTCATACGTTGATGACCGACATGCTCGATGTGATTCATGTATGCCTGTCTCCATGGGTTAGCGCCGCTTTGGGTTCACGACTAGCCATGTCAGCCCGGGTTCTCTGTCATGTGGATGCTAGCGACACTATCATATACGTGAGCCAAAATACGCAAACGGTCCCGGGCCATGGTAAGGCAACACCCGTGGGGATACCGTGCGTGAGGCCGCAAAGTGATATGAGATGTTACCGGCTGGGTCTATGTGACTTGGAATCGGGGTCCTGACACGTGTGCACACACCGGTCAATAGCAGAAAATCCTTCAGTAAACCAGGATATAAAAACCATATGCACGTGCCAAGCTGTAGGCAAACTTTCACATTACACTGGAATTTACCCCACCGGGCTGGCTTAGTAGCTTTAATACTCCTTCGGCTGGTGCTACCCCCAGGCTCACGATCCCGCGCCCAATGACCAATTTCTGGACTGGTGGCACGCTACCACGTTGGCCGTTCCGGCGGCGCATCGTAAAGGCATCTCCTCGCTCATTCTCCCGATCGCCTGGTCCATATGGAAGCATCGCAACTCCTGCATCTTTGACGGCACCGCAACCTCTCCGACCAAGCTTCTCCGGGACGTCCAAGAGGAGGCTCGCTCATGGGCCAAGGCAGGGGCCAAGGGACTAGCCATCATCACACCATAGGCTAGGTTGGGGCTGAGCTCACCCAATCTCCAACATGCTCGCGCTAGGTTTTGCGCCATCTGATGTGTACGCATCACCCTAATGCCCACTACCTAACTCTCCTTTACAACAAATCTTCCTCCTATCAATGAATGATACGCAAGCTTTGCGTATTTGCGAAAAAAAGAAGACAACCCGCCTGCAGCTCTCCTGGATTGAAACTCCTGAATGATAGCCTCAAACACCCTCTCAGCATAACTTGTGGTGTCAAAGATCCTTGTGTTTTTACCAAGTTGTTAAATGTATTAATATCAGCCTACTGTTATCAGGGTACTTATAGATGAGCTACCTACAGTGTAAAAACTGATTAGTAGGAAGCAAGCATGCAACTATTCTGGCATCTATACACACTCCACAGTATAGGCGAATGCAGCTACTTCTAATTTTGTTTTCTAAGTAGGCAGTTAGGTGCGCAAAAGAATGCATCACAAATCATTTATCAAAAATATGTTCTATTTCAGATACCTTTACAGAAACTCAAATCATGAATGCTATGTACGAAAATAACAGCACGTGGTCCAAAAAACAGCCGAATGATGCCCAACGCTGAAATTTGTTATAAACAATATGTTCTCTGGCATGTACCACATGCTATAGTAGTGTAGATGGTAGAAAATGAGCAGATAGCGAAATTCAGTTTCTTTCAAAACAATTTTGGTTTCAGACCAACAGTTCAATTTCTTTTGCAGAAGAATTGATCTAAAAACAGAAAGGGTGCTAGGAGCTTGATGAATAAGGGTTGCTATATCTAAATGTGGTGAATAAAACGAACCATGTGGTAAGATAGGAGCTTAGTGAATCATTACTGTTGAAATAAAGGAGCTACAAAATTCTCAGATATAGGTCAAAATGTTACTATACAAAGATAGTAGATTAAGGCAACCAGATTTAAAGAAAATGTAAGACATTTGATCGAAATACATATAAATGTTCTCCCATTAGGTGGACTGATGATATTTACTTAGATCAGAATTACCTTAGAGGATTCATCCAAAAACTTGAAGAACTTGTGATAGAATGATTAATCCCATAAAGCCTATAACTAATTAAATCTACATGGAAGCCTGACTACTTTGCTCCAGCCTGTAGTATAGCAAATTCAGTGTACATACTCTCCTAGAACTAATGATTACATGTACTACTTTCCAGAATAGAGTTTAGGTATGTACGATAACCAATCAAGGTTCTGGAGATGTTGGACATCTGGTCCAAGCTTGACTACTTTGCTCTCTACGACCTGTTGAACAACATCAGATGGAAGAGTTTGCCTCCAGAAGTCACACGTTGCAACTCAAGTAGGAACAAAACAGTATTCCTTGAACAAACTAGAGGAAACAATTTGGAAGCAAAATCAAATTCATATACTCGCTAATTTTGGTGTATGCAAGAGAACAATCAAGACATACCAAGACATAATTAATGCAGTCCGTTGTACCCCTGATATGACACAAGTAAATATCCCACTGTCACATATACTCTAGAGGATAACACCTTATCAGTCAAAACATTGTTACTTGATAATGAGATTCTTACAGTGAATTTAGTTTTCTACATTTATACATGATTTAGAATAGCAATCATCACATAGGGAGTCCCAAGGTTATATGATTTAGAGTAGTGATTGTTTCCTAAAGAAAGCAATCTGGGGTTGTGGTGACAATAAGGCATGTAATAGATACTTACATAGAATTTGTCTGCCTATAGTGGGACAATTCCCTTGTACAATCTGCATACCTACCACAGTTCCAGAAGAGTTGGATTACAGTTACAGAGAACAACAAATTTCAATATTATGGTCACTTGCGTCAACTTACTCAGCATATCCTTCAGACTTCACAAACTTTACGGAGCCCATCAGAAAAACCTCTTCGAAAGCTAGAGTATGTCTCAACACGGACCTTCACAACCTCCATAGGGCAGAGGGCATCGTCGGCGATAACCTCGGCCGAAGCAGATCAAAAAGTTAGATCAAAGACTTGTAAATTCTTCATACTCAGGTACAACAATACCCGAGTAATATTTCTAGCAGAACTCACAGACACAAAATTTGCACCTGCCTTGACCAATATATCCAATCAAAGTAGGCACACAACCTCTGAAGAAAGCTTTTGCCCCTTGTACTTTCAAGAGAACTCCAAATCCAGAAGAGATGCTCTCGTACTTTGCTGGATCAATCTAATAAAATAAGAAAATGATATTACATTACTAACTGGTTTCTCACCAATGATAAAACATAGCAGACTGATACCATATTTCGTTGAAATGTAAGGAACTACATGATTCCGCCTCAAGTCTACGGACAAGCAGCTTTGCAGTATCCCGTCCAACATAATAGAAATTTCGTAGCAATGACCAAACACAATGTAAGGAGCATTAAGCCGAAATCACATCACGTACAAAAATCATGAGATAACTAGGCATGAATGAACAAACCCCCACCATAACATTGTTTCTCTAATAGGGGGGTACCAAGTAAATGAATATCTGCGGTTCAGATCAGGTCAGTTTTAACTCTTCTCACAACTTGTGTATGGTTTTTGGAGCATGATTTCTCTATCTAAACTGTGATACCTTAAAATAAAAAATATTTTTTCATCTAGGAATTTTCACGAACACCTTGTGGGCACAAAGCCACAAATGGATCGGATCTTCATTAGGGAAGAGCACAACGAGAAATGCTTTGAGGAAAAAAGCTTAAAAGAGGCCGGGAGGGATTTCAAGCCATAATTTGAACAATAAAAAATACAAGACTAACAAGAGGAGTTGAAGTTCAAGTACGCCTATACAGTCAAAGTAGTTCACAGGCAAACACAAGAGTGAAATCGGCATCGGGGGGCAGCGAAGACCTGGAGATGTGTGGCCGGGTGGAAGTGCAGGGGACCTAGCACGGTAGTGCTCTCACTGGCCGACAAAGGCGCGTCATGAAAGGTAGAGATGCGGGGAGCCGAAACACGGTGGTGCTCTCACCGGCCGCCATCCTACTCGTCCAGGCGTCCAGCAACATGCCACCGAGCCTAGACGCCGACCACCAAGCCATCGCGCACACCCACGGACCACCGCCCTCTCGCGCCCACCGGCTGCTCGGCAAGCCGTCGGCTAGCTGTCGCCCACCGGCGCTACCCTTCGAAACTGCTGGTCGCCGCCTGATTAGAATAGGACGTGAGCGTGGCTACCTCCTAATCCCCAGGACCAAAAAGCGGTTTGGGCGTCGACAATGTGCTAGTGCGGTCGGACCAATATTGTAAAACGTAAAAATACAAGATCGTGTTGTAATCTTACCGCAAGGGACGGTGGGTTTCTTTTTCGATCGATGGAACCGTGGCTCGGCTCGGTCGTTCGACCGGGATGAAGAATTACTTATTCTTCACCCTGGGTCTTAAATAGACGTTATATATATATATATATATATATATATATATATATATATATATATATATATATATATATATATATACACGGTCTATTCTGCTAATATTAGCAGAATAACTATTCTGTACACCATTTCCGCACTGCACGCTGAACGCAAGTGCACGTCATTCTTTGAAACAAGTGTGATGCAGTACTCACACGAGTGAACTTCTCGTCGGAAAAAACTGCACGCGTTATTTTTTTGGTACTGTTTTCGCTCTAATTTTTTAACCATTTATCGGAATGAGGCTTGTAATATACCGTTAAAAAGCTACGGATTAGGCGCAACTTCGACATGTTGAACACTTTTCGAGATTCCACACGGTTTAAGACCAGTTTTGAAAATGGTGCGGCGGATGACGAGTGGCAGCGAGCGTTTTTTCGCGTTTTTTTCTAAACCGCTTGTCAGAATGAAGCAACTGATACGCCGTTGGATAGATATCGTCGAGGCACATCTTTTAGATATATAAATCTTTCTCTAATTCGTTATGGTTTAAGAACAGTTTCAAATTTACTAAATCGTGGAATTCTATTTTTCAAGTTTTTTAAAATTTTCGGTACTGTTTTTTGCTCCTGTTTTTGAACCGTTTGTCGAAACGAGGCGTGTGATACACCGTTCGAAAGCTAGGGACAAGGCGCAACTTTCATATGTTGAACTGTTTTTGAGATTCCTTACGGTTTTAAGTTAATTTTGAAAATCGTGCGGCGGACGACGAGTGGCAGCGGCCGTTTTTCGCAAAAATTTTACAAACCGTTTGTCAGAATGATTCAAACGATACGTCGTTGGAAAGATATCGACGAGGGGCAACTTTTTCATGTAGAACACTCTCTCTAATTCTTTACGGTTTAAGAGGAATTTCAAATTTACCGAAATGCGGAGACTGTTTTCATGACACCCAAATCGACGTGCATACTTCATCCGAATGAAAACCGCACTGCATCGGATGAAAAACTGTACTGCATCAGACAGGTAAGAGAACTGCATTGTTTCTTTTATTCAAACGTACTTTTTTCAAAGACGAGGTAGTAGAGTGCACTTCACATCGGGCGTAAGTGAACCACTACACAATTAAAAATGAACGACATTACTTTTCTTCGCTTCCGTAACAATTTTTTTGCACTTACGGGATGAACAACATCAGACACCCGACCGCACTGCTTCAGTTAAAAAACCGCACTGCATCAAATGATCAAGTGAACGGCACTACTTTTTTGCCGTTTCTCTATCATTTTTCATTTAACACATCTTTGCACTGCATCAAATTGCCAAGTGAACAACATTACTTTTTTTGCCGTTTCTCTACCATTTTTCATTTAACACATCTTTGCACTTCATTTTCTTCTTTCTTCTTTCCCTTTGGAGTTTTGGGTTTCCACATTCTTGAGTTGTACACGTGCGAAGAAGCGAACCACATGGTCGAGGGAAATGAGCCACAAGACAATTCGAAATGAACTTCTTTTGTAAACAAATTGGACCACATCATATTTTCTCAAAGTAAAACATATAACATCAGTGCTTCAGGTGCATAAGGCAAATCTTGTCGCGCGTGTGGGTGAGTTACCGAGGTGGATGCACCGTGGAACGTTGTTGGAACTGCTCATAGGTGGGAAGTAGCTGCACCGGGCTCACTTGCTGGACCACAAACGATCAAGGCTCACCTCGTCATTTTTTTGTACTCCCTCAATTGTGTTTACAAGTAATCCCTCAATTGTTTTTACAAAACATTTTTTTTCACAAAGAAACCACAAGCGTTTTGTACAAATGAACTACATCAAAGTGCACTTCATGAATGATGCAAATATAATGAAAACATATTTAACATTGTATAAGTTTACACAAGCAAAAATCCACATGAAAAAAACAGAGAAAGTAATTTACAGAGAGGAACGGACACACACACACACACCAACAGGACTTCACCCACATCCACTGGGAATTGCACGCTGACGACCTACATGGCGTGACTCACATCAACACCCACTAGGAACTGCACGGTCAGCCGCCTCACACTATCGCTTGGTGAGGAGATCGTTAGGGGGGATGGAGGCGTGCGTAGTGCTTCTGGAGAAGCAAGCTGGAATTGAGCAGCCGCCACCGTCGTGGCCGATGCGCAGTGAACTGCATGGCAGGTCGACAGAACGGCGGGCAACGAGTCAGCGAACTGCTTCAGCAGAGGAGGAGAAGGGGAAGTGACAAAAGGGCCCAAATGAGTGCACGCCCTCACCCCCCACATCTAGACTGCACGAGTGTGTTGCCGGCGGGAGGAGTTGAAGATGAGAGACTGACGATCAGGGTTGTCAAGGAGGTGGCAGCCAGGATTCCACCATGCGTGGGAACCAACCACTGCGAGCTGGATCCAGGAGGCCGACAACATCGACGCTCCTCCCTACGGCTGAATCTAGGAGGCCGATGATAGATCAGGGACGCAGGTTTGGTGGGGGCGAGTCGGATCCACGGCCGACCGGTGCGGGTTGCTGCCCGGGGGAGCTAGCCGCATCACCCTGACCCGTGAGGCGACGCCGTCGACCTGTCTGTACTGCACAGTGCCGTGTGAGGAGGATGTTGGCGGCACAGGTCTGCGGAGCGCCGTCGGGCTTGGTTGGAGGCGGGGGCGCCGGACGGCATCGCGGGGCGGAGCTGGGGCCGTGGGGTCGGGGTGTCGCGGGGCAGGGCGGAGGCCGTCGATGGGAAGGAAGGAAGGTGCGGGAGATCGCGACCAGTCCGGTGGATCTGGTAGGGTGTTGGGGCGTTGGGGCGCCGAGGGTGGAGGTGGAGGTGGTGGGGCGGTTCTGTTGGGGGGCGCCGGGGGTGGTGGGCTGGTCGTGGGTCGGCGGGGCGGTGGGAGGCCGGGCGAGGAAGGTGGAGGTGAAGGGATGGGTGGGGCGTCGGTGAGCGGCACGGCAGAGAAGAAGGTGGGTTTGGTGGGGGTGGGTTGAGGTTTTTTCTTTTGGTTCTGCAGTTCGGTGGGGTTCTAGGGCACGCGTGGGCACGAGGGCGTTCGAGTGGGGTGTTATCAGAATAAGCATTTTGAGGTGCGGAATAAGGTCTTAAGGGTGTTATCATAATAGACCCACCCTATATATATATATATATATATATATATATATATATATATATATATATACACACACACACACTTCATTGTTCAGACCTTATTTTTACATACTCCACTGAAGCAAAATGATAAGGGAAGTAAGTAGTACTTTTTCTATATGCTAACTGCTCAGTTAGCTACTGAAGATGGCATTCCCACTTCACCAGTTCTTCCTCCCGCTCTTTGCCGCTCAATGAGTCCTCCTGGAGGACTGTCGAGCATCCTCCTCACGTGTACACTGTTGGAGGCACTCCCGCATTGTCGAGATGCGCCTGTACATGTCGTAACCGATGAAGGCATCGATCACTGCGTAGGTGATGTGCTCGAGCGTGAGCTTCTCCTCCCACGTGGAGTGCAGCCATGCCTTCTTCTCCAGCGTCATCATCTTCTTCAAGCCCTCGTAAGAAGGACAGATGATGGACTTGGCGAGGTCTTCGAGGGAATCTTTTTGCTTGGGCCTCTTGCTGGAGCCTGCCACCCTGTACTGCTTCTGGATGTCGACGAGGTTGGCCACCTCCAAGCTGGTGTTACCCAGCACTTCCTTGTCGTTGGCGGTGTCGACGGTGGCGAAGATGTACTGCTCGTCGCCGAGGAACTGTTGGAGCTTGTCGTAGGTGCCGCTTGCCCTGCAGTAGTGGTAGAGGAGAACGTTGTCGCGGACGCAGAGCTGCAGGACGGTGACGTACCGCCTCCTGTTCGACCACGAGGCTTGGTGAACTCGACGTCTAGACCGATCACCCTATAGCGGTCTTGTGCGGAGAAGTGCTGGAGGTCGTTGATGTAGTTGGCTGCCTTCGCCGGGTTGTCGGTGTACCTGATGAAGAGCTTCCTCCCAAGGTGGGCCTTGATGATGTACTCGTCCCCGTCCTGGTCACCCACATGCACTGCCAGACGACCTGCCATGGGGACTAGGCGATCTTTTTCTCTCTGCAACGAAGTGGTTGAAGGGGGGCGGGGAGGCGGAAGGCGATTCTTCTGGCAAATTTTTGGAGGTGAGCAGAGGAGTTTTTATAGCATGTTTGAGAGGAGAGAGAAAGAGAGAGAGAGAAGAAAGGACGGGTGGGAGGATTAAGAAAGGGAGAAGATGCTTTGCATCCAAGCGTGCTCCCCCCGTCCCCTCCTTCGGCATCCCTGTTGACCACTCCGTTGCAATGGAACGGAACGGAGGGCATCCCATCCCCCTTCCTTGTGTAGCCAGCCAGCCATGCACCACCTACTGCTCCTAGGTAATGGCGTAGGGAGGGGCTCAGGAGGTACGGTGTAGGATCTTGAAGTATGTCTAGAGGGGGGTGATTAGACTACTTGACCAAATAAAAACTTAACCTTTTCCCAATTTTAGTCTTTGGCAGATTTTCGCAAACTTAGCACAAGTCAAGCAATCTTAACACAATTCAAGCAAGCATGCAAAGAGTATATGAGCAGCGGAAAATAAAGCATGCAACTTGCAAGAATGTAAAGGGAAGGGTTTGGAGATTTCAAACGCAATTTGGGGACACGGTGATTTTTGAGCCGTGGTTCTGATAGGTGGTGCTATCATACATCCACGTTGATGAAGACTTCAACCCACAAAGGGTAACGGCTGCGCGAGTCCACGGAGGGCTCCACCCAAGAAGGGTCCACGAAGAAGCAACCTTGTCTATCCCACCATGGTCGTCGCCCACGAAGGACTTGCCTCACTAGCGATAGATCTTCATGAAGTAGGCGATCTCCTTCCCCTTACAAACTCCTTGGTTAAACTCCACAATCTTGTCGGAGGCTCCCAAGTGACACCTAGCCAATCTAGGAGACACCACTCTCCAAGAAGTAACAAATGGTGTGTTGATGATGAACTCCTTGCTCTTGTGCTTCAAATGATAGTCTCCCCAACACTCAACTCTCTCTCATAGGATTTGGATTTGGTGGAAAGAAGATTTGAGTGGAAAACAACTTGGGGAAGGCTAGAGATCAAGATTCATATGGTAGGAATGGAATATCTTGGTCTCAACACATGAGTAGGTGGAAGTTGGAAGTGTAGGTTTCTTCTGATGGCTCTCTCCATGAATGAAGAGGAGGTGGAGGGGTATATATAGCCTCCACAGAAAATCTAATCGTTACACACAATTTACCAATCTCGCTAGGGCCGAATCAACAAACTCGGTCAGACCGATTCAGTAAACCTAGTGACCGTTAGGGTTTTTGGTGGGACCGACATGCAACTCGGTAGGACTGATATGGTTAGGGTTAGGGCGTAACGTAATCTCGGTGAGACCGATTACACAAACTCGGTGAGACCGGTTTTGGTAATAAGCTAACCAGAGAGTTGGTCAGGTAAACTCGGTGGGACCGGTTCGCTCTTTTCGGTGAGACCGAAATGTTACAAAAGGGAAACAGAGAGTTTACATTGCAATCTCGGTGGGACCGATCGCTCATCTCGGTTAGACTGAAACATTACGAAGGGAAACAGAGAGATTACAATCCCATCTCGGTGAGACCGAGATCCCTATCGGTTAGACCAATTCGCCTAGGGTTTGTGGCAGTGGCTATGACATTTGAACTCGGTGGCGCCCGATAGAAAGAATCGGTGGGGCCGAGTTGGACTCTTAGGTTTAGGTCATATGTGGATGTGGGAAAGTAGTTGAGGGTTTTGGAGCATATCACTAAGCACTATGAAGCAAGAACCTCATTAAGCAACACCTCATCCCTCCTTGATAGTATTGGCTTGTCCTATAGACTCAATGTGATCTTGGATCACTAAAATATAAAATGTAGAGTCTTGAGCTTGAAGCTTGAGCCAATCCTTTTATCCTTAGCATTTTGAGGGATCCACTTTTCTCATCCATGCCATGCCATTCATTGAGCTTTCCTGAAATATTTGTCTTGAAATAGTATTAGCTCAATGAGCTATATGTTGTTAGGAATTACCAAAACCACCTAGGGATAGTTGCACTTTCTATCTCCCCCTTTTTGGTAATTGATGACAACATATAGATCAAAGCTTCGACAAATGATAATAAGATTGAAAAACATCGTCGCTTTGAGAAGTATGTGAAATGTGAGAGCTCCCCCTAAATTTGTGCATAGTTTAAGATTTGCTTTAGACTGCAAATGCACATAGAGTTAGGTTCATGAGTTACTCTCCCATGTCACATACATCTTGGTGGAGCGCTCAAAATGATAATATTCAAAATACATGCACTCATCACCAAGCAAAGTGAATGATCATATAGAGATAAAAAGGATAATGTCATCCAACAAGCATTAATGTAGCATGTGATCAAACACATGATCATCATTGTATCACACAGGCAATAAAGTATCTCAAGCAAGCGAAAGCAAATAAAGTTCAACCACAAAGACAAGAGAGAACAAAAGCAAACTCTCTCTCTCGAAGCGTATGACCTATACAGTTTTCTCCCCCTTTGGCAACAAGTTACCAAAAATTTCCTAGAAAATGCATAGTACTATGTCGTCTCTCCGGCTTGGTCTTGATGTGGTGGAGTAGATATGACTCCAAGGACGAAGGAATCAGTTTATGAAGTTGGAGCTGGTGGAGTAGATGTTGGAGCTGGTGGCACTGAAGCTGTAGCAGGTGCAGATGATGTTGCTCTTGTGTCTGTCACAGGCACAGCAGCTGATCTCTGAGCTCTAGGCACTCTAGCAAATGCCTTAGTGGTTGTCTTGCCCTTCCTCTCCTGCATATCATCTTGGAGTTGCTCAACAACAGACTGGATCTCAGTTACTTTCACATCCAAGTCATAGAACTTCTGCTCCATGATCCTCTCCAGGCTCTCCTGGTTTTGAGTCAGGGTGGCCAGCCCTTTCTCAATCCTTAGAGATGATGCTATCAAGTAACCAAGATGGTCTTATTTGCTCTTCAGGAAGTACTCAGATGCCTCATTAATTGTTGGCATCTTGGCAGCCTTCTCAGTCCTTGCCTTCTCCTTCTTTGCTTGTGCTTGCACTGAAGATGGTTCATTTTCATCCATAACCACTTGGTTGTCCTCAAAGTCTGGGTAGATAGGCATGTGTTCCTTGTCCAACAAGTAAGTGCCAGTGCCCATCTAGGAGTTAATCAGCTCCTGAATCTGTGGGGCATACCCACAACTTCTCTTCTGGTCTCCAGCTGTCCTCTTGATTGTTTCAATAATGAGGCTCATGACCTTGAACTTTTGAGGCACATCAAATAAGTGTAGCAGATTAATAGCATGGCCTCTGATCATGTTATGATCACCTGACTTGGGCAAGAGAGTGTGCCTGAGGATCCAGTTGATGGTTGGCAGTCCTGATAGAAGGAAATGTACAGATCCAAACTTGTGAGTTTCAACAGCATCATCTGGGATCTCCTTGTACATGTGTGCCATGGTGTTGTGATCCATTTTCTTCTTGGCATAGACATCCAAGTCATCCTCTTTCTCCTTTGGTGCATTGATCAGATTGACCCATTCTTCAATAGTAGACTGGTACCTTGTACCTTCTGACATCCAAACTATTCTGCCACCGGGATAAAAGTGTGCTGTGGAGTAGAATTGCATTATGAGCTCATCATTCCACTTTGTGAGCTTCTGCCCAACAAAGTTATCCATTCCACAACCCTTGAAACTGTCAAACACTCCTGGGTAGTGTTCCTCATTCTCCTTGATGTATTTCCAATCTACCCATCTCATATCACAGACTATTGGTTTCTTGTCCAGCAGCACAGTCTCATAGAAGTCATGTTGTTCCTTTGTATGGAACCTGTAGTCCACATCAGTTCTCCTCCTGACTGCATAAGGATCAGTCAACCTCCACTGTCAGAGTCCTGCATCCTTTCTCAGCTTCATGTTCTCATCAACAAGATGAGCATCGTTATGATCTGGAATTTGAGGCTTCAACTTTCTCAGAACATGCTCTTCATCTTCTTCTTCTTCTGCAACAACTTCAGGCACTGGGGCCTTGTTCTTTTCAGCAGCTGGGATGTTCCTGGTATTCCTCTTTGGTGCAGACTTGGGCTTGGAAGTAGCCTTAGGTGCTTCTTTGGGCTTTGATGAAGCAGCCCCTGACCTGATGGCATCACCCATGAGCTTCTGAGCTTTGGGAGCTGGAGCAGCAGCCTCTTCTTCTTCCTCTTCCATCATGGAAGGCTTCCCAACAACCCTGGCCATGGTCTTCTTGACCCTTTCTTTCCTCTTCTTTTCAACCACTTCTGGCTCCTTGGGTTCTGATCTCTCAGTTTCCTGAGTTGATGCTCTGACTTTCAGCATAGGAGTCCTCTTGGCAGGGACTTTCCTGTTCAGACCTGACTTGGTGGCTGCAGCAGTGCCATACTCCTTTTTGAGCACTTTCCTGGAGGTGGCTTCATCCTCTTCTGCCACATAGTCTTCATCCTCAGAGTCTGAGGTTTTCTTCTTCCTGTTCCTTGTGGCAGCTTTGTGTAAGTTGCTTGGTGTGCTCCTGCTGCCCTTATCTGAGGAACTAGAGGGACTACTGCCCTCACTCATAGGAACCTGCTCCTCTTCCCTATTCTGGCTGTCACTTTGATCAGACATGTTGCAAACACTCACTGCTGATCCTGTGAATAGATGTAGATGAGATAGAGAGGATAAGCATCACAAAATACAGAGGTTTTTGCAAACAATTGAGTTAAAAACTTAGTTTTAGTTTTCCACAGGAAGCATTTCGGATCTACCGATTTGTGAACTCGGTGATAGAAGCAGCTTTAGGAACCTAAACTAGTGAACTCGGTCTGACCGAGTCACAGTTCGGTGGCACCGAGACTGCTAGGTTTTCACAAAGTTCTGAACTCGGTCACACTGATTTGCAATTCTCGGTCAGACCGAGAATCACAAGTGCAATGGCCTTGGCCAAATCGGTGGAACCGATTCCTACAACTCGGTGGGTCCGAGATGGTTTCGGCGGGAATCTAACCCTAAATTTTCAATCCAAACCTAATCTACGGATAGTTTTGACTAGATGAGATAGTTCCAATCGTGGCAAGATTCATGACGAACACAATGTGCTAGGAATCAGATAGGGATAGCACAGTGATCAAGTCCATACCCTAGCTCGGCGATGGACTCGCTACGGCGGCATTGACGGTGGAGATTCCCGTTGATGGCGGCAGAGACCAGCGGTGGGAGGCGGCTGGCGATGAGGAGAACGATTCGGAGACCCTGGAGGCAGAGCGGGCTGAGCGCGGACGAAACTGTTCGGAGAAATTTCCAAAAATTTTGCCCTTGGGTATATATAGTCCGACCCTGTTGGTGTGACCGAGTGGAACAACTCGGTGGCACCGAGATGCATTACTGCAAGCAGTTACTGCAACTCGGTGAGACTGAAATGTTCAAATCGGTTGCACTGAGATTGAAAACCTAGATCGACTTAGTGATCTTGGTATGACCGAAATGGAAGAATCGGTCAGACCGAAACACACAAAGAAGTTTTGGAAGTTTAAGTCTATGGCGAATCGGGGACTCCGAGTGCTCCTCACACAGTGGTTCGAATCTGACTTGATCAAATTTTGTGATGTAGCATGAATAGAGTTTGAGACAAGAAAAGCATAGATAGCTAGAGAAGGTTGGTGACTCACAAGTGTAGGGGATCTATCGTAGTCCTGTCGATAAGTAAGAGTGTCGAACCCAACGAGGAGCAGAAGGAAATGATAAGCGGTTTTCAGTAAGGTTTTCTCTGCAAGCACTGAAATAGTAGGTGATAGATAGTTTTGTGATAAGATAAATAGTAACGAGCAAAAAGTAAATAAAGTAAATAAAGTGCAGCAAGGTGGCAAAATCCTTTATGTAGCAAAGGATAAGCCTGGACAAATTCTAATAATGAAGAAGGAGCTCCCGAGGACATATTGGGAATTATCGTCAAGCTAGTTTTCATCACGTTCATAAGATTCGCGTTCGGTACTTTGATAATTTGATATGTGGGTGGACCGGCACTTGGGTACTGCCCTAACTTGGACAAGCACCCCACTTATGATTAACCCCTACTGCAAGCATCCGCAGCTACAAAAAGGAGTATTAAGGTAAACCTAACCACAACATTAAACATATGGGTCCATATCAACCCCTAACGAAGCAACGCATAAACTAGGGTTTAAGCTTCTGTCACTCTAACAACCCATCATCTACTTATTACTTCCCTATGCCTTCCTCTAGGCCCAAATCATGGTGAAGTGTCATGTAGTCGACGTTCACATAACACCACTAGAGGAAAGACAACATACATCTCATCAAAATATCGAACGAATACCAAATTCACATGACTACTAATAGCAAGACTTCACCCATGTCCTCAGGAACAAACGTAACTACTCACAAAGCATATTCATGTTCATAATCAAAGGAGTAATAATATGCATAAAGGATCTGAACATATGATCTTCCACCAAGTAAACCAATTAGCATCAACTACAAGGAGTAATCAAAACTACTAGCAACCCACAGGTACCAATTTGTGGTTTTGATACAAGATTGGATACAAGAGATAAACTAGGGTTTTGAGAGGAGATGGTGCTGGTGAAGATGTTGATGGAGATTGACCCCCTCCCGATGAGAGGATCGTTGGTGATGACGTTGGTGATGATTTCCCCCTCCCGGAGGGAAGTGTCCCCGGCAGAACAGCTGCGCCAGAGCCCTAGATTGATTCCGCCAAGGTTCCTCCTCGTGGCGGCGGAGTTTCGTCCCGTAAGCTTGCCCACGATTTTTTCCTGGGTAGAAGTGATGATATAGCAGAAGATGGACGCCGGAGGCCCACCAGGGGGCCCAGGAGATAGGGGGCCGCGCCCTACAGGGGGGGCGCGCCCCCTGTCTCCTGGACAGGGTGTGGGCCCCCTGGCCTATTTCTTTCGCTCATAAATTCTTAATAAATCCAAAAGGTTGTTTCGTGGAGTTTCAGGACTTTTGGAGTTGTGCAGAATAGGTTTCCAACGTTTGCTCCGTTTCCAGCCAGAATTCCAGCTGCCGGCATTCCCCCTCTTATTGGTAAACCTTGTAAAATAAGAGAGAATAGCCATAAGTATTGAGATATAATGTGTAATGACAGCCCATAATGCAATAAATATTGATATAAAAGCATGATGCAAAATGGACGTATTAACTCCCCCAAGCTTAGACCTCGCTTGTCCTCAAGGGGAAGCCGAAATCAAAAAATATGTCCACATGTTTAGAGATAGAGGTGTCGATAAAAATAAAATACGGACATGAGGGCATCATGATCATTTTAATAACAGTAACATATATAGATTTTTGTCATATGATTTCCTATGCTCAAGTAATAAGGAATTCACAATTGTCACACTACAAGAATTCTATTAATACGTGACGGTGCTAGTCTGTCACGGATCAGTGAAAAACTGTCATGGGTGCCCGTCCATGAAGGACTTCAAATCCGTCATGTATATCGCGTCATAATTTGACATCGTACTGTCCATGACGGTGCTCTGCCGTCATGGATCTACCCCAGGCATGCTTAACAGATGTGCTCGTAACGACGTTAACAGGTTTGCCACATCATCATTTGACATGGATCTGACACAGCAGCCCATATAGGAATTGGCCCAGTTAAAATTTTGGCCCACCAGGTCCAATAGGGACGGCCCAAGCAATCAACCCAGATTAAAAAATTCAGCCCGTTAAACTATGGTCGGGCCAAGGCACACTAATTCACTACAAGCCATACAACCACCTCTAATCTCATTTCTCCTCTTTCTAAAAAAACACTCATTTATCTTCTCTTCTTCCATGGAAATTTGAAGTCAATATGTATTGTCAGAAACTATATGTGAACACGAGCAAAAAGATCCCTAAAAACATAAAATTACAAACATCTCCTGAAGAAGACAAAGCTACTCTCCAGCTCGCCAGCGCCGGCGGCGCTCGCCATACGTCAACTGGGGTTAATCCCCGTGCCTTTGTGGTCGCAGATCCGGCCATACCCGCCGAAGTCATCAGAGGGACACACCATTTTCGCAACCATCTGCCTCGAACCATGCTCCTGAACGGCACTCTGTCTCCGAAGAACCCATGGAACCTGTATTACCTACATGTTGAGAAGCTCTAAGAATGGCTCAAAAAATCAGAAACGAAAGGTATGGGAAATATCAAAAGCAACAGGGGGAGTAAAACCTGGTGGAAGATGCGGCTCACAGCCTGTCGAGGATCCCGCCGGTCCGATGCGACGGAATCCCACCAGGCGCATCGTCAGGTGGAGGATGAAGCGGGATCTCGAGCACGCCCGTAGTCGTCACGCCCGGCCCATCCAGCTTCTGTACGAAGCATCGCTCCTTGCAGCAAGTGGGCACCATCCACACCAATGGCAACGGCACCGCGTGCACTAGTCTGCCTCCAGGGGCGTTCCCACCTGTGAGACGAGGCTAACATCGCGGAGGCAGATGGTCGTTGTGGGATGCAGAGGGGAAGATGGTCGTGGATGGCGAGGTCGCGGCGGCTACTGGCACGACGGTTGGGAGATGCAGAGGGGATGGTGGCCATGGATGGCGAGGTTGGGATAGCTGCCAGCCTTTTTTGGTTGGGATGGCTGCGGCCATGGATGGGGAGGGGGGAGGGGGAGGGCGAAGGATCTGGAAGAGGCCGACAAGATCAAGATCCACTTCCTCACGGTGGAAGAGAATAGGGCGTCTCGTGCGTGGGCGGAAGGAAGCACAGAAAGAGGGGGAGCATTCCTTGCCGTTGGATCTCAGGTGGATGGACGGTTCACATCTGCAATCCGTGGGACGCTTAGTTCAACCAATCAGAGCGCAGATTTGCCCTAACACTGGATTGCCACTTTGGCTGGAAACTATAGCGAGCAACTGTTGTTAGTGAGGCCGGCCCAGAATTCATTTTTTTCAGTTATTCAAATAACCCAATAAGGCATCCATGTGGAGTAACTTGGAAAAAAGAATTATCATATATATCACAATAAATTTTTCATGTAAGTATACTTGCACACGAGGTGAACAACAAACTAGAAAAGCATGTGTGCCTACTTTTCATTTAGACTGGAACATTATTTTTGGCACATATTTGAATAAGTGTTGTAATAGACCAACAAATTTTCCAATACATTATTTTCCTTTGATGTACAATTATGTTTTTTGAAATGTATGAATATTTCTCAAAACTACACAAACGTTTCAAACTTTGAAGAAAGATTAATTTTGTGTTCCCATAAACAATTTGCAAAAGATCAATGGTTTGTTATGCATAATTCAAACTCCTATTTGCAAGCAATCAAAAAATGGTTAACACAAATATGTTTTGCCAAACCATTTTTTCCTGCAACACAACTTGAATTATATGAGCGCATAGACTCATTAACACAAATATGATTTTTCATGCACACGTAGTTCAAAAATGTATTGTATTCATTAAATGCCTAGAAACGCACTAAAGGAGTTAAATATAGCAAAGGACCCCCAAAAGACCAAATTTTGACATGGATCGTGTAATTTTGTATGTTTAGTGTAGAAAACAATTCAAGGACAATGGATGAAGCAGTGGCCACTTCGCCTTCAAACCTGGCCGTTGCCTCTCAAAACCTAGATTCTTTCGTTAGATGATCCAGTTTCAAAGCAGCGCATGCTACAAATTTTACAAAACCTTCTCAAGTTTTTACCACAAGTTTTGGGTGTCATGTGTGGGTACCATGCCAAATTTCATGACTTTCAGACTCAGTTTGCATTTTTCAGAATTAAAAAGGTCCATGCTCGGGATCGTGTCTTAGCACCATCATGTTTAGAATTTCTTTCCTTTTATTGCATAGGCCTAAACATAGACTTGCTAACAAAAATATGATTTTTCAAACAAATTTTGTAAACTTTTTTTGCACCTGCAGTTTAAAATTGAATTGTATTCATTAATTGCATTGAATGACTTAAACATAACAAACTGACTCTGAAAAAAGTCAAATTTTGATATGGTTTCATGTATTGATGTATGTTGCATGCAATTTGACCAACAGAAAATGCAATGGTCGTTTCGTGTTCAAACATGACCCGTCGCTTCTTGAAACCTAGTCTATTGTTCTTTAGCTTAAATTGGTTAAAATATATTCTATGTTGAGTTTCGAGTCATCAGAATACGCATAGAACATTTTTTAATATATTAATATATTACTCAGCGCACATTGGTATCACAACAATATCTTAGCACGTATCTATCGATGAACCTCTTCAAGCGATTTTCCCTTTCATTTTTTATGGATTCAAACGATTTTTGTGACAAATGTTTTCCATTGGTTTTATTTTTATTTTTCCAAGTTCATGTGTATATTTGTTGTTGATTTTTCCCATTTGAGAAAAGAAATATAATTTTTTTTACCAATGCCATAATAATACTTTAAGAAAGTGTTACTGCATTTGAAAAAATGGACAAACATGTTTTTGGAAAATGTATTGTATCTATTAAAAAGTTGTCGATGCTTTTTTAGAAAATATTCGCCATGCATTAATAAAAATGACAACGTGTACTTTTAAAATTTGTTCAACTTGTTTTTAGGAAATGTTAGACGTATATTAAAAAATATTGTGTAATAATTGTGCATGCTTTTGGTCCTGAATGAATATACATAAATTTACAGATTAATTTTTAATACACA
Source organism: Triticum dicoccoides (assembly GCF_002162155.2). Lineage (NCBI taxonomy): Eukaryota > Viridiplantae > Streptophyta > Magnoliopsida > Poales > Poaceae > Triticum > Triticum dicoccoides. The sequence continues at coordinate 24,880,733 of NC_041380.1, forward strand.
TTGAACTGTGTAAATCCACGTCAATTTGGGAAAAAGTTCATGTTTGCTCTTCAAGGTACACAATAATGAAAATAAATAAATATTTTAAATACCATGTATTAAAAATAATGAATTTTTTAATCTTGTATATAAAAATTAATTATAATAAAACAACCGGAGAAGAAAAAGTAAAAAACAAAAGAAGAACAAAACTGAGAAAACCGGCTGGAGTTACCTCTTAAGGGAACCCACCCCCCCTAAATATGATTGGAAGGTTGGCGCAGTGGCTAGCAAGGATCTACATATTTCTTGAAGTACTAGGATCAATCCCCACCGCTGCACCTTTTAATTATATTTATTTTGTTTAAAAAATGAGCTTCTATCTCGCATGCGAGAATACATAGCGTTTTTTTAGGTGAGAATACATAGCATTTCTGCACACACGGCATATGAGCATGCGTGTGTACAATAAAAAAACTGACATGATTTTCTATGATCAAGGCCTTAGTTTCAACCCGGTGACTTTTTTTAACAGAACCGGTGACTAATTATGTCGGTCTCAAAAATAAGTGGCTTCTCTGTATACCGGGGTAGACGAGCATGCGTGTGAACACTAAACTTGAAAAAAATGATTTTGCAAAAAAAAACTAGAAAAAATGGCAAAAAAAATCAGAAAATATATGATTTTTGTTAGAGCTAAGAATTTCCTACGAGCACGGTTCAACTTCAAACTTTTGCTTTTATACGGCCTTACGTGGACCCCATAGCGGGTCCTTAAGACACCCGACACCTGACTATCGGGTCCCACAACGGTCTGCGACCTGCAAAGTCTAACCCTAAGGATGTTCAGTCCGTGATGGACAATATGGTCCATATACAATGTTAAAATAATAGTATGGCTACTCAATCCATGACGATTTTTGTGACGGTCTGTCGATGTCCGTCATAAAAGGGCTATAGTTTTGGGGGTGTTCAAGTCTGGATGATCCGTGACGGTTTCCATGACGGTTTACCACAACGTCACGAGAAATCCGTCATGGATTAACAGGTTTCTTGTAGTGTCAAGTATGGTTCATAAACTTCATTGGGAACTAACAAACTATAATCTCAGTCATTGAAGCAATTGCAATTTAGCGTAACATCAGAAAGAGTCAATAATAGAGCTTTTCAACAAGCTCACATACTCAACTATCTCGTAGTCTCCCATAATTGCTAATACTCACGCAATACTTGTGGTTATAGAGTTTCAGCCGGACACTGAGAAAGATAGGGGCTTATTGTGTTGCCTCCCAACGTATTCACCTTTTAGGTGATGTCAAGAATAATAGCCTATGCCAACTTACATCCAATTGGATATATGTATCATGATCTTTCAAACACGAGGAGCTAGCCAAAGGATAAAATGAAAAAGGGAAAGGTGAGGATCACCTTGACTCAAGCATAAAGTAAAAACATAAAGTAAAAGATAGGCCCTTCGCAGAGGGAAGCAGAGGCTGTGATGCGCGTTTAGGGTTGATGTATGAAATATTAATGCAAAAGAACGTCACTTTATATTGCCCCTTTTATGTGGACCTTTATTATGCAATCCGTTGCTTTTATTACTTCCACAACAAGTTCGTACAAAGCTTATTTTCTCTGCACTAATAAGTCATACATATTTAGAGAGCAATTTTTATTGCTTGCACCGATGACAACTTACTTGAAGGATCTTACTCAATCCATAGGTAGGTATAGTGGACTCTCATGACAAAACTGGGTTTGAGGATATTTGGAAGCACAAGTAGTATCTCTACTTGGTGCAAGGAATTTGGCTAGCAAGAGGGGGAAAGGCAAGCTCAACATGTTTGGAAGGTCAATGACAATATACTTTAACTGAGATATCGGAAAACATAAACCATTACGTTGTCTTCCTTGTCCAACATCAACTCCTTTAGCATGTCATACTTAATGAGTGCTTCACAATCATAAAAGATGTCCAAGATAATATATTTATATGTGAACCCCTCTTTCCTTATCACTTCCTATTAATTGCAACGATGACCAAGGCTACGTTCATCAACTCTCAACAATTTTTATGCCTCATACTTTCTATGTGTGAAGTTATCACTATCCATAAGATCAATATGAACTCTTTTGTTCTTTCTACTTTCTTAAGATCATAGCAACATAGCAAAGCCCTTGACTCAACACTAATCTTTATTATAGATATCACACAGACTCGCTTACGTAAAGAGATCACAATGCAAAACTCAAAACTACTTGATATCAAAACGTCAATCTACTAGATCAAGATACTACTAAAAGGATCGAACTAAATAAAGCGGTAAAGATAGGAGTGTGATGGTGATACGATACTGGGGCAGCTCCCCCAAGCTTGACAGTTGCCAAGGGGAGTGCCCATACCCATGTGATTATTTCTCCTTCTTCACGGTTGGTGTTATGATCTTCTTGGAGATGATGCCCTTCTGGATACGGTTCTCCTCCTCGAGCTTATTGACTTGTTGTTTGAGGTCCATAATTTCTTTACGGAGCTTGCCCGTAACGGCCAAAGCTCCTTTTACCCAAGGATGCTGCATAGCTTCTAGAGAACACGTGAAACTCTTTTTCATATTTTCACAAGAAAGAAAACTAGAGTTGGAAGGGATGACCGAAGCAGGGACAGCCAGGCTAGGTAGTTCCCCCATAGTGAATTTTGCTTGGAGACGAGAGGTAACTTCTTGATCTTCCTCCATGGCATCTATCCTTTTCAAATCAGCCTCCATCTCATCCTCCGTTGATGGTCCAAAGTGATAGGCATTGCCATTTGCTCCTGGGCCTGGCGTTGGGTGAGACACCCGGCTCTCCCCAACTGATTCCTGAGAAGACATCTTGCGTTATTCTATAACAGGAACAACTCGAAACGAAAACAGAAGATATTTGCGTGATACGGTGGTCAAAACCTTTGGGAGTATATATAATGAATTTTTACCGACCAAAATACGTAACATACAAGAAAACGGAGTCCGGGAGGCACACGAGGTGCCCACGAGACAGGGGGCGCGCCCTAAGGGGGGGGGCCTCCTCTCTCGTGGGAGCCTCGTGTCCCTTTCGGCCTACTTCTTTCTTCCTAAAATTCTTAAATAATCCAAAACTGATAAAAATTGCCATTAGAGTTGTTTTGGAGTCGGTTTACTTACCGTACCACGTACCTATGCCTTTTCGGGGTCTAGAACGTTCCGGAAAGTGTCTCTTATGTATTCCTCGGGGGTTATGGTTTCAATAATATTAGTTTCAACATTGATAGGATTACCTGATATATAATGTTTAATTCTTTGACCGTTAACCACCCTCGGATTGGTGCCTTCGAAGTTGTTGATTTTTATAGCACCAGAACGATAGACCTCCTCGATAACGTAGGGACCTTCCCATTTTGAGAGAAGTTTTCCTGCAAAAAATCTTAAACGAGAGTTGAATAATAACACATAATCTCCTACGTTAAACTCACGCTTTTGTATCCTCTTATCATGCCAGCGTTTGACTTTTTCTTTGAAAAGCTTGGCATTCTCATATGCTTGGGTTCTCCATTCATGAAGTGAGCTAATATCAAACAACCTCTTCTCACCGGCAAGTTTGAAGTCATAATTGAGCTCTTTAATAGCCCAATATGCTTTATGTTCAAGTTCAAGAGGTAAATGACATGCTTTTCCATAAACCATCTTATAAGGAGACATACCCATAGGATTTTTGTATGCAGTTCTATAGGCCCATAATGCATCATCAAGTTTTTTGGACCAATTCTTTCTAGATCTATTCACAGTCTTTTGCAAAATTAATTTGAGCTCTCTATTGCTCAACTCTACTTGACCACTAGACTGCGGGTGATAAGGAGATGCGATTCTATGATTGACATCATACTTAGCAAGCATCTTACGGAAAGTACCATGAATAAAGTGTGAACCACCATCAGTCATAAGATATCTATGGACTCCAAACCTCGGAAAAATAACTTCTTTAAGCATTTTAATAGAAGTGTTATGATCAGCACTACTAGTTGGAATAACTTCTACCACTTAGTAACATAATCAACAGCAAGTAAAATATGTGTATAACCATTGGAGGCAGGAAAAGGTCCCATATAATCAAAGCCCCAAACATCAAACAGTTCAATAATAAGAGAATAATTCATAGGCATTTCTTGATGTCTACTAATGTTACCTATTCTTTGACATTCATCACAAGATAAGACAAACTTACGAGCATCTTTGAAGAGAGTAGGCCAATAAAAACCAGATTGTAGTACCTTGTGTGCAGTTCTATCTGCAGCGTGGTGTCCTCCATAAGATTCAGAGTGACACTTGCGTAGGATTTGTTCCTATTCATGCTCAGGCACACAACGTCTCATAATACCATCTACCCCTTCTTTATGAAGGTGTGGATCATCCCAGAAGTAATGTCTCAAATCATAAAAGAACTTTTTCTTTTGCTGGTATGTGAAACTAGGCGGTATATATTTAGCAACAATGTAATTAGCATAATCAGCACACCAAGGAGCAGTACGAGAAGCATTGACAACCGCTAATTGTTCATCAAGAAAACTATCATTAATAGGCAGTGGGTCATCAAGAACATTCTCTAACCTAGAAAAGTTGTCTGCAACGGGGTTCTCAGCTCCCTTTCTATCAATAATATGCAAGTCAAATTCTTGGAGCAAGAGAACCCATCTTATGAGTCTAGGCTTAGCATCTTTCTTTTCCATAAGATATTTAATAGCAGCATGATTAATGTGAATAGTAACTTTGGAATCAACAATATAAGGTCTAAACTTATCACATGCAAACACAACTGCTAAGAACTCTTTTTCAGTAGTAGCATAATTTCTCTGGGCAGTATCAAGAGTCTTACTAGCATACTGGATAACATTCAATTTCTTATCGACTCTTTGCCCTAAAACAACACCTACAGTATAATCACTAGCATCGCACATAATTTCAAAAGGTAAATTCCAATCAGGTAGCTGAACAATAGGTGCAGTGATCAAAGCTTTCTTAAGTGTTTCAAATGCTTCTACACAATCATCATCAAAGACAAAAGGAATATCTTTTTGCAATAAATTAGTCAGAGGCCTAGAGATTTTAGAAAAGTCCTTAATGAACCTCCTATAAAAGCCTGCATGACCAAGGAAACTTCTTATACCTTTTATGTCCTTGGGACATGGCATCTTTTCAATAGCATCAACTTTGGCTTCATCAACTTCAATACCTCTCTCGGAGATCTTGTGCCCCAAGACAATGCCTTCATTAACCATAAAGTGACACTTTTCCCAATTCAGGACGAGACTAGTGTCTTCGCATCTCTGCAAAACTCGATCAAGGTTGCTCAAACAATCATCAAAAGAGGATCCATAGACGGAGAAGTCATCCATGAATACCTCACAAATCTTTCTACAAAAATCAGAAAATATAGCCATCATGCATCTTTGAAAGGTAGCAGGTGCATTACATAAACCAAAAGGCATACGTCTATAAGCAAAAGTACCAAAAGGGCAAGTAAAATTAGTTTTAGATTGTTCCTTCGCGGACACAGGTATTTTAGAGAAGCCAGAATAACCATCTAGAAAACAAAAATGTGTGTGTTTGGATAGCCTTTCTAGCATTCGATCAATAAAAGGTAAATGGTAATGATCTTTCTTAGTAGCTTTATTTAACTTACGGAAATCAATTACCATCCTATAGTCTATAATAATTCTTTGCGGGATCAATTCATCTTTATCATTAGGAACAACGGTAATACCTCCCTTTTTAGGGACACAATGGACAGGGCTTACCCATTCACTATCAGTAACGGGATAAATAATACCTGCCTCAAGGAGTTTTAGAATCTCCTTTCTCACCACTTCCTTCATTTTGGGGTTTAATCGTCTTTGAGGATCTCTAACTAGTTTGGCATCTTTCTCCACTGAAATTTTGTGTTGACATAATGTGGGGCTAATGCCCTTAAGATTGTCCAGAGTATATCCAGTAGTAGCTCGGTGCTTCTTCAAAGTTTTCAATAATCTTTCTTCTTCTTTCTTTGAAAGGTTAGCACTAGTAATAACAGTATATACTTCTTTTTCATCAAGATAAGCATACTTGAGATTATCAGGTAAGGGTTTGAGTTCGAACACGGGATCACCCTTGGGTGGAGGGTGATCCCCAAGAATTTCAACGGGAAGGTTATGTTTTAGCATAGGTTCTTGTTTAAGGAAAACTTCATCTATTTCTTCCCTTTCCTTCATAAACATATCGTGTTCATGGTCAAACAAATATTGTTCTAACGGATCAGTTGGAGGAACAAAAATGGAAGCAAGACCAATAATTTCATCCTTACTAGGTGGTTCCCTTTCACGAGGTTGTCTACTAAACTTAGCGAAATTAAACTCATGAGACATACCATCTATGCCAACAGTGACAATATTCTTTTCACAATTAATCTTAGCACTAGCAGTATTCAAGAAGGGTCTACCAAAAATAATGGGACAAAAATCATCTTGTGGGGAACTAAGAACAAGAAAATCAGCAGGGTATTTAATCTTCCCACACCAGACTTCAACATCTCTAACAATCCCAATAGGTTTAATGGTGTCCCTATTAGCAAGCTTAATAGTAACATCAATGTCTTCTAATTCAACAGGTGCAATATCGTGCATACTTTCTTTATAAAGATCATAAGGTATCGCATTAGCACTAGCACCCATATCACATAAGCCATGATAACAATGATCTCCTATTTTAACAGAAATAACAGACGTGCCTACAACAGGTCTACGTGTCTTAGTATCGGGTCTAGCAATATTAGCAGTTTCACCCAAGAAAGAGATAACATGCCCATCTAGGTCCTCATCCAAGAGATCTTTAATCATAGCAATACCAGGTTCAACATTAATTTGCTCAGGAGGTGTATAGGTTCTAGTATTACTCTCACGAACAACAGTCGAAGCTTTAACATGATCTTTTATCCTAACAGGAAAAGGAGGTTTCTCGACATAAGCAGTAGGAATAATAGGATCACTATATGTAATAGTCTTTTCTTCGACTGTAATAGGTCCAACTACTTTCACTTCAACAGGAGGATTATATTTAAACCACTTCTCTTTAGGGAGATCAACGTGAGTAGCAAAAGTTTCACAAAAAGTAGCTACTATCTCAGAGTCAAGTCCATACTTAGAGCTAAATCCACGGAAAGCATCGGTATCCATAAAAGATTTAACACAATCGAACTTAGGTGTCATACCTGACTCCTTACCATCGTCGGAACCCCAATCTTCAGAGTTGTGTTTAATTCTTTCTAATAAGTCCCATTTGAAATCAATAGTCTTCAGCATATAGGAACCAGCACAGGAAGTATCGAGCAGGTTGCGATTATCAAGAGAAAGCCAAGCATAAAAATTCTGAATAATCATTTCCCGAGAGAGCTCATGATTGGGGCATGAATATAACATTGACTTAAGCCTCCCCCAAGCTTGAGCGATGCTTTCTCCTTCGCGAGGCCAGAAATTATATATGTAATTACGATCACGATGAACAAGATGCATAGGATAGAACTTCTGGAGAAATTCCAACTTCAATCGTTTATAATTCCGAAATCTCATATCATCACATAGCCTATACCATGTCATTGCATCTCCCTTAAAATATAAAGGGAAGACCTTCCTTGTGACAACATCATCGGGGATACCTGCAAGCTTAAACAATCGACAAACTTCATCCACAAATATAAGGTGTAAGTCGGGATGCAATGTTCCGTCTCCTGCAAAAGGATTAGCTAGCAGTTTTTCTATCATACCCGAAGGAATCTCAAAGTGAATATTTTCATAAGGTTCAATAGGTTGAGGAGCGTCTCTTTGCTTTTGTGGTTGGGGTGAAGATACCCCAAACAAGCCCCTCAAAGGATTAGTTTCCATAGTGACAAGTAACAGAAAATTTTAGCACACTATATAAATGTTTCCTTACCAAGTTCCACTCACCAAAAGCGCTACACTCCCCGGCAACGGCGCCAGAAAAGAGTCTTGATGACCCACAAGTGTAGGGGATCTATCGTAGTCCTTTCGATAAGTAAGAATGTCGAACCCAACGAGGAGCAGAAGGAAATGATAAGCGGTTTTCAGTAAGGTTTTCTCTGCAAGCACTGAAATAGTAGGTGATAGATAGTTTTGCCATAAGATAAATAGTAATGAGCAAAAAGTAAATAAAGTAAATAAAGTGCAGCAAGGTGGCCCAATCCTTTATGTAGCAAAGGATAAGCCTGGACAAATTCTAACAATGGAGAAGGAGCTCCCGAGGACACATTGGGAATTATCGTCAAGCTAGTTTTCATCACGTTCATAAGATTCGCGTTCGGTACTTTGATAATTTGATATGTGGGTGGACCGGCACTTGGGTACTGCCCTAACTTGGACAAGCACCCCACTTATGATTAACCCCTATTGCAAGCATCCGCAACTACAAAAAGGAGTATTAAGGTAAACCTAACCACAACATTAAACGTATGGGTCCATATCAACCCCTAACGAAGCAACGCATAAACTAGGGTTTAAGCTTCTGTCACTCTAGCAACCCATCATCTACTTATTACTTCCCTAAGCCTTCCTCTAGGCCAAAATAATTGTGAACTGTCATGTAGTCGACGTTAACATACTCACTACTAGAGGAAAGACAACATACATCTCATCAAAATATCGAACGAATACCAAATTCACATGACTACTAATAGCAAGACTTCACCCATGTCCTCAGGAACAAACGTAACTACTCACAAAGCATATTCATGTTCATAATCAGAGGAGTAATAATATGCATAAAGGATGTGAACATATGATCTTCCACCAAGTAAACCAATTAGCATCAACTGCAAGGAGTAATCAACACTACTAGCAACTCACAGGTACCAATTTGTGGTTTTGATACAAGATTGGATACAAGAGATGAACTAGGGTTTTGAGAGGAGATGATGCTGGTGAAGATGTTGATGGAGATTGACCCCCTCCGGATGAGAGGATCATTGGTAATGATGTTGGTGATGATTTCCCGCTCCCGGAGGGAAGTGTCCCCGGCAGAACAGCTCCGCCAGAGCCCTAGATTGATTCCGCCAAGGTTCTGCCTCGTGGCGGCGGAGTTTCGTCCCGTAAGCTTGCCCACGATTTTTTCCAGGGTAGAAGTGATGATATAGCAGAAGATGGACGCCGAGGCCCACCAAGGGGCCCAGGAGATAGGGGGCCGCGCCCTACAGGGGGGACTGGCCCCCCTGTCTCCTGGACAGGGTGTGGGCCCCCTGGCCTATTTCTTTCGCTCATAAATTCTTAATAAATCCAAAAAGTTGTTTCGTGGAGTTTCAGGACTTTTGGAGTTGTGCAGAATAGGTTTCCAACGTTTGCTCCTTTTCCAGCCAGAATTCCAGCTGCCGGCATTCCCCCTCTTCATGGTAAACCTTGTAAAATAAGAGAGAATAGCCATAAGTATTGAGATATAATGTGTAATGACAGCCCATAATGCAATAAATATTGATATAAAAGCATGATGCAAAATGGACGTATCAAAGGTTCTTAGGCATTCTTGTCCATCCACTTGGCCAAAAGAAAAGGAAGCCAAACAAGCAAAACTACAAGTGGATGTCCTCAAATGAGTAAGATATGCAATCAAATTGCTCACACAATAAAATGATGAATGAAATATGTGGCAAAGCATGCACAACCAATTCTAGCATCTATCAAGCAATTGGCGATGACTAGGTTATCTATATATGAATATATTGACTTAGGAGTCAAGTGAGAACATTTGATCATTGGTCATACTCATCGTTTAAGCTCAAGTGGGGTTACCACTTTTACATAATGCATGCATTGGTGTGTTCACACCATTAGAGTTGCTTTAGCTCAATTCTTAGAGTAAAGCTCCCCCTATATGTGAGATCCCCCCTATAGAGGGATGAACTAACCTTGGGTTTTGTCGATGATGAGTTCATGTAGGTGTTGAAGATGTGGATGCTCAACATTGATGTAGATCATTTGGAGAAATCCTTTGCAGTGAGTTGCACTTTCAATACCTACACGGGTTAGTCCCACAAGGAACAAACAAGGATATCCATAGACATAGAGTGATGCACACTTAAGATGATGTCTATGAAAGCATTAGGTTACCTTGTCCCTTGTCTTACCAACAAGAGGGTTTGTGACTCCTTGAACTAGTGCAAGATGTGAAAGTTGATTGCACTTGTCCTTGCCAAAATGATATGAGTGAAGAATGTTGGCGGAGTCAACCTCAAGAACTCTCTAGCTCTTCTTCTTCGGGATCCACACCACGTTGATGGGAATCCTTGGAGTTGTAGTTGTACTTGATGAAGTAGAGTGATGTCTACTACACAACCTTCTTCTTGTAGACGTTGTTGGGCCTGCAAGTGCACATGTTTGTAGGACAGTAGCAAATTTCCCTCAAGTGGATGTCCTAAGGTTTATCAATCCGTGGGAGGCGTAGGATGAAGCTAGTCTCTCTCAAACAACCCTGCAACCAAATAACAAAGAGTCTCTTGTGTCCCCAACACACCCAATACAATGGTAGATTGTATAGGTGCACTAGTCGGCGAAGAGATGGTGATACAAGTGCAATATGGATAGTAGATATGGGTATTTGTAATCTGAAATAATAAAAACAGCAAGGTAACTAATGATAAAAGTGAGCGTAAACGGTATTGCAATGATAGGAAACAAGGCCTAGGGTTCATACTTTCACTGGTGCAAGTTCTCTCAGCAATAATAACATAGATAGATCGTATAACAATCCCTCAACATGCAACAAAGAGTCACTCCGAAGGCACTAATAGCGGAGAACAAACATAGAGATTATGGTAGGGTACGAAACCACCGCAAAGTTATTCTTTCGGATCGATCTATTAAAGAGTTCGTACTAGAATAACACCTTAAGATACAAATCAACCAAAACCCAAATGTCACCTAGATACTCCATTGTCACCTCAAGTATCCGTGGGCATGATTATACGATATGCATCACACAATCTCATATTCATCCAACCAACACAAAAGTAATTCAAAGAGTGCCCCAAAGTTTCTACCGGAGAGTCAAGAACGTGTGCCAACCCCTATGCATAGGTTCATGGGCGGAACCCGCAAGTTGGTCACCAAAACATACATCAAGTGGCACATGATATCCCATTGTCACCACAGATAAACACGGCAAGACATACATCAAGTGTTCTCATAAAAGACTCAATCCAATAAGATAACTTCAAAGGGGAAACTCAATTCATCACAAGAGAGTAGAGGGGGAGAAACATCATAAGATCCAACTATAATAGCAAAGCTCACGATACATCAAGATCGTGTGAAGTCGAGAACACGAGAGAGAGATCAAACACATAGCTACTGGCACATACCCTCAGCCCCGAGGGTGAACTACTCCCTCCTCGTCATGGAGAGCGCCGGGATGATGAAGATGGCCACCGGTGATGGGTTCCTCCTCTGGCAAGGTGCCGGAACGGACTCCCGAGAGGTTTTTGGTGGCTACAGAGGCTTGCGGCGGCGGAACTCCCGATCTATCTTCTGTTCTGGAAGTTTTAGGGTACGTAGGTATATATGGGTGAAAGGAGTACGTCGGTGGAGCTACGGGGGCCCCACGAGGCAGGGGGCGCGCCCAGGGGGGGTGGGCGCGCCCCCACCCTCGTGAGCACCTCCCGTATCTTCTGACGTGGGGTCCAAGTCCATCAGGTGGGTTTTCTTCCAAAAATAACTTCTCCAGTTGATTTCGTTCCGTTTCGACTCCGTCTGATATTCCTTTTCTTCGAAATACTGAAATAGGCAAAAAACAGCAAATCTGGGCTGGGCCTCTAGTTAATAGGTTAGTCCCAAAAGTAATATAAAAGTGGAAAATAAAGCCCAATATTGCCCAAAACAGTAGATAATATAGCATGGAGCAATCAAAAATTATAGATACGTTGGAGACGTATCAAGCATCCCCAAGCTTAATTAATTCCTGCTCGTCCTCGAGTAGGTAAATGATAAAAAAGATAATTTTTGATGTGGAATGCTACTTGGCATAATTTCATTGTAAATATTCTTCATTGTGGCATGAATGTTCAGATCCAAATGATTCAAAATAAAAGTTCATATTGATAAAAGAAATAGTAACACTTCAAGCATACTAATCAAAGTAATCATGTCTTCTCAAAATAATATGGCAAAAGAAAGTTCATCCCTACAAAATCATATAGTTAGGCTATGCTTCATTTTCGTCACACAAAGATGTTCCCAACTTCTATACCCCCGATGACAAGCCAAGCAATTGTTTCGTACATAAATAATCTCAAAAAATTTCAACCTTCACGCAATACATGAGCGTGAGCCATGGATATAGCACTATGGGTGGAATAGAATATGATGATGGGGATTGTGTGGAGAAGACAAAAAGGAGAAAGTCTCACATTGACGAGGATAATCAACGGGCTATGGAGATGCCCATCAATTGATGTCAACATGAGGAGTAGGGATTGCCATGCAACGGATGCACTAGAGCTATAAATGAATGCACAACAAAAGAAAACTAGTGGATGTGCATCCAACTTGCTTGCTCACGAAGACCTAGGGCATTTGAGGAAGCCCATCGTAGGAACATACAAGTCAAGTTCTATAATGAAAAATTCCCACTAGTATGAAAAAGACAACTTATGAGACTCACTATATGAAAAACATGGTGCTACTTTGAAGCACAATATATGAGACTCACTACATGAAGAACAAGGTGCTACTTTGAAGCACAAGTGTGGAAAAAGAGATAGTAACATTGCCCTTTTTTTGGGCCTTTTTTTTTCTTTTTGGCCTTTCTCTTTTTTTCCTTTTTTTGATTGGGCAATGCTCTAATAATGATAATCATCACACTTCTATTGATTACAACATAAGGATTACAACTCGAAACTAGAACAAGATATGACTCTATATGAATGCCTCCGGCGGTGTACCGGGATGGTGCAATGAATCAAGAGTGACATGTATGAAAAATAATGCATGGTGGCTTTGCCACAAATATGATGTCAACTACATGATCATGCAATGGCAATATGACAAAAGTAAAGTATGTCATGATGATGATAGGAACAGTGGAAAGTTGCATGGCAATATATCTCGGAATGGCTATGGAAATGCCATAAATAGGTAGGTATGGTGGCTTATTTTGAGGAAGATATAAGGAGGTTTATGTGTGATAGAGCGTATCGTATCACGGGGTTTGGATGCACCGGCGAAGTTTGCACCAACTCTCAAGGTGAGAAAGGGCAATGCACGTTACCGAAGAGGCTAGCAATGGCGGAAAGGTAAAAGTGCGTATAATCCATGGATTCAACATTAGTCAAAAGAACTCATATACTTATTGCAAAAATTTAGAAGTCATCAAAAATCAACTACTACGCGCATGCTCCTAGGGGGATAGATTGGTAGGAAAAGACCATCGCTCGTCCCCGACCGCCACTCATAAGAATGCACAAGCCAGGTACACTTCATGTTTCAAATTTGTTACACAACTTTAACCATATGTGCATGCTACGGGATTTGCTAACTTCAACACAAGCATTCTTTAAATTCATAATCACCCAACTAGCATGACTTTAATATCACTACCTCCATATCTCAAAACAATTATCAAGTATCAAACTTTTCTTAGTATTCAACACACTCAAAAGAAAGTTTCACATATCTTGAATACCAAGTATATTAATTTTAAGCAAATTATCATGCTATTAACGACTCTCAAAATAATATAAGTGAAGCATGAGAGTTCATATATTTCTTCAAAATAAAACCACCATTGTGCTCTAAAAGATATAAGTGAAGCACTAGAGCAAATGACAAACTACTCCGAAAGATATAAGTGAAGATCAATGAGTAGTCGAATAATTATGTAACTATGTGAAGACTCTCCCATTTAATAATTTCAGATCTTGATACTTTATTCAAACAGCAAGCAAAGCTAAAGAAAACTACATTGCAAGGATAGCACAACTCAGGTGAAGAAGCAAAAACTTAGGCTCAACCGATACTAACCGATGATTGTTGAAAAAGAAAGGTGGGATGCCTACCGGGGCATCCCCAAGCTTAGATGCTTGAGACTTCTTGAAATATTATCTTGTGGTGCCTTGGGCATCCCCAAGCTTGAGCTTTTATGTCTCCTTAATTTCTCTCGTATCATGGTTTCTCTTTTTATTAAAAGCTTCATTCACAACAAACTCAACAAGAACTCGTGAGATAGGTTAGTATAAACCAATGCAAAACCTTATCATTTTCTACTGTAACAAATCACTAACATTTTTATTCAACATTTCATACTAAATGCCTCTGCATATTTAATACTCCTATCCTTAAATAGAATCATTAAGCAAGCAAACATATGCAAATAATGCAAACATAACAGCAATCTGCCAAAACAGTACAGTCTGTAAAGAATGAAAGATTCATCATACTTACCGAACTCCAAAAATTATCAAATAAAATTCCCACTGTATTAAATTTATCAGAGCCCAATATGAAAAAAGATTCATCATTATACCACTCTCTGACTTTTCTAGGGAATTTTTGCAACAGCGGTAAACTTTCTGTTTTCAAACAGCAACATGTATAGTAGCAAAATAAGCATGGCAAAGGCTATCCTTGACATTTTTATTGGAACTAAAGATGCAAAACATTATTATAAATAACAGCAAGAAAATGCTAACAAAAGAAAATGACGCTCCAAGCAGAACACATATCATTTGGTGAATAAAAATATAGCTCCAAGTAAAGTTACCGATGAACAAAGACGAAAGAGGGGATGCCTTCCGGGGCATCCCCAAGTATAGGCTCTTGGTTGTCCTTGAATATTACCTTGGGGTGCCTTGGGCATCCCCAAGCTTAGGCTCTTGCCACTCCTTATTCCATAGTCCATCGAATCTTTACCCAAAACTTGAAAACTTCACAACACAAAACTTAACATAAAACTCGTAAGCTCCGTTAGCGAAAGAAAACAAAACACCACTTCAAGATACTGTAGTGAACTCATTCTTTGTTTATATTGGTGTTAAACCTACTGTATTCCAACTTCTCTATGGTTTGTAAACTATTTTACTAGCCATAGATTCATCAAAATAAGCAAACAACACATGAAAAACAGAATCTGCCAAAAACAGAACAGTCTGCAGTAATCTGTAACTAACGCAAACTTCTGGAACTCCAAAAATTCTAAAATAAATTGGTGGACCTGTGGAGTTTGTCTAGTAATCATATGCAAAAATAATCAACTAAATAGAACTCTCCAGTAAAAAGTTGAAGCTAATCTCGTGAGCGCTAAAGTTTCTGTTTTTTACAGCATGATCATAAAGACTTCACCCAAGTCTTCCCAAAGGTTTTACTTGGCACAAACACTAATTAAAACATAAAACCACATCTAAACAGAAGCTAGATGGATTATTTATTCCTAAACAGAACCAAAAAGCAAGAAACTAAAATAAAATTGGGTTGCCTCCCAACAATCGCTATCGTTTAACGCCCCTAGCTAGGCATGATGATTTCAATGATGCTCACAAAAAAGATAAGAATTGAAACATAAAGAGAGCATCATGAAGAATATGACTGGCACATTTAAGTCTAACCCACTTCCTATGAATAGGTATTTTGTGAGCAAACAACTTATGGGAACAATAATCAACTAGCATAGGAGGGTAACACAAGCATAACTTCAAGATTTTCAACACATAGAGAGGAAACTTAACATTATTGCAATTCCTACAAGCATATATTCCTCCCTCATAATAATTTTCAGTAGCATCATGAATGAATTCAACAATATAACCATCACCTAAATCATTCTTTTCATGATCTACTAGCATAGAAATTTTATTACTCTCCATATAAGCAAAATTCTTCTCGTTCGGAATAGTGGGAGTATCATAAGAGACTTGAACACTAAAAATTGTTTCCAATTAAAAGAGTAATGTTCAGAAAAAGGCTAATCATAATCATGACAAGATTTGTAAATATAATCATCACTACTTTTTATAGCATAAGTTTCATCATGATAATCATCATAAGTAGCAACTTCGTTCTCATCATAATCGATTGAAACCTCTCCCAAGATAGTGGAATCACTAAATAAAGTTGACACTCTTCCGAATCCACTTCCATATTCATCACAATAAAATTAAACATCCTACAAAATAGTGGGATCACTACTTCCTAAAGTTGACACTCTTCCAAACCCACTTTCATAAATATAATCATCATAGGTAGAAGGCATGCTATCATCATAACAACTTTGCATATCAAAACTTGAGAGGCTAAAAATATCATCTTCATTAAACGTAGCATCCCCGAGCTTGGGACAAACATTAATTGCAGCAAATATATTCTCAAATATGTCATCCTCATTAAACATAGCTTCCCCAAGCTTGGGCCTTTTCGTATCATAAGCATAATCACTCTCATCATTAAAAATATTGATAGCACCAATAGTATAGCAATTATCATCATCACAATGAGTAGTAGGAGCAACATCATTTGGGAGGGATACCTTTCTACCTTTGTTGCTCCTCCTTTTCTTTTTCTTCTTCACATTATGTGTGGGTTCAACCTTCCTCTTTGAGCTCCTTATTGACGAGATTGGTTGAATAGAAACCTCCTCCTCGTTACCTGATTCATCATAAGAAATAATAGGAGGATATTGGGAAGTCTCTTCCCTTTCATTAGTATTCTCATCATCTTCTATTTGCTTTCTTTTCCTTATGTAATTGGCAATATAAGGATTTTCAATACAATTCACCGCACAATACATATAAATCTTCTCTAGATCAAAATCAAGAAACCTATCAAGATTAAATTTTGGAATACCCTCAGTTATACGTTTCATTTCTTCATACCCCAAAAGAAGGCTAAGCTCTTTACGATGCTCAAGGGTAATCAAATTATCACAATATTTAGACATGACTTGATCATGAAACAAATAGCATTGGAGCTTTAAATGACCATGTTCATTGCAAAGTTCACAAGGGTTATGAAAAATATTGAATCTTTCAGCACATTCATCTCGCTCTTCTTGCAACAATTTGGTTTCTAAGTACTTATGCCTCTTGCAATATCTATCTTCCCTATCTGGTGTGTACTTGCAAACACAATCTACTCCACAAAAATTGACATGTTTATAGGAGGCATTTTCATCATAACTAGTGCAATCATCATTAGTACTATGGATATTCAAGGAGTTCATACTAACAACATTGCAATCATGCTCATCATTCAAAAATTTAGTGCCAAACATTTTAATGCATTCTTCTTCTAACACTTTGGCACAATTTTCCTTCCCATCATACTCACGAAAGATATTAAAAAGATGAAGCGTATGAGAGAAACTCAATTCCATTTTTTTGTAATTTTCTTTTGTAAACTAAACTTAGTGCTAAAACAAGAAACAAAAAGATTCGATTGCAAGATCTAAAGATATACCTTCAAGAACTCACCTCCCCGGCAACGGCGCCAGAAAAGAGCTTGATGTCTACTACACAACCTTCTTCTTGTAGACGTTGTTGGGCCTGCAAGTGCACAGGTTTGTAGGACAGTAGCAAATTTCCCTCAAGTGGATGTCCTCAGGTTTATCAATCCGTGGGAGGCGTAGGATGAAGCTGGTCTCTCTCAAACAACCCTGCAACCAAATAACAAAGGGTCTCTTGTGTCCCCAACACACCCAATACAATGGTAGATTGTATAGGTGCACTAGTTCGGCGAAGAGATGGTGATACAAGTGCAATATGGATAGTAGATATGGGTATTTGTAATCTGAAATAATAAAAACAACAAGGTAACTAATGATAAAAGTGAGCGTAACGGTATTGCAATGATAGGAAACAAGGCCTAGGGTTCATACTTTCACTAGTGCAAGTTCTCTCAACAATAATAACATAGATAGATCGTATAACAATCCCTCAACATGCAACAAAGAGTCACTCCAAAGCCACTAATAGCGGAGAACAAACGTAGAGATTATGGTAGGGTACGAAACCACCTCAAAGTTATTCTTTCGGATCGATCTATTAAAGAGTTCGTACTAGAATAACACCTTAAGATACAAATCAACCAAAACCCTAATGTCACCTAGATACTCCATTGTCACCTCAAGTATCCGTGGGCATGATTATACGATATGCATCACACAATCTTAGATTCATCCAACCAACATAAAAGTACTTCAAAGAGTGCCCCAAAGTTTCTACCGGAGAGTCAAGAACGTGTGCCAACCCCTATGCATAGGTTCATGGGCGGAACCCGCAAGTTGGTCACCAAAACATACATGAAGTGGCACATGATATCCCATTGTCACCACAGATAAACACGGCAAGACATACATCAAGTGTTCTCATAAAAGACTCAATCCGATAAGATAACTTCAAAGGGGAAACTCAATTCATCACAAGAGCGTAGAGGGGGAGAAACATCATAAGATCCAACTATAATAGCACAGCTCACGATACATCAAGATCGTGTGAAGTTGAGAACACGAGAGAGAGAGAGAGAGATCAAACACATAGCTACTGGTACATACCCTCAGCCCCGAGGGTGAACTACTCCCTCCTTGTCATGGAGAGCGTCGGGATGATGAAGATGGCCACCGGTGATGGGTTCCCCCTCCGGCAGGGTGTCGGAACGGACTCCCGAGAGGTTTTTGGTGGCTACAGAGACTTCCGGCGGCGGAACTCCCGATCTATCTTCTGTTCTGGAAGTTTTAGGGTGCGTAGGTATATATGGGTGAAAGGAGTATGTCGGTGGAGCTACGGGGGCCCCACGAGGCATGGGGGCACACCCCCCACCCTCGTGAGCACCTCCCGTATCTTCTGACGTGGGGTCCAAGTCCATCAGGTTGGTTTCCTTCCAAAAATAACTTCTCCAGTTGATTTCGTTCCGTTTCGACTCCGTCTGATACTCCTTTTCTTCGAAATACTGAAATAGGCAAAAAACAGCAAATCTGGGCTGGGCCTCCGGTTAATAGGTTAGTCCCAAAAGTAATATAAAAGTGGAAAATACAGCCCAATATTGCCCAAAACAGTAGATAATATAGCATGGAGCAATCAAAAATTATAGATACGTTGGAGACGTATCATAGAGCTTGACGTAGTCTTGGGAATCCACTTGACCAAGGCCTTGGGAGCTTCTTCAAATGCATCAATCTCCTCTTGAAGCTCATCCATGCCTTTTTGCTTGTGGTCTTGTGGTGGAAGATCATCTTGAGCTTGTGTTCCTTTGAAGGAAGTAGGATCATACTTCTCTTGTTGAGGAACAAACTTCGTCTTGGGGTATTGATCTTCTTCCCACTCAACTCCATTGGCATTGAACTTTCGCTCAAAACCGACACCTTGGTTCTTCCGGTGCCTTCCTTGCTTGCGTACAATTTCCTCGAATTGCTTACTTCCGGCAAGGCTCTTGTAAGCACCTTTCTCTATGATTCCCTTCAATAAGCTATTTTCTTGCTCAAGTGTAACTTGGCTAAGAGAACCATTAGTGGAGTCAAGAGAGCTACTAGAAGCAACAATATTGGATTTAGCATGACGATTGTTACTACTAGAGGAAGAATCCTTCTTGTTTTTGTTACTAGTCTTGACTTGAGGCATGTAAGTAGATAAGAGTTAAAGCTTGGCAATGTAAGAAGAACTTTTCTTGCGAAGATCATCATTGATTGCCTTTAAGAACTCATGCTCTTGCTCAAGGTTGAGCTTTTTAAAGCGTAACTTCTCATGAGTCCTTCAAAGTTCTCGATGATCTCCTAAGACAGTTTCATGAGCTTACTTGAGAGTGTTTAGTTCTTTAGTTAGGAGCTCAATCTTCTCCTTATCATCGTCATTCGTTTTATCTTGATTAGCATGATTAATTGATGTTTCATCATAGTATTCATCAGTAGAGTTGTCAATAAGTAAATCATCATCACCTAGCAAGTCATCTTCATCACTATTGAAATCAACATACTTGGGATGTGTTACCTTTGGGCCTTTAGCCATGAAGCATCTTCCAAGTCCTTCATTTGGTGAATCAAATATGTCGTGGGAGTTGGTTGACACAAGTGCTAGACCGGCAACACCTTCATCTTGAGTATGTTCGGAGTCGGAGTGATAGCTTCTCTCGGAGTGATGTTCAGAGTTGGAACAGGATACCCATTCACAAACATGAGCTTGATGTCTTCGTTTTGTGTAGCTCCTTGATGACTTATCCTTCCTTTCCGAATCCTTGATTCTCCGGGGTGTTCTTCGTTCATAACCATCATCTCTACTCCTCTCTCTTGGCGGTGATTCTTCTCTTCTACTTCTCCTCTTAGGTGAATCTTCTCTTCTTTTGTATGGAGCCGTACACTCATTGGAATAGTGTCCGGGTCTTCCACAGTTGTAGCAGTTTCACTCTCGACTGGAAGATCTTTTGTCATTGTAGGACCTTGACTTGGAACTTCTTTCCTTGCTTCTACTCTTGTAGAATTTGTTGAACTTCTTCACCAATAGGCTCAAATATTCATTGAAGGTTTGTTTCTCACTTGATGATGTGGCAGCTTCACATGAGGCTTTGTAAGCACCACTTGACTTGTTGTGCAGCTCCTCCTTATCCTTGAGTGACATCTCATGAGAAACAATTCTTTCGATGACCTCCGTTGGCTTGAGATTCTTGTAGTTGGTCATCATTTGGATCAATGTGCACACGGTATCATATTTTCCATCCAAGGCTCTTAGGATCTTCTTGATGATGAATTTGTCGGTCATTTCTTCACTTCCTAAGCCAGCAATCTCATTTGTGATGAGAGCAAGCCTAGAGTACATTTCAGCGACGCCTTCACCATCCTTCATCTTGAACTTGTCAAGTTGACTTTGAAGCACATCCAATTTGGATTCCTTGACTGAGTCGGTACCTTTGTGCATATCAATCAAAGTGTCCCAAATTTCCTTTGCATTCTCAAGGCGGCTGATTTTGTTGAATTCTTCGGGGCACAATCTGTTGAAGAGGATATCACAAGCTTGAGCGTTGTATTGCAACATCTTCAACTCTTCCGCGCTAGCTTCATGGTTTGGTTCTCTCCCATCAAAGAATTCACCTTGCAAGCCAATACACACAATAGCCCAAACGGCGGGGTTATGTCCGAGAATATGCATTTTCATCTTATGCATCCAACTAGCAAAACTAGTACCATCAAAGTAAGGACCTCTACGGTGGTAGTTTCCCTCGCTAGACGCTATACTCTCCTAGGTTGTGAAACCAAGGCTATGACAACCAAAAGCTATGGAAATCAGAGCAAATAGAGACCAAAGCTCTGATACCACTTGTAGGATCTTGAAGTTTGTCTAGACGGGGGGTGATTAGACTACTTGACCAAATAAAAACTTAAACTTTTCCCAATTTTAGTCTTTGGCAGATTTTAGCAAACTTAGCACAAGTCAAGCAATTTGAACACAATTCAAGCAAGCATGCAAAGAGTATATGAGCAGCGGAAAATAAAGCATGCAACTTGCAAGAATCTAAAGGGAAGGGTTTGGAGATTTCAAACGCAATTTGGAGACACGGTGATTTTTGAGCCGTGGTTCCGATAGGTGGTGCTATCGTACATCCACGTTGATGGAGACTTCAACCCACAAAGGGTAACGGCTGCGCGACTCCACAGAGGGCTCCACCCAAGAAGGGTCTACAAAGAAGCAACCTTGTCTATCCCACCATGGCCTTCGCCCACGAAGGCCTTGCCTCACTAGCGGTAGATCTTCACGAAGTAGGCGATCTCCTTGCCCTTACAAACTCCCTGGTTCAACTCACAATCTTGTCGGAGGCTCCCAAGTGACAGCTAGCCAATCTAGGAGACACCACTCTCCAAGAAGTAACAAATGGTGTGTTGATGATGAACTCCTTGCTCTTGTGCTTCAAATGATAGTCTCCCCAACACTCAACTCTCTCTCATAGGATTTGTATTTGGTGGAAAGAAGGTTTGAGTGGAAAGCAACTTGGGGAAGGCTAGAGATCAAGATTCATATGGTAGGAATGGAATATCTTGGTCTCAACACATGAGTTGGTGGTTCTCTCTCAGATATGGTATGTTGGAATTGTAGGTTTGTTCTGATGGCTCTCTCCATGAATGAAGAGGAGGTGGAGGGGTATATATGGCCTCCACACAAAATCTAACCGTTACACACAATTTAGCAATCTCGGTAGGGCCGAATCAACAAACTCGGTCAGACCGATTCAGTAAACCTAGTGACCGTTAGGGTTTTCGGTGGGACCGACATGCAACTCAGTAGGACTGATATGGTTAGGGTTAGGGCGTAACGTAATCTCGGTGAGACCAATTTTGGTAATAAGCTAACCAGAGAGTTGGTCAGGTAAACTCGGTGGGACCGGTTCGCTCTTTTCGGTGAGACCGAAATGTTATGAAAGGGAAACTAAGAGTTTACATTGCAATCTCGGTGGGACCGATCGCTCATTTCGGTTATACCGAAACGTTACGAAGGGAAACAGAGAGATTACAATCCCATCTTGGTGATACCGAGATCCCTATCAGTGAGACCGATTTGCCTAGGGTTTGTGGCAGTGGCTATGACATCTGAACTCGATGGCGCCGGATAGAAAGAATCAGTGGGGCCGAGTTGGACTTTTATGTTTAGGTCATATGTGGATGTGGGAAAGTAGTTGAGGGTTTTGGAGCATATCACTAAGCACTATGAAGCAAGAACCTCATTAAGCAACACCTCATCCCTCCTTGATAGTATTGGCTTGTCCTATAGACTCAATGTGATCTTGGATCACTAAAATATAAAATGTAGAGTCTTGAGCTTGAAGCTTGAGCCAATCCTTTTATCCTTAGCATTTTGAGTGATCCACATTTCTTATCCATGCCATGCCATTCATTGAGCTTTCCTGAAATATTTGTCTTGAAATAGTATTAGCTCAATGAGCTATATGTTGTTAGGAATTACCAAAACCACCTAGGGATAGTTGCACTTTCATACGGCCATAGGTGAGTGACTTAGCGGACAGATACGACGCGACTGTATTCGGGCTGTATATTGATACGTCTCCAACGTATCTATAATTTTTGATTGCTCCATGCTACTTTATCTACTGTTTTGGACTATATTGGGCTTTATTTTCCACTTTTATATTATTTTTGGGAATAACCTATTAACCGGAGGCCCAGCCCAGAATCGCTGTTTTTTGCCTTTTTCAGTATTTCGAAAAAACAGAATATCAAACGGAGTCCAAACAGAAAAATCCTTTTTGGAACGTGATTTTCTTCCCGAATAAGACACAGAAGACTTGGACCCTACGCTAAGGAACGCCGGAGGCGGTCACGAGGGTAGGGGGCACACCCCCTACCTCGTGGGCCCCTCGGAGCTCCACCGACGTACTCCTTCCTCCTATATATACCTACGTATCCCCGATCGATCAGAACAGGAGCCAAAAAACCTAATTCCACCGCCGCAACTTTCTGTATCCACGAGATCCCATCTTGGGGCCTGTTCCGGAGCTCCGCTGGAGAGGGCCGTCATCACGGAGGGCTTCTACATCATCATAGCTTCTCCGATGAAGTGTGAGTAGTTTATTTCAGACCTTCGGGTCCATAGTTATTAGCTAGATGGCTTCTTCTCTTTTTTTGGATCTCAATACAATGATCTCCCCGTCTCTCGTGGAGATCTATTCGATGTAATCTTCTTTTGTGGTGTGTTTGTTGAGACCGATGAATTGTGGGTTTATGATCCAGTATTATCTATGGAAAATATTTGATTCTTTTCTGAATTCATTTATGTATGATTGAGTTATCTTTGCAAGTCTCTTCGAATTATCTTTTTGGTTTGGCCAACTAGATTGGTAGTTCTTGCCATGGGAGAAGTGCTTAGCTTTGGGTTCAATCATGCGGTGTCCTTACCAGTGACAGAAAGAGTTGCAAGGCACATATTGTATTGTTGCCATCGAGGATAACAAGATGGGGTTTTTATCATATTGCATGAATTTATCCCTCTACATCATGTCATCTTGCTTACGACGTTACTCTGTTCTTACTTAATACTCTAGATGCATGCTGGATAGCGGTCCATGAGTGGAGTAATAGTAGTAGATGCAGAATCGTTTGGATCTACTTGTTTTGGACGTGATGCCTATATACATGATCATTGCCTAGATATACTCATAACTATGCTCAATTCTGTCAATTGCTCAACAGTAATTTGTTCACCCACCGTAGAATACTTATGCTCTTGAGAGAAGCCACTAGTGAAACCTATGGCCCCCGGGTCTATTCTCATCATATCAATCTATATCACTTTATTTACTTGCTTTGTTTTACTTTGCCTTTTACTTTTTACTTTGCATCTATCTATATCAAAAATACCAAAAATATTATTTATTATCTCTATTAGATCTCACTCTCGTAAGTGACCGTGAAGGGATTGACAACCCCTAAGCGTTGGTTGCGAGTTGCTATCGTTTTGTGTAGGTATGAGGGACTTGTGTGTGGTCTCCTATTGGATTGATACCTTGGTTCTCAAAAACTAAGGGAAATACTTACGCTACTTTGCTGCATCATCCCTTCCTCTTCGGGGAAAAACCAACGCAGTGCTCAAGAGGTAGCAAGAAGGATTTCTAGCGCCGTTGCCGGGGAGGCTCACGCTAGCAAGTCAACCATACCAAGTACCCATCGCAATCCCTATCTCTCGCATTACATTATTTGCCATTTGGCTCTCGTTTTCCTCTCCCCTACTTCACCCTTGCCGTTTTATTCGCCCTCTCTTTTTCGTTCACCTTCTTCCTGTATGTATCTTTGTTTGTGTTTCCTTGTGCCTTCTTTATGCTTGCATCTTTGCTTGCTAAAAATCTATTGGCATGGATCCACTTAAAGTGTTTTACTTGGATCATCTTCGATCCTTATGCGCTCGTGCTGAAACGCCAACTAGCCTAGTTGATGGGAAATCTTTAGATGAGCATGCTTATTTTGTGCGTCATCGTTTATCTGAAAAAGTGAGACTCTTACGGTATCATATAAATAGTTTGCTATGCTATGCTGGGAATCTTTGCGAAATGTGTGATTTTACTTGTTGCTCAAAGAACCCTAAAAAACACCTTCCCTACCTATGTGAGTTCAATGATAATGAAATCTTATCTTCTTATGCAAAGGGTGTTTATAGTTACTATGATATTGAACAAATTGAAGAATTTGTCAAGGGTGCTCATGAAGTTGCTTCTTTTATTGAAAAGTATGATTTTACTCTCAACAAATCTGAAAATTCCGTCGTACTTAAATATTGCAATGAAAACCTTGCTCATAATGTCTATGTCAAGAGTTTATTGAAAGAATGACCGTTGCTTTGGAAGAAAATAATGATATGCATGAATCTATAGATAATGATGATTCCGATGATTTGGTTGAAATATCCCTTGATGAACATGATTCTTGCTATTCTTGTGGCCATGATGCCAATATTTATGAAGATGAATTTGCTATAGTTCCCTGTGTTAAAAGTGAGATCGTTGCTATTGCACCCATACATGATAATTCCTTTGATGAAAAGCATGATTGCAATGATTTTCCTATAAATTCTCTTGATGTCAATTATGCTAATAATATGCAAAACCCAAAGCTTGGGGATGCTAGCTTTGCTATGTCTACTACTTGTTGCAATGATCATGATTGGTGTGATTCTTCTTATGATCTTGAAAATTTATTTAATCCCCATGATGAATATGAGAATGATAATATTGTTTGCAATAATATTGAAAGTGGGTTTGGAAGATTTTTAACTTTAGATCCCACATATTTGGATAATGTTCAATCTTATGAAGTTTTTGATAAAAGTGGGTTTGGAGAGGTCATGACTTTAGTTAATGTTAATCCCACTATTTCGGAAGAGTGTCAACTTTCCATGCATGTGGATCGTGTTGAAAGTATTTATTGTGATAGCTATTTTGTTGAATTTTCTTATGATCCTACATGTAATTATTATGAGAGAGGAAAATATGGTCATAGAAATTTTCATGGCACTAAATTACCTCTCGTCATGTTGAGATTGCTATTGTCTCTTTCTTCTTCCTTGCGTATACTAGTTTTTGCTTTCCTTGCAAATTTGTTTGCTTATAATATGCCTATGCATAGGAAGTATGTTAGACTTAGATGTGTTTGTCACGTGTTTTATGATGCTCTCTTTGTGCTTCAATTCTTGTCTTTCATGTGAGCATCATTGAAATCTCAATGCCTAGCTATAAGGCTTTAAAGAAAAGCGCTTGTTGGGAGGCAACCCAATTTTATTTTGTGTTTTTTTGCTTCTATTTATGAATAAATAATCCATCTAGTCTCTGTTTAGATGTGGTTTTATCTTTTAATTAGTGTTTGTGCCAAGTTGGACCTATTGGATCTTCTCGGATGATAGTTATTTGATCTTGTTGTAATTTCCAGAATCTTTGTGCTCAGTGACCGAATTGTTAAAAATCATCAGAACGTGATAAAATACTGATTCCAGTTGATGCTGATCAAGAAACAAATGTTCTAGGTCGTCTAATTTTGGTAGAATTTTTTGGGTTCCAGAAGTTTGCGTTAGTAACAGATTGCTACAGACTGTTCTGTTTTTGACAGATTCTTTTTTTCGTGTGTTGTTTGCTTATTTTGATGAATCTATGGCTAGTAAATTAGTTTATAAACCATAGAGAAGTTGGAATACAGTAGATTTAACACCAATATAAATAAAGAATGAGTTCATTACAGTACCTTAAAGTAGTGTTTTGTTTTGTTTCTCTAACGGAGCTCACGAGATTGCTATTGAGTTTTGTGTTGTGAAGTTTTCAAGTTTTGGGTGAATTCTTTTGATGGATTATGGAACAAGGAGTGGCAAAAGCCAAATCTTGGGGATGCCCATGGCACCCCCAAGATAATCCAAGTACACCAAAAAGTCAAAGCTTGGGGATGCCCCGGAAGGCATCCCCTCTTTCGTCCACTTCCATCGGTAATTTACTTGGAGCTATATTTTTATTCACCAACATGATATGTGTTTTGCTTGGAGCGTCTTGTATTATTTGTGTCTTTGCTTGTTAGTTTACCACAATTATCCTTGCTGTACACACCTTTTGAGAGAGCCATACTTGATTTAGAATTTGTTAGAATACTCTAGTGCTTCACTTATATCTTTTGAGCTTGATAGTTTTGCTCATAGTGCTTCACTTATATCTTTTGAGCGTGATAATTTTTGCTCTAGTACTTCACTTAGATCTTTTAGAGCACGGTGGCGGATTTGTTTTAAAGAAACTATTTGATCTCTTATGCTTCACTTAGATTATTTTGAGAGACTTTAATAGCATATTAATTTGCTTAATGTTAATATACTTGGTGTTCAAGATATGTGAAACTTTCTTTTTGAGTGCGTTGAATACTAAGATAAGTTTGATGCTTGATAATTGTTTTGAGATATGAAGATGGTGATATTAGAGTTATGCTAGTTGAGTAGTTGTGAATTTAAAGAATACTTGTGTTGAAGTTTGTGATTCCCGTAGCATGCACGTATGGTGCACCGTTATGAACTCGGAGCATGATTTATTTATTGATTGTCTTCCTTATGAGTGGCGGTCGGGGACGAGCGATGGTCTTTTCCTACCAATCTATCCCCCTAGGAGTATGCGCGTAATACTTTGCTTTGATAACTTCTGGATTTTTGCAATAAGTATATGAGTTCTTTATGACTAATGTTGAGTCCATGGATTATACGCACTTTTTCCCATTCTTCCACCATTGCTAGCCTCTCCAATACTGCGCACTTTTCGCCGGTATCATACACCCACCATATATCTTCCTCAAAACAGCAACCATACCTACCTATTATGGCATTTCCATAGCCATTCCGAGATATATTGCCATGCAACTTTCCACCGTTCCGTTTATTATGACACGCTCCATTATTGTCATATTGCTAGCATGATCATGTAGTTGACATCGTATTTGTGGGAAAGCCACCTTTCATAATTCTTTCATACATGTCACTCATGTTTCATTGCATATCCCGGTACACCGCCGGAGGCATTCATATAGAGTCATATTTTGTTCTAAGAATCGAGTTGTAATTGTTGAGTTGCAAGAAAATAAAAGTGTGATGATCATCATTATTAAAGCATTGTCCCAGTGAGGAAAGGATGATAGAGACTATGATTCCCCCACAAGTCGGGATGAGACTCTGGACGAAAAAAAATAGGCCATAAAAAAAGAGAAAAGGCCCAAATAAAAAAATAAAAAAATGAGAGAAAAGAGAGAAGGGACAATGCTACTATCCTTTTACCACACTTGTGCTTCAAAGTAGCACCAAGATCTTCATGATAGAGAGTCTCCTATGTTGTCACTTTCATATACTAGTGGGAATTTTTCATTATAGAACTTGGTTTGTATATTCCAATGATGGGCTTCCTCAAATGGCCTAGGTCTTCGTGAGCAAGTGAGTTGGATGCACACCCACTTAGTTTCTTTTGTTGGGCTTTCATATACTTATATAGCTCTAGTGCATCCGTTGCATGGCAATCCCTACTCACTCACATTGATATCTATTGATGGGCATCTCCATAGCCCGTTGATACGCCTAGTTGATGTGAGACTATCTTCTCCCTTTTTGTCTTCTCCACAACCACCATTCTATTCCACATATAGTGCTATATACATGGCTCACGCTCATGTATTGCGTGAAGATTGAAAAAGTTTTGAAAATGTTAAAGTATGAAACAATTGCTTGGCTTGTCATCGGGGTTGTGCATGATTTAAATATTTTGTGTGGGGAAGATGGAGCATAGCCAGACTATATGATTTTGTAGGGATAACTTTCTTTGGCCATGTTATTTTGAGAAGACATAATTGCTTAGTTAGTATGCTTGAAGTATCATTATTTTTATGTCAATATGAACTTTTGTCTTTAATCTTTCGGATCTGAATATTCATACCAAAATTAAGAGGATTCACATTGAAATTATGCCAAAGTATCACTCCTCATCAAAAATTCTTTTTTATCATTTACCTACTCGAGGAGGAGCAGGAATTAAGCTTGGGGATGCCTGATACGTCTCCAACGTATCTATAGTTTTTTATTGCTCCATGCTACTTTATCTACTATTTTGGACTATATTGGACTTTATTTTCCACTTTTATATTATTTTGGGACTAACCTATTAACCGGAGGCCCATCCCAGAATTGCTGTTTTTTACCTTTTTCAGTATTTTGAAGAAACAGAATATCAAACGGAGTCCAAACAGAAAAATCCTTTTTGGAACATGATTTTCTTCCCGAATAAGACACAGAAGACTTGGACCCTACGCCAAGGAACGCTGGAGGCGGTCACGAGGGTAGGGGGCGCGCCCACCCCCCTAGGGCGCGCCCCCTACCTCGTGGGCCCCTCGGAGCTCCACCGACGTACTCCTTCCTCCTATATATACCTACGTATCCCCGATCGATCAGAACAGGAGCCAAAAAACCTAATTCCACCGCCGCAACTTTCTGTATCCACGACATCCCATCTTGGGGCCTGTTCCGGAGCTCCGCCGGAGAGGGCCGTCATCACGGAGGGCTTCTACATCATCATAGCATCTCCGATGAAGTGTGAGTAGTTTATTTCAGACCTTCGGATCCATAGTTATTAGCTAGATGGCTTCTTCTCTCTTTTTGGATCTCAATACAATGATCTCCCCCTCTCTCGTGGATATCTATTCGATGTAATCTTCTTTTGCGGTGTGTTTGTTGAGACCGATGAATTGTGGGTTTAGGATCCAGTATTATCTATGGAAAATATTTGATTCTTTTCTGAATTCTTTTATGTATGATTGAGTTATCTTTGCAAGTCTCTTCGAATTATCTTTTTGGTTTGGCCAACTAGATTGGTAGTTCTTGCCATGGGAGAAGTGCTTAGCTTTGGGTTCAATCTTGCGGTGTCCTTACTCAGTGACAGAAAGAGTTGCAAGGCACGTATTGTATTGTTGCCATCGAGGATAACAAGATGGGTTTTTTATCATAATGCATGAATTTATCCCTCTACATCATGTCATCTTGCTAGCGTTACTCTGTTTTTACTTAATACTCTAGATGCATGCTGGATAGCGGTCGATGAGTGGAGTAATAGTAGTAGATGCAGAATCGTTTCGATCTACTTGTTTTGTACGTGATGCCTATATACATGATCATTGCCTAGATATACTCATAACTATGCTCAATTCTGTCAATTGCTCAACAGTAATTTGTTCACCCACCGTAGAATACTTATGCTCTTGAGAGAAGCCACTAGTGAAACCTATGGCTCCCGGGTCTATTCTCATCATATCAATCTCTATCACTTTATTTATTTGCTTTGTTTTACTTTGCCTTTTACTTTTTACTTTGCATCTATCTATATCAAAAATACCAAAAATATTATTTATTATCTCTATTAGATCTCACTCTCGTAAGTGACCGTGAAGGGATTGACAACCCCTAAGCATTGGTTGCGAGTTGCTATCGTTTTGTGTAGGTACGAGGGACTTGTGCGTGGTCTCTTACTGGTTTGATACCTTGGTTCTCAAAAACTGAGGGAAATACTTACGCTACTTTGCTGCATCATCCCTTCCTCTTCCGTACAGCCATCGGCATAGTTTCACCGTCGACAAGAAAGGACGAGACGCTAGCTGACGGCGCCGTCGCTAAGTCCAACCAACTAGGAGCTGCCACGTGGCGAAACTATGCCTATGGCTCATGGTTGCTCCTGGCTGGATACTATGCCTACAGCTTTGCCGATCTATGCCGACGGCTTTGCCGTAGGCATAGTCTTCGGCTAGGAGCTACCACATGGCATTTATGCCGACGGCTCTACTGTAGGCATATACGCAAACCTATATTGATGAATAAATAATACAAGTGATATTGCAAAAAGTGAATAAAAGAAACGATATTCATAATATATCGAACACTACAATTATTTGGTCTGAATAATAAACAATAGACTTTATTAATATAAATGTCAATTACAAGCATTCAGGAATTACACTTAAGAGGAAAAAGAAATAAAAGAAGAAGGAAAAAGTCCTAAACTAAACCTATACTAAACTATCTAGTTCTTCATCTTCTGCTTCTTTCTTCTAGTTCATCAACCTGCAAAACAAGAAACAACTAACAGGAAAAAATTGATCAAGGTTTAAATGTAGCATTCCCCTTAGCAAAATGCCATTGCTGTAGGAGCTAGCACTTAGGAGTTCGGAAACATTAGTCAAACCCCAATCAGATTAAGTTGATCAAAGAAACAGTAGAAGAGATTCAGCACTGCATAAATGGAGCCAATAACCCAAGACAGAAGTAGAGCCAACAAAGTATAGATCAAAGCCAAACCCAAATATCAACTCAAACTAGCACTAACTCCATGATTAGGGGATCCCTCAATTAAGCTTGGGTTAGTTTTCAGATGAAATCCAACTAACCCACTACTAATCAACTAGCCCAGAGGTAGGGTTTGAAGTAGGGATTGTCCTCAAGCAGCCTAGTAGTGCTAGGACTATTGCATCATTTGATCAAGTAGTGCATCATCTGTTGTTAAGTAACGATGAGAGCCTCGGGACACCATCATTGTCATGGCAAGATTAAGGAGCACCTTGAGTTATTAGTGAGAGTAGGAGAGAAAGAAAGAAAGTGAAGAGACCAGTGTAGCATATGTTCAAATCAAATTTAAGAGAGAGGGAATTGGCCAGGAAAGATATAGTCCATAACCTACAAGAAGAAATAGGCCATTGATAGCACATTTAATAAACATCTGCTGTAAGCAGAACACATACACCCACTTACACATGGGTACTATTCTGTATATAGGTACACAAGCACAACACATGCACCTAGTATAGATAGGAGTATAAGCATGCATCTAAATCATCTAAAACATATGAAATATCTAATGCCAAAGAAAGAATTATCACTACATGCAACCATCAGGACTATGTCCTGTACAATATACAACTAACCACCACTAGATGATGTACTAAACCATACAAGAAATGCCAATACATGGTATTTAGATAAATACTAGTGTATATCAAACACAGTACCAGCTTGAAAGAGAAACTATAATTTTATACCACTATGGGAGCAAATCATGAACTACAGAGTGATTGCAGTAAAGAGATGAATCACTATATGTTGATCAATAAGAGAGTTACAGCTATATACAAATGAAGGACTGTATCCTTTATAAGATAACAAAGAAACATTAGCACTTATACGTATGAACAAATAGAACCAGCAGCCAACTACTAAAGAAAGTAGCATGTGCTATATGACAGGAACAATAACATTTATAAGACCAACATAATTGCAATGATAATAGTAGGGTCATGCCATCATTCGATCCAATCATTGCAGAACTAGTTGAGCGACAAATCATATATAACAATAATTCCATTGGTTCAGCCAACAAGTTAACAAAAGTTTACTTCCTACTAATTTTGCAACTCGTGATAATAAAGAAAGCAGAGCTCGACATCACAGCAACAAAAGTGGTAGACTGGAATCCTGGAACCATGCACGTTAAATCACAGAGCAGAAAAATAGCAGTACTACCTGGAGCAATAAGAAACTCAACGGTCTGGGGCAACATTTGGAAGGAGACAAGCAAGTACTACAACAGCTAGCTAGGTTGAAATGAAGATTAAAAAATCATATGTTGAGCATGATTATACACGTGAAGGGGAAGGGGTTCACGCCAGGGACCTTCAGGTCATGGCATAACTTGCATCTCTCCTCCTCATGTGCATTGGTTTGCATCCAATCCTTGCAGTCCAATCCATGGACGTCCCTCCCTCCCTACATCTCTAGAACAACACAACACTTAAATTTCATCTTCATCAACTTCCATTGCTACTGACTAAAAGAGGAGCAAGATGAATATGCTGCATAAGACATACATGGAGAAGCAAGCTGCTTGAAAACAAAGGAGATCCATGATGGTTGTTTTCATTCGCAATAGAAGAACTCAAAAAATGCCCAAGTGTATGGTATCTATGGATACAACAACTCCACCAGTACTTAGCTCCCAAACTGAGAAAAAATCCATTCATATGCAGCGGCCCAAACTTGACTTTGAGAGAGCGGACTGACTAACATTTTTTTGTTGCGCCCATTTTTTCACAAATAGAAGCACTCCAGAAACTATCAGAATAAATCGTAGAGGCTGGCCATACTAATTGGCGCACTCAAACGATACCTGAGAGCGGCCTGATGAACGCATTGTTAGAGACGCACATCTAGCTAGTTTCCTGTATATCAATTAAGCTACTAGGTTGGTTGCTTCTTTTAGCTAGCATACACGTACGTGATTTGTTATAGCATACATAAACAAACACACGTTTCTTTTAGCTAGCTAGGCGGAAGTGAAGATTGACCAAAATCACATTCATATCAAGCAATGTGAAGCATCATTATACAAGGAAAATTGGGAATAGAGGAGTGCAGAGGGGCTCACCATGGGGGTGCTTTAGCCTATGCAGTGCACCGCCGTCACGCCGTGGAGGGGCCCGGCGTCTCGCCGGAGTTTACCCGCCGCGTGCGTCCGCCCCGCAGCGACCGGGTGTAGGAGCACCGACCACGAGGCGGAGCCGCCCGTGGGACTTGAGGTGGGCGTCAGAGATGGCGGAGCAGAGTCGCTGGCGACATGCCGGAGTTGGAGGGGATGCCACCCACGAAACCCTAGCTATGGAGAGGGGTCGTGGGTGAGCTCTCGGGGCCGCCAAAGGCGGATCTGGCCGGAAGGAAGGGAAGAGTGGCAGCAGGGGAGCACGGATCTGTGTTGCGCGCCGGCGAGGGCCACCGGAACACGCCAGAATCGAGCGGCGTAGGCAACGGCAGCGAGGGTTTCGTGGGTGGGGGAGGGAGCAGGGAGAGATGAGCGAGAGAGGGAGAGGGAGAGAGGCGTGCGGTGGGTAGCTGTCTTGTTTTTCTTTTTCTTTTTTTCCACATTTTCTTTAGATGGATGGATGTGGCATGTGGTGTGGAGAGATGGATGGATAGATGTGAGCCATGTCATCAATCCATGCCACCATTGGTTCCACCAATGAGATTTAAGCTATTGCAATTGTATTTTCTCCTCTTATTCATTTTTTTGCGAGGATTTTCTCCTCTTATTCCGAGTAAACACTTAACAATTTTGGAGAAGGGCATCGGTCTAATCAGCTCACTCCTTCCCATGCTTCCCGACCGGGCCGAGCCCGCCACGGTAGGGTGTGGTAAAGTTTCAACGCGTTTCGGAGGTAGTATATGACTATCGAGAGAGAACTTGTCCGATTTGTGAAGGAAGTGTGTTGCCCATTTCTTCGTTGACCTCGAAACTTCTCGTGATCTCAAAGGGGGCCATCGCATGGCACGTGGCAGGACATGGCATTTTTCGGGGCCACCTGCAATATTTGAGACATTTATTGCATTTGTAGGGTTTTGATGCGGGAAGTTAGAGATCTCCATGGCGAGCACTTGAAATGATGTCCAGAAGTGGTTTGTCAAATCATATATGATGTCTTTGCGGTATGTATGGGCCTAGTGCAACCAAAGGAGGGGCAGGCCCCACCACCGAAGGGTGAATCTGCTTCAGCGACATGCCGGATCTAGCCGTTAAAATACACGGAAAATCATATGATGCCGGAAATTCTCGAGACCTAGCATGGTGGCGTCATATGGCCCTTACAGGGTGTGGTAAAATTTTGAGCGTATTTCATAGAAGCCTGGCCGGAGGCCGCTTGTAAACTACACGATCTCTGAGGCAGTGTATGGCTATCGAGAGAGAACTTGTCCGATTTATGAAGGAAGTGTGTCGCCCGTTTCTCCATTGACCTCAAAACTTCTCGTGATCTCAAAGGTGGCCATCACATGACACGTGGCAGGACATGGCATTTTTCGGGGCCGCCTGCAATATTTGAGACATTTTTTGCATTCGTAGGGTTTCAATGCGGGAAGTTACAGATCTGCATGGAGACCACCTGAAATGATGTCCAGAAGTGGTTTGTCAAATCATATATGATGTATTTGTGGAATGTGTGGGCCTAGTGCAACCAAAGGAGGGGCAGGCCCCACCACCGAAGGGTGAAGGTGCCTCAGCGACATGCCGGATATAGCCTTTAAAATCCACGGAAAATCATACGATGCCGGAAATTCTTGAGACCTACCACGGTGGCGTCATATGGCCCTTGTAGGGTGTGGTAAAATTTTGAGCGTGTTTCGTAGAAGCCTGGCCGGAGGCCGCATGTGGTATGTGGTGTGGAGAGATGGATGGATAGATGTGAGCCATGTCATCAATCCATGCCACCATTGGTTCCACCAATGAGATTTAAGCTATTGCAATTGTATTTTCTCCTCTTATTCATTTTTTTGCGAGGATTTTCTCCTCTTATTCCGAGTAAACATTAACAATTTTGGAGAAGGGCATCGGTCTAATCAGCTCACTCCTTCCCATGCTTCCCGACCAGGCCGAGCCCGCCACGGTAGGGTGTGGTAAAGTTTCAACGCGTTTCGGAGGTAGTATATGACTATCGAGAGAGAACTTGTCCGATTTGTGAAGGAAGTGTGTTGCCCATTTCTTCGTTGACCTCGAAACTTCTCGTGATCTCAAAGGGGGCCATCGCTTGGCACGTGGCAGGACATGGCATTTTTCGGGGCCGCCTGCAATATTTGAGACATTTATTGCATTTGTAGGGTTTTGATGCGGGAAGTTAGAGATCTCCATGGCGAGCACTTGAAATGATGTCCAGAAGTGGTTTGTCAAATCATATATGATGTCTTTGCGGTATGTGTGGGCCTAGTGCAACCAAAGGAGGGGCAGGCCCCACCACCGAAGGGTGAATCTGCTTCAGCGACATGCCGGATCTAGCCGTTAAAATACACAGAAAATCATATGATGCCGGAAATTCTCGAGACCTAGCATGGTGGCGTCATATGGCCCTTACAGGGTGTGGTAAAATTTTGAGCGTATTTCATAGAAGCCTGGCCGGAGGCCGCTTGTAAACTACACGATCTCTGAGGCAGTATATGGCTATCGAGAGAGAACTTGTCCGATTTGTGAAGGAAGTGTGTCGCCCGTTTCTCCATTGACCTCAAAACTTCTCGTGATCTCAAAGGTGGCCATCACATGACACGTGGCAGGACATGGCATTTTTCGGGGCCGCCTGCAATATTTGAGACATTTTTTGCATTCGTAGGGTTTCAATGCGGGAAGTTACAGATCTACATGGAGACCACCTGAAATGATGTCCAGAAGTGGTTTGTCAAATCATATATGATGTATTTGTGGAATGCGTGGGCCTAGTGCAACCAAAGGAGGGGCAGGCCCCACCACCGAAGGGTGAAGGTGCCTCAGCGACATGCCGGATATAGCCTTTAAAATCCACGGAAAATCATACGATGCCGGAAATTCTTGAGACCTACCACGGTGGCGTCCTATGGCCCTTGTAGGGTGTGGTAAAATTTTGAGCGTGTTTCATAGAAGCCTGGCCGGAGGCCGCTTGTAAACTAGACGATCTCCGAGGTCGTATATGGCTATCGAGAGAGAACTTGTCCGATTTGTGAAGGAAGTGTGTTGCCCGTTTCTCCGTTGACCTCGAAACTTCTCATGATCTCAAAGGGGGCCATCGCATGACACGTCGGAGGACATGGCATTTTTTGGGGCCGCTTGCAATATTTGAGACATTTGTTGCATTCGTAGGGTTTCAATGCGGGAAGTTACAGATCTGCATAGCGACCACCTGAAATGATGTCCAGAAGTGGTGTGTTAAATCATATATGATGTATTTGCGGTATGTGTGGGCCTAGTGCAACCAAAGGAGGGGCAGGCCCCGCCACCGAAGGGTGAATGTGCCTCAGCGACATGCCGGATCTAGCCGCTAAAATCCACGGAAAATCATACAATGCCAGAAACTCTCGAGACCTAGCACGGTGGCGTCATGTGGCCCTTTGTAGGTTGTGGTAAAAGTCTGAGAGCATTTCGCAGAAGCCTAACCGAAGGCCTCTTGTAAACTGCATCATTTCCGAGGTAGTATCTAGCTATCGAGATAGAACGTCCCCGGTTTTGTGAAGGAAGTGCGCTGCCTGTTGCTCCATTGGCTATTTCAATCCTTCATCGCACTTGTATACATATATTAAGACAAAATGCAAGTTTGGGTACCATTGCTACCCCCAAGGACCCCGACCGACCTAATCCTGGCCTGGTTGACCCAAAGATCTAGGCCTTTGACTTTCACCGGACGGCCTTTGACTAACGTACTTTTTCACCTGGTTGTGACATGTCAGCCCATAGGAACATTTCAGAACAAGGTCTGTGCCCAACCTACCAGCGGACCCCCTCGTGTTGACCCGATGCAGCCATTTCCCCCTCCATGTGCCCGCGGCAGCGCCTTCCGTGAAGGGGCTTACACTCCGGAGCTGCATGTCGTTTGTTTGCACCTGACAGCACACTTCCAGACATGTAAGAGGACCTAGTGCAAGATTTGGTGGCATAGCTAGCCCCCAAAGGCCCCCGACCACACTCGTAGACACGCGGAGAACAATCCGTGGTGGGCGATTTTTTTCACATACTCCTGCATCTTACAAAAATATAAGAATTTGCCACACATATTGTATCATATGTGTTGGCACAGTGTAAAAATCTCATGAATTGATTACGCTCCAAGTGTTCAGGAATATTCATGCAACGCCAAAACCGCAGAAGGATTACTTCGATTTCATCGCATTTCGTGAGGGCGAACCTCACACCGGAGCCGTGTATTGCCTCTTTAGACATGGCACCACACCTTTCGACATGTATGAAGACTTGGCGCGATGCTCTGGTGGCATTGCTACCCCCCGCCCCCCACCCCCACACGAAGGCCCCCGATTGGCCTAACCTTGGACAAGTTGACCCGAAAATCTATGCCTTTGACTTTCACTGGATGAGCTTTGACCAATGGATGTTTTCACCTGGTTGTGATAGGTCGGCCCATAAGAACACTTTGAGAACAAGGTCTGGGCCAAACCCACCGTAAGGTTCCCTTCGTGTCAAATTCTACCCTAAATCGATGTATAATTTGTGTATTTTAAGTTTAGATAAGTTAGATTTAAATTAAACAAATTTTAACTTAAAAAATAAAAACAAATAATATCTATGCCTACGGCCATGCCGTAGGCATTGTTCTCAGCCAGGGGCTGCTAGTAGGCGCCATGTGGTGGGGCTATGCCTACGGCCTTGCCGTAGGCATAGATGGAAAACTATGCCTACCGCTTTGCCGTTGGCATAGCTCTTCCACGTGGCAGCTCCTAGTAAAAAAATATAGATAATATCTATGCCGCTGGCCGCCGCGAGGGCCGTCGGCATAGATTTGACGGCATCAGCCCGCAGTTTGTCCCTGGGGCACCAGGGCCACATCTATGCCGACGGCCTAACTATGCCTACGGCCACCGTAGGCATAGATCGATATATGCCGACGGATCTCCGAGGTCGTATATGGCTATCCAGAGAGAACTTGTCCGATTTGTGAAGGAAGTGTGTTGGCCATTTCAGCGTTGACCTCGAAACTTCTCGTGATCTCAAAGGGGACCATCGCATGACACGTGGCAGGACAAGGCATTTTTCGGGGCCGCTTGTAATATTTGAGACATTTATTGCATTCGTAGGGTTTCTAAGGGAGTCCTGGATTAGGGGGTGTCCGGATAGCCGGACTACCATCATCAACCGAACTATCACCTGCCGGACTATCATCATCGACCGGACTCCAAGACTATGAAGATACAAGATTGAAGACTTCGCCCCATGTCCGGATGGGACTTTCCTTGGCGTGGAAGGCAAGCTTGGCGATACGGATATGTAGATCTCCTACCATTGTAACCGACTCTATGTAACCCTAGCCCTCTCCGGTGTCTATATAAACCGGATGGCTCTAGTCCGTAGGACAGGACAACAACCCTTACAATCATACCATAGGCTAGCTTCTAGGGTTTAGCCTCCTTGATCTCGTGGTAGATCCACTCTTGTAAACATCCACAATATCAATATCAATCAAGCAGGACGTATGGTTTTACCTCCATCAAGAGGGCCCGAACCTGGGTAAACATCGTGTCCCTTGTCTCCTGTTACCATCCGCCTAGACGCACAGTTCGGGACCCCCTACCCGAGATCCGCCGGTTTTGACACCGACATTGGTGCTTTCATTGAGAGTTCCTCTGTGTCGTCACCGATAGGCTTGATGGCCTCTTCAATCAACAACGACGCAGTCCTAGGTGAGACTTTTCTCCTCGGACAGATCTTCGTATTCGGCGGCTTCGCACTGCGGGCCAACTCACTTGGCCATCTGGAGCAGATCGAAAGCTACGCCCCTGGCCGTCAGGTCAGGTTTGGAAGCCTAAACTTCACGGCCGATATCCGCGGGGACTTGATCTTCGACGGATCTGAGCCACAGCCGAGCGTGCCGCGCTGTCACGATGGGCATGACCTAACTCTGCCGCCGGACAGCACCTTGAAGGCCGCACACGAATCCGCTCCGACCCATGGTCCGGAGCCGATCGCTCGGATCGAGGACGGATGGCTGGACACCGCCTCGGGAGCCGCAACTTCTACGGCGATAGAGCCGAACACTTACCTTGTCCCGCATAAAGCTCATGACTCCGAGGTGCCGGACTCTCTGCCGGACTCCGAACCTCCTGCGCCCCTGCCAGTCGAATCCGATTGGGCGCCGATCATGGAATTCACCGCTGCGGACATCTTTCAGCACTCGCCCTTCGGCGATATCGTAAATTCTCTGAAGCATCTCTCCCTATCCGGAGAGCCCTGGCCGAACTACGGCCAGGATGGATGGGACGCGGACGACGAAGAAATTCAAAGCCCACCCACCACCCACTTCGTAGCCACCGTCGACGATTTAACCGACGTACTCGACTACGACTCCAAAGACATCAACGGTATGGACGACGATGCCGGAGACTACCAAGAACCAGTGCCTACAGGACACTCGAAGACCACCTCGTCATACGACATATACATGGTGGACACCCCAAAGGGAAGCGATAAGAAGGAACAACGGGACGCGGCAGAGGATAATCCCGCCGATAAACAACCAAAACGGCGACGTAAACGCCGCCCTAAGTCCCGCCTCGATCAAAGCAACCTTCCTAACGACCCAGCGATAGAGCAGGGCAAACCAGCGAACGACGAACAGGACGAGCCGGATAAGCAACCCCTTCACGGAGCAATCAACAGTCCGGACACAACACCGGAGCATAAAAGCATACACAAAAGACTCGTCGCCACTGCAAGAAGTTTGAAGAAGGAGAAACGGAAGCTCAAAACAGCAGAAGACACGCTCAGAATGAAGTGGAGCGAAGTATTCAAGACTGCAGACAAATATGGCAGTGGCCATCAAATGAAGAGCTACCCGAAGCGCAAGTTGCTGCCAGAATTTGACGAGGAAGCCATAGAGCCTTCACGGTCAAAAAATAAAGAGGCCACCTGGCCGGATAGACGGCCAGATGACAGGCCAAAAGCGACAAGCGGGGCCACGCACAAGCCGAATTATAATCCTGGGAAAACGGACGGCCCAACTAGGTCCATCTACGGGCCAAAAAAGAGGGCCCCAGGAAGTAACACAACACAAAAAGTGTTCGAAGACAGCGGCACACCCAAATACAGGGGCGCCGCACACCCGCTATGTTTTACCGATGAGGTGCTGGATCATGAATTTCCAGCAGGGTTCAAACCCATGAACATAGAGGCATACGATGGCACAACAGACCCCGGAGTCTGGATAGAAGATTACATACTACACATACACATGGCTAGAGGAGATGATCTCCACGCCATAAAATACCTACCCCTCAAGCTCAAAGGGCCAGCTCGGCACTGGCTCAAAGGCCTCCCAGAAAACACTGTTGGAAGTTGGCAAGAGCTTGAGGACGCGTTTAGAGCAAATTTTCAAGGGACTTATGTCCGCCCTCTGGATGCAGACGATCTGAGTCATATAACCCAACAGCCCGGAGAGTCAGCGCGCAAATTCTGGAACAGGTTCCTTACCAAAAAGAACCAAATAGTCGACTGTCCGGACGCGGAAGCCTTAGCAGCTTTTAAACATAACGTCCGAGACGAATGGCTCACCAGACACCTCGGCCAAGAGAAGCCAAGAACAATGGCCGCGCTAACAAACCTCATGACGCGCTTTTGCGCAGGAGAAGACAGCTGGCTAGCAAGATGCAGCACCAGCGACCCGAGTACATCCGAGATTAGAGATGGAAACGGAAAGTCACGGCGCAGGAAAGATCAGCGACGGAATAAAGAAAAAAGCCCAAAGGGCACGGCGGTCAACGCCGGATGCAAAAGCTCGCGGCCAAACAATAAACACGGCCTCTTAAGGAAAACAGAGATGAGCTATCAAATTTAAACAAAATTTTAGATCGGATATGTCAAATCCACAGTTCCTCCGGAAGGCCTGCAAACCACACCAACCGAAATTGTTGGGTTTTTAAACAGTCCGGCAGACTCAACGCCGGACACAAGGGGCTCGATGCGCCAAGCGAGAATGATGACGAACCCCACCAGCAGAGCACCGGAAGTCAAAAGACTTTCCCACAAGAAGTCCAAACAGTAAACTCGCTTCACGTGATAGCACGGAAAGCCAACACGGCACTCGCTAAGACAAGTGTCGCACTATCCACCCTAGTGGACCGAGATTGGATGTCAAAACCAATCACTTTCGACCATCTGGACTAGTCCAGAAGTATCCGGAATGCAGGATAGACTGCCCTGATATTGGATCCCATAACAGATGGACTGCATTTCACGCAGGTTTTGATGGACGGCGGCAGTGACTTAAACCTGCTATATCCGGACACAATCCGCAAGTTGGGATATACCATACTGTAATTCGGCATAGCCGCACTTCCTTCAAAGGAGTGGCGCCAGGCCCCTGCGCCAGGTGCACAGTCTCATTATTACTAGAAGTTGTGTTCGGGTCGTCCGACAACCTCCGACGACAAAAGCTAACCTTTCATGTCACCCCATTTAAAAGTAGCTATCAAGCATCACTGGGATGGGAAGCTTTCGTCCGCTTCAATGCAATACCACATTACGCGTCTCTTACGCTCAAAATGCCCAGTCCACGTGGCACCATTTCATTATAAGGTCGCCTGAGACCCCGGACACGGTTGGACGAGTCCGGAATAAATAAGCTAGGGGCTACCTAGCCGCACACCCCTTCACAAGGGTTTGGACATATAAGCCATAATGAGCTAGCATAGACTCGGCTCTATTAATCTATATTTCAATTTTTATGCACTTTCTCGCACGATTTCTTTTCCAACCAAGTTCCTCTTTTTTTACAGATGAACAGCATGCACACCCGTCCAGGATACGGCACAACGGAGACACAGGCGCAGATGTGCAGTAGGGACCCATTGCAAGGACTCTTTTCAGACTAAGACCCTACGTAAACCTTTCTTACAGTCTCTTGTTGCTATAATCCCCTGGTTTATCATTATAACCAGAGTGGAGACTGGCATTTTGGCATCGGCCGCGCCAGAAGAACCTGCCCGTACATGGACACAAGGGGCTTAGGGCTTTGTTTTGCCCGCTATTATAAAGACCGGACACCTTCGGGAGTGTTCGGCGTCTCGAGTTAGGCCTTATATGCATCAGCTCCGAATCATGTCTTTGGTCAAATGTTGGGTTTGCCCGGCTCCTGTGTTTTGCTGCCTTACATTCTGTATCATCGGCTAATGCGGCTCCAGGAGAACTACTACGATTGTGCCCCAGTTCGGCTGGGCGAGCACCTCAGTAGAGAAAGCCAAAAACTGACTATCATGATACATCGAGAGACTGGTCAACCACTCGATCGACTATGGGAATGTTTAGGATTCCTCCGCTTTGACGAAGGGCCGTTTCCCGGCCAGGCACATCCGCGCCCCAAATTCGGAGAGCGCGGTGCCCCCAGGGGCTATGTCGTAGCCCCACCCTCGAACTCCATGGCTAAGTGAAAGCGATAAAGCATTATAGTCCGGTTGCCTCGTTTGCTACGCTACCACCTCCTTTACAGGACCGAGACATCGGATTAAGTGTGAAAACGCACTATTTTTTGCGAACACCCCCGCACCTTGTGCGTGGGGGCTGAAGCCGACGACTG
This sequence comes from Triticum dicoccoides, assembly GCF_002162155.2. Taxonomy (NCBI): domain Eukaryota; kingdom Viridiplantae; phylum Streptophyta; class Magnoliopsida; order Poales; family Poaceae; genus Triticum; species Triticum dicoccoides. Next base: position 24,923,836 of record NC_041380.1, read on the forward strand.
CAATCTTTCAGGTTATACACACGTATACATGAACGGCCGCATAGGAGATATTCTATTACTTGAACGCACAAGTATAAAAGGCGCTTACATCATAAATATCGTTTTACATCATATAAACGTTCATTCGAACGTAACATTTTTTGAGCACTGCGACTATTACACGAGCACCACGCAGCACTTCGCCAAAATAGTGCTCGGCGGGTAACCGGTTATCATCCGAACCCGGGGTCGCAATAGCGGTGGCATCCATCTCTGTCCAATGTGTCTTCACACGGGCGAGCGCCATCCGCGCACCCTGTATGCAGGCCGACCGCTTCATCGCCTCGATATGCGGCACCACCCCAAGAAATTGCTGCAATAAGCCAAAGTAACTCTTCGGCCGGGGCCTATCCGGCCGGATATGGGTCACTATATCCGTCATAGCAAGCCCGGATAACCTATTTAGCTCAGCCCACTCAGCCAAACGGTCGGCCAACGGAAGTGAACGCCCCGGACTATGGAATTGAGACCAAAACAGCTCTTCCGTCTTGTGATCCTTCTGGCCTCGAAAATGCACAACGGCATCCGCCGCACTCGCTGCTAAGTCCATATAAGGGTCCTCTGAACCCCACAGTTGGCCCAGCTGAGCATATTTTGGATCCGTAAACCTTCGGCGCAGCAGAAAAGGCTTGCCAGCTACAATATCTCCGGCCTGGCGCAGCTCTTCCTTTATAGCCCGCATTGCAGAGCGGGCATCCTTGGCTTCGGCGGTGGCCTTCCGCAGGTCTTCTTGCCCCGCTAGGCGCTCCTTCTCAAGAGCCTCATTGCGGTCGGTAGCATCTTTTAACTTCAGGGCCATTGCGGCCATCTCTTCCCTGCTCCGGCAGTGTGCGACCCCTTCGGCCGCTAACTCATCGGCCGCCCTCGAGGCTGCCGCATTACTCCTTCTAGCCTGCTCCTTGGCTTGAGCAAGTTCGGCTCGAAGGCTCTCCACAGCAGCGGCACTATCTGCATTTCACACACATATTGTAAGGAGTGGGCTTCGGCTCCCTTACCAAGTGACCACGTAGTAACACTTACCTTGCGACTCATCAAGTCGCCTGTTGATCAGCGTGATGTCCGCATCTGCAACATCGAGTTGCCACTTTAGTTCAGCAACTCCATCAGTCCGGCTGGCCCCCGGACGACCCGCCACCTACATCGGTACGATGGGAATTTAAACCTGCGATTTTGATCCTCGGCACGCTGTCGATTTCGACAACCTACCGAGTCTCAGGGGCTACTATCTATACAGGGCGCATTCTATATGCAAAACTGTTAAAAGGTGTGTCATTTTTACATACCTCAAACCCCGCCAGCAAACTCCTGACGGCATCGTGCAACCCGCCTTCGGTGGACGAAATCCTTTCAATCACCATGCTCATCAATGCGTGATGATCTTCTGAGATAGACGCCTTCTCAAGCAGATCCTTTAACAGTACACCAGCTGGCGCCGAACCATCCGGCTTTGCCAAACCCGGGGGCTCCCTCCGCGACGACACTTCAGGCTCGTCCGCCCTATCTGACGGCGCCCCGGACGGAGGTGTCTCGCTCTCTATCATCTCCGGACGAAGGTCCCCCGAAGACGAGCTCATCTGCGAAGGACGGAGATCCGAACTACAAGGTAAAAACTTTAGTTATCCTCAGAAGCACAAATAGGGATGTCCCTTATTATAAAAATCCTTTCTTTCTACTTACGGCTCGTTGGAGGGCTGACTCTTTAAGGGAGATTGTGCGGCCGGAGCCTCCCCGGACGCAGGGCCCACTGGCGAAGATTTCTTCCCCCGTTTAGGGGCTTTTGCCCCCGGGTCCTCGGAGGCAGTCCTCTTCTCCCCTTGGAGGGAGGGATTCTCGATCCCCCCTCTTTCAAGAGCCTCCTTAGGCGAGGCAGTAGCTTTCCTGCTTTCCCCTTCGTCTTCCTCTGACGGCGCAACCTCAAGCATCCGGACCAGCACGGGATCCGGCGCGGTCTCGGGGAGGGGGGCCGGACACCGTATCAATTTTGCTTCCGCTATCCACTCCTGTGTAGAAGGAAGTTGGTCATAAGGCGAATCATCGAAAGGCAAACAAACGGTATGTCCGGACTCGGAACTACTTACTTGAGTATCCGAGCAATTGCAGCTTAGGCCAGCATCCTCGGTCAATTCCGGACGCACCTCTTGCGATCCGAAGAATAATTTGTACATCTCCAGGGGTGCCATACCAATGAAGTGTTGAAGAATCCATGGGCCCTCTGGATTAAACTCCCGTAGCCAGAGAGGGCGGCGTTTGCAGGGCGGGAGACGCCTAATCAGCATAACCTGCATCATCACCACCATATCGACCTCCCTCGTTTGGAGATCTCGAATCCGGCCCTGCAGCAGGGGCACGTCCTTTGACGGCCCCAAGTTGAGCCCTTGGTTGACCCACGACATCAACCGTCGTGGAGGTCCCGGGTGGAATATGGGCGGCGGCTTTTGCCAGCGGCCCCTCGAAACGGTAATATAGAACCACTCTTGCTGCCACGGGCCGAGATCCTCTTGGAAGGAGCCCGCGGGCCACGGGGCGTCGGCTCTCCTACTTATGGCCGCCCCGCCGCACTCCGCTTGACACCCCCCGATCATCTTCGGCGCCACATTGAAGGTCTTCAGCCACAGGCCGAAGTGAGGGGTGACACGGAGGAAGGCTTCACAGACGATAATAAATGCGGAAATATGGAGGATAGACTCCGGAGCCAAATCGTGGAATTCCAACCCATAGTAAAACATGAGCCCTCTCACAAAAGGATCCATCGGGAAGCCTAAACCCCGACGGAGGTGGGATACGAAAATGACATACTCGCCGGGCTCAGGGGTGGGGATGGCCTGCCCTTCGGCAGGCAACCTGTGCGAAATCTCATAAGACAGGTACTTGGCCTCCTGCAGCTTTAGCACGTCCTCCTCCGCATCCATCGGCCCTGGAGGTCGGAACCGGACATCGTTGAAAGTCCAAAACGCTCGAATCTGGAGCTCTAGGTGCTGGAACATGGAGCGTGGAGTGGATTCGATGGAGGATTGAAGAAAAAGAAACGAGCCTTGGTCCCGTTATAAAGAGGGAGAATACCAAGGGCCGTCTCCGTGACCGTTTGGGACTCGCCTTCGATAGAGGGGGCGTGGCGAACGGGCGCGGTTGGGTTACCGACGTCCGTATTAATGAGAATCCCGGATTAAGGGGAAACACGATCTCTGCTTCGACAAGACTTGCCAAGGAAACCGCCTCGCTAAATGCGCTGAGGTGGTAAAGTAAAAAACAATTCAAGTAATGGCTTGGTAGTGGTGTGACGTCATGCCACAAAATACGTCAGCAGATTGAACTTGTGTATATATTATTCTCTCTACGGTGGAATGTGGAATTTATTTTGCAGAGCCGGACACTATCCTGGTGTTCACAATCTTCTATCATTCGGAGGAGGAACCCGCCTTGCAATGCCAAGCAATATACGCGCCGGACTTATCGTCATTGAAGCCTGGTTCAGGGGCTACTGAGGGAGTCCTGGATTAGGGGGTGTCCGGATAGCCGGACTCCCATCATCAGCCGAACTATCACCTGCCGGACTATCATCATCGACCGGACTCCAAGACTTCGCCCAGTGTCCGGATGGGACTTTCCTTGGCGTGGAAGGCAAGCTTGGCGATACGGATATGTAGATCTCCTACCATTGTAACCGACTCTATGTAACCCTAGCCCTCTCTGGTGTCTATATAAACCGGATGGCTCTAGTCCGTAGGACAGGACAACAACCCTTAAAATCATACCATAGGCTAGCTTCTAGGGTTTAGCCTCCTTGATCTCGTGGTAGATCCACTCTTGTAAACATCCACAATATCAATATCAATCAAGCAGGACGTAGGGTTTTACCTCCATCAAGAGGGCCCGAACCTGGGTAAACATCGTGTCCCTTGTCTCCTGTTACCATCCGCCTAGACGCACAGTTCGGGACCCCCTACCCGAGATCCGCCGGTTTTGACACCGACAGTTTCAATGCGGGAAGTTACAGATGTGCATGGCCACCACCTGAAATGATGTCCAGAAGTTGTTTGTCAAATCATATATGATGTATTTGCGGTATGTGTGGGCCTAGTGCAACCAAAGGAGGGGCAGGCCCCGCCACCGAAGGGTGAATGTGCCTCAGCGACATGCCGGATCTAGCCGCTAAAATCCAAGGAAAATCATACGATGCCAGAAATTCTCGAGATCTAGCACGGTGGCGTCATGTGGCCCTTTGTAGGTTGTGGTAAAAGTTTGAGCGCATTTCGCAGAAGCCTAACCAAAGGCCTCTTGTAAGCTGCATCATTTCCGAGGTACTATCTAGCTATCGAGAGAGAACGTGCCCGGTTTTGTGAAGGAAGTGTGCTGCCCGTTGCTCCGTTGGCTATTTCAACCCTCCATCGCACTTGTATACATATATTAAGACACAATGCAAGTTTTGGTACCATTTCTACCCCCAAGGCCCCGGCCAGCCTAATCCTAGCCTGGTTGAACCAAAGATCTAGGCCTTTGACTTTCACCGGACGGCCTTTGACTAACGTACCTTTCCACCTGGTTGTGACATGTCAGCCCACAGGAACATTTTAGAACAAGGTCTGGGCCCAACCTACCAGCGGACCCCCTCGTGTCGACCCGATGCAGCCATTTACCCCCTCCATGTGCCCACGGCAGCGCCTTCCGTGAAGGGGGTTACACTCCGGAGCTGCATGTCGTTTGTTTGCACCTGACAGCACACTTCCAGACATGTAAGAGGACCTAGTGCAAGATTTGGTGGCATAGCTAGCCCCCAAAGGCCCCTGGCCACACTCGTAGACACGCGGAGAACAGGCCGTGGTGGGCGAATTTTTTCACATACTCCTGCATCTTACAAAAATATAAGAATTTGCCACACATATTCTATCATATGTGTTGGCACTGTGTAAAAATCTCATGAATTGATTACGCTCCAAGTGTTCAGGAATATTCATGCAACGCCAGAACAACAGAAGGATTACTTTGATTTCATCGTAGTTCATGAGGGCGAACCTCACACCGGAGCCGTGTATTGCCTCTGTAGACATGGCACCACCCCTTTCGACAAGTATAAAGACTCGGCGCGATGCTCTGGTGGCATTTCTACCCCCCCCACACACACACGAAGTCCCCCGATCGGCCTAACCTTGGACAAGTTGACCCGAAAACCTATGCCTTTGACTTTCACTGGATGAGCTTTGACCAATGGACGTTTTCACCTGGTTGTGATAGGTCGGCCCATAAGAACACTTTGAGAACGAGGTCTGGGCCAAACCCACCATAAGTTTGCCTTCGTGTCAAATTCTACCCTAAATCGATGTATAATTTGTGTATTTTAAGTTTAGATAAGTTAGATTTAAATTAAACAAATTTTAACTCAAAAAATAAAAATAATTTGAAATAAAAAAATATCTATGCCGGCCGTAGGCATAGTTCTCAGCCAGGGGCTGCCAGGAAGCGCCACATGGTGGGGCTATGCCTACGGCCTTATGCCTACGGCTTTGCCGTCGGCATAGCTCTGCCACGTGGCAGCTCCTAGTCAAAAAATATAGACAATATCTATGCCGCCGGCGGCCGTGAGGGCCGTCGGCATAAATTTCACGGCATCAGCCCGCAGTTTATCCCTGAGGCACCAGGGCCACATCTATGCCGACGGCCTAACTATGCCTACGGCCACCGTACGCATAGATCGATATATGCCGACGGATATCCGAGGTCGTATATGGCTATCGAGAGAGAACTTGTCCGATTTGTGAAGGAAGTGTGTTGCCCGTTTCTCCGCTGACCTCGAAACTTCTCGTGATCTCAAAGGGGGCCATCGCATGACACGTGGCAGGACATGGCATTTTTCGGGGCTGCTTGCAATATTTGAGACATTTATTGCATTCGTAGGGTTTCAATGCGGGAAGTTACAGATGTGAATGGCGACCACCTGAAATGATGTCCAGAAGTGGTTTGTCAAACCATATATGATGTATTTGCGGTATGTGTGGGCCTAGTGCAACCAAAGGAGGGGCAGGCCCCGCCAGCGAAGGGTGAATGTGCCTCAGCGACATGCCGGATCTAGCTGCTAAAATCCAAGGAAAATCATACGATGCCAGAAAATCTCGAGATCTAGCACGGTGGTGTCATGTGGCCCTTTGTAGGTTGTGGTAAAAGTTTGAGCGCATTTCGCAGAAGCCTAACCGAAGGCCTATTGTAAACATCATCATTTCCGAGGTAGTATCTAGCTATCGAGAGAGAACGTGCCCGGTTTTGTGAAGGAAGTGCGCTGCCCGTTGCTCCGTTGGCTATTTCAACCCTCAATCGCACTTGTATACATATATTAAGACACAATGCAAGTTTGGGTACCATTGCTACCCCCAAGTCCCTCGGCCGGCCTAATCCTAGCCTGGTTGACCCAAAGATCTAGGACTTTGACTTTCACCGGACGGCCTTTGACTAACGTACTTTTCCACCTGGTTGTGACATATCAGCCCATAGGAACATTTCAGAACAAGGTCTGGGCCCATCCTTCCAGCGGACCCCCCCGTGTCGACCCGATGCAGCCATTTACCCCCTCCATGTCCCCGCGGCAGCGCCTTCCGTGAAGGGGGTTACACTCCAGAGCTGCATGTCGTTTGTTTGCACCTGACAACACACTTCCAGACATGTAAGAGGACCTAGTGCAAGATTTGGTGGCATAGCTAGCCCCCAAAGGCCCCCAACCACACTCGTAGACACGCGGAGAACAATCCGTGGTGGGCGATTTTTTTCACATACTCCTGCATCTTACAAAAATATAAGCATTTGCCACACATATTATCTCATATGTGTTGGCACTGTGTAAAAATATCATGAATTGATTACGCTCCAAGTGTTCAGGAATATTCATACAACGCCAAAACCGCAGAAGGATCACTTTGACTTCATCGCAGTTCATGAGGGCGAACCTCACACCGGAGCCGTGTATTGCCTCTTTAGACATGGCACCACACCTTTCGAGAAGTATCAAGACTCGGCGCGATGCTCTGGTGGCATTG